>NC_047043.1:69379530-69682560 GCF_011762595.2 Tursiops truncatus
GAGCCTGGGAGCTGCAAGGCTTAGAGCCCCTGCAGCAGCCCCTCCCCACTCCCTGCGGCCTCGGTGGTTGAAACCCGTCTTTCCCATCCTCCATCCACAGCATCTAGCCTGTCTCAGAACAAGGCTCCTGACTTTCCCAGAGGACGTTTCTAAACCGGTCCCTAGAGAGTTTTAAATGAAACTCGCCTCTTCTCAAACCCCAAGCTGACCGGGCTGACACTTCTCACTCACGTAGGTGAGTGTCTACTTTTAAAACAGCCCACGGTTCCTTAGTGTCACTTCTGCAGCTCCCCAGCAGCCTCTGACTCCAAGTGTTAGGATAACAGCAAAAAGGAGGAACAAAAATAAAAAGGTTCTTCTTCCCCAAACTTGTAAAGAATATACAGGCCTAGAGGAAAGAAGTTCTCTCCTTCCCTAAAACGTGTAAAGAGTGTCTCCCTGTCAAACGGTTCTATAGGAGCCCTATGTGTAAGGACAAAACAAGAGGTAACCATAGACTACCTCCATCTCCACTTGCATGTGGAGACATTTCCACATGTAACAAGAAGTCACTTAAAGTATTGTCCTATGAGAGAGAGAGGGTTAACACCCGGCCAGCTGAAGCTGGACCTGGGGTGGAGGGGTGGAAGGGGGGGCAAGATGAGGGGGTCCTTAGTTTCCTCAACTATAAAATTAAGGGTATCGAACTAGATGCCTAGGGAAAAAAAGGGCCCCTTCTGGCACTAGAAGCTCTTTACCGGAAACGGTTGCTCCTATACTTAAAGAGCTTGCTAACAATCTTTTTCTTTTGGGGGGGGGTGGACAAGGGGGGAGAGCACAAGAACAGCTGACAACAGGACTCAGCCCCAACCATCCTGCAGGAAGACGGCTCTGCCCAGGCAAGTGTCCCCCAGGCTGCCCTTTTCTTGGACTTCTGCTCCACACTTCAATCCACAGCCGTTTGTGATCTCCCTTCCAGGAATAGTGATGGTTCTGATTTACCAGAGCTTCCCTCCCACATTTTAAAAAATGAATAACTTGAGGACTGTACCGGTGGTTGACAGGAGGATCCAGGAAGTTCCTGTTGGGGGGGGGGTGGTGAGGCGTGGGGGGGTGTTACAGCTACCTAGCCTGAATTGGCAAGGCAGAGAACAGCAAGGGAGTGGAGAGAAATGAGGAGAGCAGACAGATTCTAGGGAGTGATTTGAGGATTAACGCTGATAATATAGAAAATGCTGTGTCCCTGGATGGGAGACTTGTAGAATAAAGAGGTAGTCTGAGGAAGAGAGAGAAAAAGAATCCTCTGGAGACAGAGAAAATAAACCACTCCTGTATATATAGAGCACAAAAGGGCTTTTACGTAAAACACAATAATGCTGCTATTTTCATAAGTCTATCTTGAACGTATCCTTTTTTGGCCCCAGAACACAAACCTGGTAGAAATCTCTAAGCTAACTGGTCATTGCAGGGAAACGTCAGCTTGGAAAGTGCTCTTTGGCTAAAGCCTGTGGATACCGTCATCCTGGATGGAACGCTGCTGGCCCAGTT
Organism: Tursiops truncatus; assembly: GCF_011762595.2. Lineage (NCBI taxonomy): Eukaryota > Metazoa > Chordata > Mammalia > Artiodactyla > Delphinidae > Tursiops > Tursiops truncatus. The sequence goes on from NC_047043.1 coordinate 69,381,058, forward strand.
ACAGCTCCCTCCCTGGGAAATCTGCATCTACTCCTATTCTCACCCTCCTTAAAAATGGCGCCTTTCTTATACATCTTTTCACAGCATGGAGACAAAGATGAGACAGAGACAAAAGCTGGAAGGAAAGGCTAGCGTGATGAAAAAACGAGAAAGCTTCCACAATGAAGAGTGGGCCCTTTATGAGGCGACGGTGTACAGCGCCTGGACTGGCCTTGAGAAAGGAGGTAAGGGGTTGGGGGTGGCAGCCTGAGTCAGACACTGGCCCCATCACAGGGTCAGATTCTCAGGGACAGGAACTGGCCTCCACGTCCCTGCTGTACTAAGTGCTCTGGAGTGGGGCACCCACACACCTAGCATCAAAGGTGTTTTAAATTTTCCCTTAGCTCATTCTCTTCCAACATACCGTTACATAGAAAAGTGAAAGCTAAGTAACTTTTCCACTATTGGTGTGGGGTCCATGTTTCTCTTCCATAAAAATCTATTCTGATTGTTCTTCTCTCCATCTCTCTCTTTGTTTTTTAAAGGCTCTGTCTGCGTTCACCCGAAAGCCACCCAGCAGTAGCTTTCTGCTCTGAGACCTCGGACACCTGAGGATCCTTGGGCAGGGTGCTCCCAGGGCCTCCGTGACTTGCTAATAGGATCTAGGAGGGCTCCCTCCTCTGAGGCCGCCACAAGGTTCCACTCCCGCCCAGTTCGATTCAACCTAGACAGTGCCACACAGCTGAGGACCAGAGAGTCGACTTCCAGGGGACAATTAAATACAGGCCTTTGTACCAAGGGTTCTGCTTGCTCCCTGAGGAAGCAGGCTCTTTGAATCTTGGACCACATTTTAAATAAATCTTCAGCAGAACTCAAATCCACTTAGCAAATGATAGCTTATTCTGAACATGTTGGCCCAAAACAGACTACGCAGGAAGAGGATCTTAAGGCTGTGCTCCAGTGACTGACTACCCAGAAAAACAGTTCCAACTGCTGTCTTCCTTCCTTGTTGCCATCGGAGGTGTATGATTTTCACTAACTAACTCATATACATGTGAAAAGCCACTCCCATAGTTTAGTGTGAGAGGAAGGCAGATAGATAGATAGATAGGGGGAACATATAAGGCAAAGGTGACGGGGGAAAGCTGACAGGTCACCATTCTGATACAGCCAAAAAAAAAGTTCTTGGGTCACTCACAATATCAAAATGCAGCAGAATTCAATCTTCACTACACTGCCAGTTAACTACATAAGGCAGCCCATAATCGGGGAAAACTCCGGTGTTCCTGAAGCTTAACTCCTAGAGTCAGAGCCCAGTACATACATTAGCACATTTTAATCATTAACAGGAAGGACAAAGCCCTATGAAACTCTGCAGGCTGAGGCTGCAGACCATTTTCCCATTCAATTAGAGGAACAGCTTCCAGTCCTGTATTATTTTAGTTTATGAAGCCGCTTGGCTCAAACATCCACTGACAACTCTTTTTTGTTCTCAATGAATGCACTTTTCAGGGTTTTTAAAAAAGCGTTTTATCCATCCATGACGGACATTAAGCCAACTTTTTATCTTCAGTCAGTATAAATAGTTAATTGCTTTGATAAATTGCTTCTTATTTTAGGAGTCACTGCAGTCATATTAATTACACAGGCTTGTTTGCATAAAAGTAAAAAGAGACCGAAAATATTCACTAGAAAACACAGACAGGACCACATCTGTCAGACTGTAGCCTATGCTATTCAACCAAACCAGAGGCAAACTGATGTGCCAAATTCTTTGCCTTTAGCCCAGTTTTAACGCCGCCACCTCCTCCCTGAATGGAATAGCAAGTTCAACAACACATTTAAAAATAAAGCATTGGACCGTGAGCCGTACGTTAAAACTTTTTAAAGTTTCTAGGCTGAGATCTGAAGCACGTGCCTTTATATCTATGGCCAACATCGCAAATGTAAATTGGATCACATCTGATTAAACTTCTTTCTGGGACTAAAAATAAAGCCTTTAACATATATCTATCATCTTGATAGCCTTAGGAAATATCTATATTAGGAAAATTGAAACCTTGTTTACTTCCAACACATCCAGCATTCTGAAAGATGACAGTTTTTAGTCTGATGCTTGGGCCACTTTAAAGTGACTCAGCTTTCCTCCTCATCTTTCGAGAGACCAAAATAAGTGTTCTGCTACTACTATTTTAAACAAAATGCTTTTTAGAAAAATTAAGTGTGCAGAAAAATGAAGGTGTCTTTGATGCCCTCCCCCATCTCCTGATTTGGGTCAAGAAGTCCAAAACTTATAATTAGATGTGGGGACAGGCATAGCACACAGCCATAATGACAAAATTCCCAAGCCACCAGCCTGCTGGAAGACTCCCTCCATACCAAGCTTGTAAGTAACACTAAAGACTTCTCCTAGGAGAAAAGTTTCTACATATTTAAAAATACATTAAATGGTTTCCTACCTATCTGCATGACCCTGCCGAAGACTGAGGTGTTATCCACGGTGCTGCAGTTCCACCTCCGGTGTCGGAACTGATACTGGCATTCTTTGATGCCTGTCTTTGCGCCCTCTCCGATGTACTGCATGTGGTCCTGATACAAGTGGCATAGTTTCTTCTGTCCTTGAGAAAGTCCTGCCAGTTGGCTGCACAGAGGCTGTGCTCCTATGATATATACTTCTGACATCTGAACAGGGTTATTCATACCTAGCGACCTAAAAAAGGGGGGGAGATGTGCATTCAAGATTTACGTGAACTCTCAAGGTGGGCCCCCTGAAAACATGTCAGCAATACATAGTTTTAAGCACACAGATGCTTTTTCTCTCCTGCTTGTCCTCATGACAAAGTATGAGAAGGGCTTCATAAAACTCCTCTGTTTAAACTCCACTCAGAAAACAGAGGTATTGTGTAGTCCCCATCCCGCCATCTGGCTCCTCCGTTAGAGTTTTCACTCCCTTCCTTGCCCCTCGCCGCCATATACCTGAAGCAGAATTTCACAGAATTCTGAAATCCACACCAGAGAAGGGGGAAGTGGCAGTTTGGGGTACGGGCCTCTGACATTAAAGAAAATGACTCACTTTGCCCCACAAACTGGACCGATCTGCCTTGAAAAATGTATGAATGCCGAAAGTAGACACAATTAGACACGGGTAGGAGATAGATAGCAGTTCCTTTTGACTGATGGAAGAACAGTAGGACAAGTGTACTGAAGAATACTTGTCCTACCGAAGAAAAATTCAGCCCGTTCCGGACATTTTAAAAGGGCTCCTTATGTGATTGTGAAAGACCCAAGACAGGGTATCCAGTGAACAGAAGTCGTGTTTGACAGTCAGAAAAATGCTGTTCATTTACAGCGAAAAAATATCCAGAACGCCGTCAAAAATAATCCCCTGGATATACTGCAGTCTATCTTCAAGGCCCCTGCCGGCAAGAAACCCTCGTTTAGGGACATTCGACTACTTCAAGTTGACCTCCTTTTGATCAAATTTCAAGCCCCAAATACCCACTTGGAGGTTAGCTGTCTTCCTACAACTCTGCCTACCTCAGACCCTGAAGGTTAATAACCTCAAGTGACAGAAAATAAACGCTGGAACTCACTTTTACTGCCTCGAGGTGGCAAAAAGTAAATTTTATAGATAGGCTTACAATTATTAGAGAAGTGAATTTCGGTTCCCCTTTATTACATGATGTCCTACAAGCATACCTCTGAACAAGGACCTCATAGAAAAAGGTCTGAATTTATAGGTTCTGATTCCCTATGGAGCTAAAGATGAGCTTCAAAGCATTAGCAAATTTAAAAATGTTTTGATTTAAAGATACATATATATGTATATATATACCTGTATAAGAGATATATATATATATATGTATTAGATAAATGCACCCAAACTCACGACTCAGCTTTAAATACTGCAGCATTATACAAACGAATCTTTAAATAAAAGAGTATGCACATAGAAAAACTTACCACCAAGAATTGCCTTCTATTACGACCTGGGCGAAGGAGATAAATATGGCCAAAGCCATTAGGAAGAACTTGGAAGACATTGCCCTTCCAGCCGTCCCCAAAGCAACTCCTGGGCTTAATATTCCAATCGACTTCTGGAGAGGGAAGAAAGGAGCAGATGTTTATTGCCTCTCAGATAATTTTCAAGCATACAAGTTTAAACAACGGAAGCATCCGGGGTCTCTTAAGTTTACTGCTGATTGACTGCGCTTCTCCTCCGTGAGTTTTTTGATGGCAAGATATAGGCAGTTTCTTTTTCCAAATTAATCCACCCACGCAACCTCACCAGGAAATCTGATTTCGCTGGGATCCTGCGCGCGGGGCACGCCAGCGATTACAAACATGTCTCAATGCTGTTGAGTCAAAACCCCGGTGCCAGGCGCTGCCTCCTTCCTGCTTGCTCACGTCCCGCACCCCCTCGCTCCCCTCTAGTTCGCGCTGCGCTGAGTCCCTCCTCGGGAATTCACTCAGGAACCCGCTGCCACCCTCGTCCGCTCCCCGACCTGGGCAGAGCAACAAGTGGAGCCGGAATTAATTCCATGGGCGAGAGGAGCGCAAAGGCGAGAGGATCGCGCCGCCGGCGGCTGCGGAGGAGGCGGAGTGGCCGGGGTGGGGGGTGGGGGCAGCACGCGGGGGGGGGGGGAGGGCAAGGGGTGGGGGGCGAGGCCCCCGGGAGCAGCGCGCGCGCGAGTGCCCAGCTGGGAAATGCGGCTCCGAATTAACATCGTCTGTTTCATAATCAGTTTACGGCCCGCTTTGGGGCCAGCCACTTCCAGAGGGGGAAGGGCAGCCCGGGTTTCCTTAGAACGCTCTTCAGCCAGACTGGAGGGGGGAGAAGGAGATGGGGGGGGGCACAGGGGATAAGGGGGAGAGCGAGGTGCTCTCCCAACCAAGGAAAGCGGAAAACAATGCCCTCTCCCCTGCCTTCGGCCTCCTCCTTGGACTCAGTGTACCCCAGAGAAGGGATATACCCCAGAGGAAAGAAGGAGGTCTGGGTCCCGCTGTCCCGAGAGACGGGATCCCTCGGCCCTCCCCGCAACCCTCCCCCAAATTCTGATTTTCTCACTCCCCCTACCGCCCCCCTCCGATCTCCACTCCTGGCAGCTGCCACGGAGAAAGGGGAAAGGAAGCCAAGAGGGACTCCAGTTTCCTTTGGTCCGGGTCTGGAGTTGACCATCTCTCTATCGCGACACCGTGAGCCTGGTCCTGGAACAGCGCTACCCCACCCTCCAGCCCAATTCGGACTTGGTTGGGTCAGTCCCGAAAGGTGAGGGTCCAAGGCGAGGCCAGAGCCGGTGCGAGTGAGCCCCCGCCGGCGGGGCCAGAGATGCTCCCGCGCCTCAGCTGAGTCCCTGCATTCCAGGGCGCCAGGGCCCTTGGCGGCGAAGGTTCGCGTCGTGAAGAATTTCGGAGGCAGGGGGCGGCCTTGGAAGCTTCCGCTGCCGTCCTCCCCACTGGTGACTTCTCCACCTGTAGGCGGCGGCGGAGCGAGGCGGTGGAGGGTGCGGGTGGGAGGAGCGGGTTTCCAAAATCCCCTTTTACATCTCTGATAAGGGTAACCCGGCCGCGCTGCGCCACCCGCAACCCCCGAGGGAGCCCCTTCCTCGGAAAAGGGAAGGTGAGCCTCCTCCAGGCGGCAGAACGGCCTGGCCTGGAACCTGCGCCGGAAAAGAGATCGAGGGAACCTAGGCAGCCGTGGAAACGCGAAGGGGCTCGGGAGCGCGCCACAGCTTTTCCCTGCCAGCCGCCCTTTTGGCCCAGACTCCTTGGGGCTCCTCGAGAGGAAATGCTTATGTGGTCCCAGTGCCCGCTACCCAGGGCTCCGCGCCTGTGTCCCACTCGTCCCTAAAACGCCGCAAAGCCCGGGGAGCATCCCGGAGAATAGAAACCTGGGGTTTCCCCAGCCCAGCAGAGAGAAGGCTCCGTCTTCCTCCCCACCCCCGCCCCAAGTGTCAAGTTTCCTCCAGGGGAGGGGGTTGGTTGCGAGGGCTGCCTTCGCGCGCGGCCCAGGCTGCGAAGTCTCCTCTCCCCAGCGGCGGCCAGGACCGCGCGCGCACACATTCATACACACACTCACGCACATTCACACACTCACTCGTCCACAGACACACACGCTCCGACGTGCTTCCAAGGAGGCGGCAGAGATCGCTGCGGGCCGCGCGCACTTTCCGAGCTTCCCGACGGGCGGGGCGCGTGGGGCGGGGAGCGGGCAGTGGAGAAATTGGTAACAGATTCGGCGGATTACTGCGGATCTCTTTGTTAGAGGCGAAGCCACACAAACCGAACCCACTCTCGGCCCGACGACCCCGGGGCGAGTCCACTCGTTCACAGAATGGGGGCCACCTGGGAGCGAGCCATTTGGTTTGTGCGACTCGGGTCTCTAAGCGCCAGGCTGGGGGTAGGCCGGAGGTGTCCCAAAGGGGATCCGGCAGGAGAGCCCCGCGAGTCTCGTCTCCACTTAACCCCGTGTGCTTGGCCGGAAACACCTTGGTCCTCTTCCCGCTCCAATCCCCGCGCAACCCAGAAAAGGCCCCACAAGTTTGAAAGACAAGGAACCCACAGCAAACACAGTTCACAGTAGGGTGAACGTCCCTGCCTGTTTGCCAAGAGATCTGATCCGAAAAGAGTACGAATAAGACCTCTCCGGAGACTGTTAACACCGAGGGTAAAACAAAAGTTCTGGGGAGAAGCTGAGTTTACCAAAGAACGGACTAAAAGTTTTTGAACAATTTCAGGGCCCAAGGAAACCGACTTTGTAAGGATCCTTGGAATCTGTTCCTAGTGTGCGACAAGTAGGAGGGTTGCGGGCATTTGAGAGGTTCAAGCACAGGGGAGGGGTGAGGTGGGGGTAGGGCGTTCGTTCGCACGCCCTTGTTTCCAGCCTCAGAACAGATCCATAACCCTTCTTGAGAGAGAGAGAGAGAGAGAGAGAGAGAGAGAAATCCGTCACACTAGTTCAGAGGACGTTTGGGGCAGCAGAAAGCTTCGGAACGCACGCGCAAACTCGCGCGGCACCCAAGTCCGAGGCCGGAGGCCACTAAAACGAAATTCCCCGGAGGGAGGGCGAAGATTCTGGACCCTCGGCCGACGGCGCTACCTCACTTGATCTGGGTATCCCCTGCCACCTCCACCCTCAGCCCCCACCCCCAGTCTCTGGGAGCGGAAATGATGGAGAAACTGGGAGGAAGAAATTAGATTGACCTGGGCTCGCGCTGGCGAAAAGCACAGGAAACCCCAAGAATCCCAGCTCTTTGTGGGAGATAAATTTTGTTTTCCCCCCCACCTGCGATCTCTCCTGAAAGCAAGGAAAGAGACGGCGAAAATTGCAGAAGAAAAATCAGTGGCAGCCACAAAATTGGGGCGTCCTGCCCAGGGGAACGCCGCTGTGAGAAGCAGGAGGGGATGATGGGCTGAAAGGAGGTCCGCTTTGGGGGAGCAGACAAGGAGCCAGCGCTCCGCCAAGGGTGCCTCGGGAAGTGTCCACAGCGCTGCGTGCTGGGGGGTGGCGGGGGCTGTGTGGAGCGGAGGAGAGAGGAGGTGGAGGAGGGAGCTCCTTGAGCCCAAATCAGTGCAAGGAAGGTGTGCAGCCTCTGATTGCCCTGTCTCAGAACTGACACCAGGTCCGGTAACAGGGCATATCCAAGGGAAGAACGGTGGCCAAGTCTAGTTCTGTTCCTTGCCTCACCTCATCCATCCCCAGACAAGGCTCTCCAGACTGCAAGACAACTCTCTCTCTGTCTCTCTGTCTCTCTCTCTCACACACACACACAGATGCCACTTCCACCTTCCCACACAAGATGTCTAGCTCTCTCTAGCCACAGGCTCTCAACTCTGTCCAGAAGAGCTGTTTGTCGGCAGAAGGAGAAAGAAAATTAAAGAACACTTCAACCCCCACTCTTCAGAGGCAGTTTCAACTCCACTTTTTAATAGACAAGAAACAGACCGAGAGGGAGAGAAAGCACCACTTGTCCTGGACCACAGGGAAAACTGGTGAGAGCGCCAAGGCCAGACCAGAGACTTCCTAGGGTGACGCTCCTGTTCCTTGCTATGCCCTGGAGAAGCGGTACCAATCCTTCTTCCACTTGCCCGAGCCCCATTTGCTGCGTCGCACCCTTGGCCCCTTCCTTATTAACGCAGCCGCCCAGTGCAGCTTGGCCTCTGGGGGCCTCCGAGGGCCCCTCCTGGGAGAGTGGGACCTGGTGATCTGAAGGGATGTGCTTGCAGAGCCAGAGGTGGGAGGAAGAGGCGAGCAGCTGCCCGCCGGCCCAAGGAACCGAGACTCCAAGACGTCCTACCTCAAGGCAGCCAACAGGGGGCAGCCGGTACCGCACAGCGAGGAAGAAAAAGACTTCAGGACTAGCTGAGGTCTGGCGCACCGTACTAACCCCTTGTGCACCGGGGAGCTCCGCTGAGCGGAGGGAAAAGCAAGGGACTCTGGCTGGGCCTCCTGGGCAGGGTCTTCCTTTGTGGAGACGGGCCTGGCTAAGTAAGGCTAGTATATCCAAGACCCGAGAACAACTGACCTTCTACTCCGCCCCAAAACACGCAGGGCACAGATCCACACACTCGGACACACAATTTCCACTGCCTCCCATCGCCTGCGCGCTTTCTTTCAGCTTTGGCCCCTCGGAACTCCCCTGGCAGAGATTGTCTAGAAACAAAATCTCCGCATCTGGCTGGAGCAGCCTTGAACGTTGGCGGGAGGGCAGGGGTTGAAGAGGTGCGACCCCACCGCTGGCTCCAAGTGACTTCCAAACAGTAAGCTGTCCATTTAAAGAAAGACGAGGGAGGAGAAGGGACCCTGATGCCAGGCTGCGATTGGAAAGTAAAACAAGGCCACAGGGTCTCCCAAGTTTGGGGGTTTTAAAAACGGGGTTTTTGGTGGGGGGGGGGGCTTGTTTGCTTTAGGAAACATCTTAATTACAATTCCAAGCTTATTTTCTAGAAAAACTGAAAAGGGGAGAGATCAAGAAAAATGAAAATAAGGATCGAAGCTTGGAGGACAGAGAGGAAAAGTTGTTCGGAAAATAGCAAGTTATACCGCAGGAAGAAATGTTAACTTTCTGTAAAAGTGAACTCTCGGTGACCCTCGGAGTGTGTGACTCGGCTTTAACATACAACTGACAATTAAAACAAACAAGAGTTCACAAACTGCCCCCCGCCCGCTCTCCCAACGCGGAGGCCCAAATGTTTCTAAAGGACAAGGCAGATTCCGCGCAGGGGGCCGGGGCGCGCTCTCCCAGCGGACAGGATTAGAGCCACCACTGCCAGCCCTCCCCGCCCCCATCACTGCTGCAAACTGCGGAGCTCACCCAGTGGCAACTAATAATGCTAATAACGCGACCCCGTTCCCCGAGCCAGGGTGCACGCTGGCCCCCTGCCAGGCACTCTTAAAGGCACAGGGCCTGCAGCGCTTGGGTCCCCGGCTGCGTTGAGCTTGCAACCTGGCCTCTGGCTGCAGAGGGCGAGAGGTGCGCTGCTCGGCACAGTCGGCCCCTAGTCCAGCTTCACGGTCTCTCAACCAAGGAGTCCCCTTCCCCTTTCTGAGCCCTGGCTGCACACCTTCTCTGTGCCCGCGCTTGGTAAATATTTGTTGAATTGAATCATTATGCTGTTACTGAAATATACAGAGTAAATTACACTCGCGTTTCTCAGGGCAAAAGGAAACTCATCCGTGAACCGCTGTGTTTCTGTCTCGTCTCTTCCCCACTTTTTCTCCAAAGTCTAAAAAGTTTGCAGAACGTTTGGTGGGACCAGGTCTCCTGGGAGGCCGAGGCAGTGCGCGGGGCGGGGGTGGGGGGGTAGCGCGGCAGGGAAAGGGTAGGGGTCCCTGCCAGCTACGCGGGAGTTCTAAGCCTCTCCAGGCATTAGGAGAACTGGCGGGGGAGGGATAGGAATAGGTGGAGGGGGGGCGGGATATTTAGTTAACTTCCAAAAGAAAAAAAAGTGGCGAGCGTCGGCGGAGCACAGAACACCTACCTTCATTGCGAGGGGGAGGGGGCGCGGGGAGGAAGTCGCCGCAAGACCGAGGGCAGCCGAAGAATCTGAGCGGAGCGGCCGGGTTAAGCCTGGAGGGACGATCCGGCGCAGAGCTGCGTGCTCCTCCAGGGCGCGTCGGGCAGGCTCAGGGGATTGGAGCCCAAGCGGTCACTGGCATCGAGTCTGGGTGCCTGAGCCGGAGCAGCGCTGGGATGCGTCCGTGAACCGAGGGGCGCCGAAGTCCGCCTGCCGGCAGCAGGAACAGGGCCCGGCCAGCGCGCAACAAGGGAGCCGCGGGTCCGGCGAGGGCGCGCAGGCGACTGTTTCGCGGCGAGGCGCTCCCTCTCCAACGTCCATCAGCGACGGCGGTAATTAGGGCTTTCCAACCCCAAATGTGGGCGTGATTGTGCAAAATACTTTACAACAAATAAAAAAAAAATCTTCACAAGCGGGTGAAAAAAATGCCCCACAACTCAACTCTGGCCCGGGGCGGGGGGGTGGGGGAGGCGATCCGTGCGCCCAGGTGCCCCCAGTTCATTCACACCACGGATTCTGCAGACTCCTGGCGGCTCACGCCTCCTGATCTCCAGCTCCTCCTCTCCAAGTCTGTGGCAGAAACGTCTGCTTCCAGGCGCTGCTCCTGCGGCCGCGAGTGAGTGTGTGGATGTCTGTGTACACACACAGACACACACCCAAACACACACACACACCCACACGCACTGCAGCTTGGGGGCCACAGAACAATCAGGCGCGCATGGGTTTTTCTCCGGGAGATGCCGCTGAAAATGCAGAAGTCGCCATCCGAGCTGCAAGAGTCAGCGCCAACTTTTGTCCTTTCATTTTAGGGTTTGGTAAAAAGGGGGAGCAAACTGGGTAAAAGTTGTCCCCGAAAGTTCTGCCTCCAGTGGGTTCGGGGACGATGCGCGACTGCCCCAGGGGAGACACTGGCTCCCCCCTCCCAACCCCCTTCTTTCCCTCTTCTGGTTAATCCCCCTCTTTTCCCCGCCTTTCCAGGGCGAAGAGGCGCGCGGGCACCGCGGCCGTGGGGCTAGAGAGGGGCAAGGGCGAGGGACTCCGCGGCGGCTGTTCAGCTCCGGCGGTCCATGGCCGGCGTGGCTCCCCACCTCCTCGTTTGGCGCCGGGACGAAGGGGCGGGAGAGTGAGCAGGCGGGCGGCGGGCGGTCGGGGCACGGCGGCGGCGGGAGGAGCTCGCTCGGCAGCGGCCGCACGGAACCGGACTCCGGGCGGCGGAGGCGGCGCCTCGGAGCTTGCAGCAGCCTTCCACGCGATCCTGCGCCCCACAGACAGACTGACCGACCGCAGGGACCACGTACCCCCCACCCACCCCCCGGCCTCCCTCTCTCCCTCACTCTCTCCGGACTCCTCTTTCCCCTGGTGTTCTCAGAGAAAAAAAAAAAATTTTTTTTTTAAGTTTTAGAACCAAAGGCTGCTGGAAAAGGGGGGAGGGGAGGGGAGGGGAGACAGAAAAAAACTCAACTTTGTCTTTGCGCATGCGTGCTGAGGCCGACCTATGACAAACTCTGCAGGATTTTAAAGCCGTACCACGAGCTGGGGTGCAGGGGGGCGGGATACACACCCTGCTCGATCCCCCTGCTTTTGGCTCCCCATCCCCCAGGCGTCTGCTGAGAGAGAGAGAGGTCCACTCCGCAGCCGCTGCCTGACCGCCGCCCGGCCCTCTGCTCTCCTTCCAAAACCGCCTACCCAATGGAAGCTGAACCCCAACTTCAGCCTGGACCCCTTGGCTCACCTGTCCAAGGCCGCTCGCACTGGGGCTGCACAGGGGGCTGTCGCCATGACACGGGATCTCTAGCAGGACCTCCTTCCCATTCTTAACCTTGGGGGAGGGTCCCTAAGCCCGGGGGCTGGAGACGAGGACAGGCGCACACATCCTGCCCCGCCCCCAGTGTAGGAGATCTGGGTGCTGGGGTGCGCGAGTGAGCATCTGGCTGCGACCCAACGCATCCAGAAGCGACCCGTGATCCTGCCGGGTTGCATCTTGGCTGGTCCCCTCAGGTGAAAAGGCTGCGAAGTTCGGCAAAACCAGGTTCTGCAGGGCACCGCAACGTGCAGGCACTTCCAGACACCTGTGGTTTGGGCGACCCCGATTGGGCGGGGTTGGTGGACGTGTGACCCCTACCTCCCGCACGCCAGGGGTGCCACCCACAAACAGTGGTTCACATTGGAGTGCAGTTCTTGTTCTCAGCCCTCCCCATCCTCAACCCAAGGTGGAAGACACACACACACACACACACACACACACACACACACACACACACACGCACGCACACACACACACACCCGCACACACTGGATTCAATTTCTGCCATACATCTGGCATGCCCTTGACCTTAAAGCACAAAACCCTTGGCCTGGGTACTTGGGGCAGTGGCTGTTTCGTTCTTTCCATCCCCCACTCCAATCTCTGGCTGACCACCCCAGGGCGATGCTGCCCCACCCTCTGCAAGTCCCTTCCTGACCCTTACTTGTCCCAGCTGCCTGTACCCCTCCAGGGTCCTGGCCTTTGCTGGGCACACCAGAATGGCAGTGTGGGCTTCCCACAACTACAAGAGAAGCCCTGGCTTCCTCCGGGGACGATTTCTTTCACCAGGGACGCATGCAGACTTAAGAAGGGGGAACCCAACTTTATCATAGATGCCCTTGGGACATCTCCCATTCACCTGAATCCCCTCTCCCTTCACATTCTCTAGGCCTTGACCACATAGTGGCTATTTTCCAATTTCTAATCTAGCCTTAGATCTGCCCATGGGAATGAGGGTCTAAACAAAGAAGGGTCCCCTCCTGGCAAACTGCCCCTGGGCAGTCAGTGTCTCTCCGCAGTTCCCTCCCTCCAGCTCTTTGGCCCAGCGGCTGGCAGCCTGGATTCTCTGGGCTGTGGGGAACACACCCTCCTCCTGGGCTGGCACCCCAGCAATGCTCCGCAGCATGGCTTCGGACCCAGTTCACCCACGGAGGCTCTGATAAATGTCAGGAAGTAAAGTGACTAAGAATAGAGTTCCCAAAGGGTGCTGAGCTGAAGCCCCCCACGTGGGGGGCACCTGAGTGCTGGAGGTAGAATGCTTATAAGATCCTATTCTGAGAATTTGCTCCAGAAACACTAGCTACCTAACCACAAACCTTAAAAAAAAAAAAAAAAGTTATATTCTGAATTATCAGAATAATTGCCGGCTTCTCTCTAATTGCCTTTGTTAGTTAGCCTTTGTTAGCCCCAAGAGTTTCATATCCTGTTTTGCTGTCTTTCCTCTAGTGGGAACTGGTGCTAGGTTATGGTTGAGTGTAAACTCTGCAGTCTGGAGTTCCAGTCCCAAATCTGCCTCTTTCCAGCTGTGAAACCTTAGACAAGTCATTTAGCCTCTCAGAATCCTCTTAAACACACACATATGACAACACAAATATTGATTTTGTTACAATACAAACAAACAAAACCCAGAGAAATATAATGACCTCGCCACACAACAAAGAAAAACAGAAACATGATGACCTACCTGGTAGGAGAGCAGTGAAAACGAAACAGATGACCTTGAAAATCAGGGGTGCAGTGAGAATGAACAGTGATGCTTCTGGAGAACTTAGCAGGGGTCAGGCACGCACTGGGCACTGAATACCTGCTACTCTACAAAAAGCAGCTCTGAAAACAGGTTTTTAAGCTCCTTTGGTGGCAAAGCTGTACCTCCCATGACAAGATCATTTATAGTCTTAATTTATCCCAGTTGGAGTGAATGTTCGTACTCTTCACAGACGAAATATGAACGATGTTGGGTTACCGGGTACTTCCCCAGACCTCACCGGGGCTATGTGCAAACGAAATAATCATATGCCCCATTCTATCTTTCAAAAAAAATTCCAAAATTTCCAACAAACCAGTCTATCCCCAAGCAGTTCAGATAAAGGGTTGTGAATTTCATCTGATGAAATTAATATTGGGTGTGCTGAGATTATACCCCACGAGGATGCAATAACCTCTGTGACAGTGTTTTTCATGGCTGCAACTCCAGTGCTCAGAACAGTGCCTGGCACTTGGTAGGTGCTCAACAGTATTTGTTGAACGACCAAATGAATGCATGAATGGATGAAGGAATTCTTTCCAGGGGAAAATGTCAAGGGAGACCAACTGTGAAATCCACTGAGAACCTTCAACCAGGTTCTGCTCTGGAAAGTCGGGCTCCGTTGTAAGAACCAGTCCCACCATGGGTGCTGGTTAATTTGGCTGTGAGAGGAGCAGACAGTTGGAAGGAGGCAAATGGATGCCTCTTCACCTCCACCTTCAAATATTCTCGTTTAACCTACCTCCAATTTGTGGAACTCCATGGTTTCCCTTTGCAAACCGCGTGTGCATTTGGGTGTGTGCACACAGATTGAGTCATCTGCAGACACACTGGCAAGGCATCGCCATACTCCACTCATTAAAAATGCTTTTGAGTCTGTGGAACAAATAAATCAATATTTTTGGCTGCTCTCCCAACAGGGTTATTTCACAAAACAGAGTGCAAGATAAGGAATTTATGAACGATCGCATCCCTGTGCCGCCTTTCCCAGTGGGAGAAAGCAGGGCCTGGGTTGTCATTCTGGGAAAATCTACCCCCCTTTTATGCCCAGCAAATAATATTTTATGGCCCTAGGTTTATGGTGGTGTTTTAATGATCCGCTGTAGAAAGCGGTTTTCTCTCCGGTCACTAGAATTTGTCAAGAAGGGCTGGAGGCCATAAAAGAGGGACGGGCCCCAGGGACAAACAGGCTCCATCTTCTGAAATAAACTAATAAAGATTTCCAAGATGTTTACTTCTCCACCTCAGAGTCAAGACCAGCCGGGCTGCCGGGCCCACAGATGGAGCACTAAACAGGACAAAGAGGCCGGAAGGGGGTCAGGGCTTCCTCACCACCGCATGGCCACAGTCAAAGTAATACCACCACATTGTGTTGCCACTGGCCACCGGCCTTGCAGGGAGGAAGGGACAGAGGCTCCTTTGAGGTTGGAGGACAATTTTGGACACTGGGCAGACTCAAGGAGTCTCTTTGAGAACCTCAGGCTCTCCTAGCACTGGCCTAATCACGGTGCTCTCCTAACTTAGAGCCCTCTTTATTTTTATAGTCAATGGTGCTTTTTTTGTGGGGTGGGGGGGTGGGGGTTCTGAATGGATGCTTTGTTTTTTTGAGTTTTAAGGGACATCGAGGTCAAACAGACCTAAGTCTGAATCTCCACTCTGCCTCTTGCTGACCAAGTAACCTACAGGGGTCACTTTCCCTTCTGAGCCCCATCTCCTCACCTGTAAGATGGAACACATCAGGAGGCTCCAACAATTGAGACAATGTACAGAAGGCTTCGGTCCAGCCTCTGCCCGTGGAGAAGACTGCTGCACTGATTTCAACATGAGGAATATCTGTCCCTGGGTCTCCGGGGAAAATCCTGAGACAAATGAGTTGCCTGAGGAGGGTAGGGGTGGATGTGTGGGAAGAGGAGAGAAATATGGTAGGCAATTATACATGATCCGCCGGGTCTGCACGGTAGAATTCAATAAGGAGGAGGCTGATAAGTGCCGAGATAATAATGAGTCATGAATAATAGTAATGATTGCTGGTAACATTTATTGAGCTCTTATTATGTGCCAGATACCAGCTCCTGTCTGAACTCTTTAAATTCATGGCTTTGTTTCATCCTTACTACTTCATGGGGTAGATCCTGTTATTATCTGCGCGATATGGAGAAAAAAAGGGTTCAAAGAGGTCACAATTTCTATAAACCCAAGCTGTTCTAGTATTCAAACCCAACAGTTTGAACCCTGGTAATCTGCATCTAAATAACAGAGGCTTAACCACCATACTTTACCTATAAATAAAGAGAAAACCACTTTTTTAAAGGTATCTCCCCGATTCCCCAAATGTGCCCACACTTTTCCCCTTGGCCTCTCCCACATGAGGCTTACCTTAGTGGAAAGAGTCTTTTCCTGAAAGCTTCTGATTCACTCCACTAAGCCCCGAACACAAAAACCACCAGAATAAGCCACACCAGGAAAGTCTGATTCAAGTCCAGTTCAGTCTGATGGATCTGTCAAAGATTTGTCCTTATTTCATTCACTGGCGTGCCGTGAAGCCAGGACTTCCCTGCCCGCATTCCACCAGCACCGTCAGCAGTCAAAGCATCCATGCTCAGCAACTCACCTGGAATGCTGACCTTGTCTGGACAATGTCCTCCGAATTCCCGGTTCTCTGAGAAGGCCTTGGCCTGCTGCTCCTCCTGTGTTATCCCTGACACGAGAGATGGGGACATGAGGGCTCGCCCTCCTCAGTGCAGCTCAGATCATATCACTCCCCTGCTCGAAGTCTTGCACGGACTCCCTACCTTACCAGATAAAGTCTAAACAAGTTGACCTGCCTGACAGCCACATCGTAATGCATCCTTCGCGCCTGCTGTTCCCGGTGCCTGGAAAGCTATTCCTCCCGCCTGGGCACCCTCACTTCATTCAGGCCACCACCTCAGTGTATACATCCTAACCTAAGGGACCTCCAGCTCCCCCTGCCGGTGGTTCTCTGCATGATTTTCTTCTTCCATCCTGGTCTAAAATGAGCTCATTTCATCGGCACGCCTATTTCTTTGTTTTCTGTTTCCCCTCACTAGAATGTAAGCTCCAGGAGGGCAGGGGTCTCATCTATCGTGTTCAGAGCTGTAACCTCCAGTGTCCGGCCCAGAGGAAACGCTCAGAATGAATGAATGGTCATGCCCATAGCAAGGGTTTGAACCTTGGTAATCTGACTGTAATATCAGGAGCTTCACCAGTATACTTTATAGATACTTTACCTACAAATAAAGGCAAAACTATTTTTTAATGTTTCCCTGGTTCCCCAAATGTGCCCCCATTTTTCCCCCTGGTCTCTCCCACACAAGGCTTACCTTAAGTGGAAGGAGTCTGATAAGAGAAATTGTTTTCTTCTGAAGGAAGATGGCGTTCCATTACTCCCCCTTTTGCCGTACTATTTCTTCGGAAAGGCGATTTTTTTCTTAACTGGCATTTACTTTTAAAAGGCAGCTGGCATGGTCAGTCTTGTTGCCCATTCCATATTGTATGTGGGCCACTGGGCCTCTAGATGCTGGGTATAGGAGAACATAGGTTAACTATTTGCAGGGGAACCCAAGTCCATTTATTAGACTCTCCTGAGAGACAGGAGAAAATGTTGGAATTTTATTTTGTCTTATTTATTTACTGGTCACACATTTCAACATCACGTGCCTAAATCTGTGTATTAGGATTTGCAGATCTGATTTGGCTACACTCGGTAATTACTTTTGTTCCCAAACAACCCATTACCCGGCCAAACTTCTGGGTATGTAAGAGGAGGTTTTCAAATTCTTCAGCTAAGTTCCTTTCTCTGGAAGAAAAATCTAGAAAAGTGTAATAGGTTTCAAAAATTTCCGACTTAGGCATGCAGTGAAACTGGTTGGCAGAAGAACACAATCTCATTAGAAAGGGGCTGGATAATGTGCAGATTCGGCTCTAAGAAGATTCCAACGTAGATCAAATCTATCCTTTCCAGATACGAAGCAATGAACAAGTTTCCTTTCATGACCACCTGGAAAGCCTACCTGGAGGATGAGTGTTAAAAATGGATTTTGCCTGAAGAAGAAAAGTGCATCCTGGCATCTCAAGACTACCTAAGAATATGAACATCTCTTTTTGTTATTTTCAGCTATGTGACACAATTTTTAACTTCAAACCAATGATGGAGAAAATTTTTCAGCAAGAGAGATACATAATAGTAACGTACCTAAATGAAAGGGACAACATTTCACCATTTAGTCGTTTATTTGGAATTCCTGATACCAACCTGTGCACAAAGTATCTAGGAAGCTGAGGAATTTTTTTTTTTTAACTTTTCAGGAACGTTCTGACTTACAATAGCAATTGCACATCTTACTGAATTTTAACTGGAGTAACTCTCACCAGATTTTTCTCTTCTGTGCAAATATTCTCGACCTCCTTAAAAGGGACCACAAATAATTCCAAATAGCAGAATTAAACCCCAAGTCCTTTTCATTTTGTATACATTGGCACTATAATCATCAATGCTCAATTAAGTGACACTGTTATGACTTCCCAAATCTGTCTCAATAAATCAGAGAATTTTGGATAAAAGCTTCTTTTCTCCACTTAGTTTAATCCTTAATTCAGTGATCTATAAGTGTCCATTAAGGTCAAGTGACAATTCATTGACTTTGAAAAACATGAGAAACACTCCTAGGGCAAAAGATCCTGATGTCTCTGAATGTATTTAAAGTAAGTGGTTTTGACTTAAGCAAAGATTTCTACTTAACCCAGAAGAAAAGCAGTTACTCCTTGGAAATAGCACAGAATTCAGGAAAGTGAAATGAATAATGGCAAAGGATTAAACTTACCTATTCCAGCCCGTACATATATCTACCGAGTATATACAGGAACACGATGGCTCCACTCATGTGTCATTTGTGGACAACCCTCCTTTCCTCAACCCAGGAGCATGATACTCTCAGTCATGCAGACGTGTCATAACAGAGATTAGTGAGTACGTAAGCACCATGCCTCCCTCATTCTGCATGCTCAGTTCAAGGATGTTTGAAAATACCTCTTTCTATTTGAAAACGGAATTCAATCCATGTGACGGCATCATCTATTTCAAAATTCAACAACAGGAAATAAAAACAAGTCATAAATTTAGAGTGTCAGTTTGCTGGGACTGAATTATAGCTACAGAAAATAAATCAAAGATCAGCTTAACACATATGGAAAGTAGTAGCCGTGGACATGACTGACAGGCCATTCATTCATTCATTCATTCAGCCAACATTTATGGCTCATCTACTGTAGATCATCAACTATTCATTTAACAAGCTTTACGACGCATTCATTCATTCATACATTCATCACATTAGTATTGTATGTGCCAGGTCATGTTATCATGTTGGTTTGTTCATTTTAGTCAACAGGTAATTACTGAGCACTTATACTAGGCACTAGACCCGAACAGGCTCTAGAATAAAATCTCAAACGTGTGGCTGAGGGGGAAGCCCCCCGAATGTGTTTCTAAACATATCCTGGTTGTTACTGCTGCTTGGGTGAGGGCTCTGGGTCTGTGACCTCTTAAGGACCAAGTTCAACGTTGGGGATCCCTCCTCGTGCTGGCTGGCCACGCTACAAGTCCCAAGGGGGTCCAGCAAGAGACAGGGGTTTACTCTGACTCCATGGGTCACCATCAGAAGACAAACCCTCTACACCCATGTCATTGCCAGGTCTCCCAAGCACTGAAGTCTTACAGGAGGCTCAGAGAACAGATGCACACTGTCCTCTGTCGAATGACACTGGTTGGAGGTTGGGAGAACTTGTAAACAGTCTCTTTTCTACAATCGTGACTACCTACCCCATAGAAAATAGAATTTCCCCCCACTTCTGTCTTAAAACACTTACTCAGGTCTGTGCTAAGCATTTTATGGACATAATATGGAGCCTGACCTGAAGGCTGTTATTATCCTGATGTTACAGAAGGGGAACGTAAGTTTGGAGTAGTGAAGCAACTTGCCCCAGGGCACATAGCCAGGCTAAAGATGAATCTTGCAGATCAAGAGCCCTGGTTGGCTATAAATGTGTTTCTGGGTAAGGGGTTGGGAAGCATCCCATGACATAAGGAAGTGTTGAAAATAAAGGCAATACAGAAGTAAGCAGAACCCAGAAATGGAGAACAACAATGGGGCTTGTCGAAGCCCTTGGATCCAGCCGTGCCTGAGGGCCACCTTAACCTCCTTACCTTTCTTTTGTGAAATCAGTTTGAACTGGGCTTTAGCACTTGCAGTTCAAAGAGTTCTGACAATACAACAGTGTTGGGTTGTCTTAGGGAAATTAATATTTAAGTTAAAAAGGCAAATTCAGGTTTAGGGTTAAATGGCAGATACCTGTTCCCTGCTGGGGTTTGGACCAGCCCCCTCGAAACTAAAGGAGATTTGATCTGAGACCATCCTCAGGTTCTCTTGAGACAGACTATCTTGTCAGAGCAGGAAGAAGCCATGGGGGCTGAGCACTAAGGTATGAATGGTGTGGCGTGGGAGAAGAGTCCATACGTGAGTCGGGCGAGGACCTCGGGAGCACTTGGAGGATAAGCGGTGAGGTCCAGGCCAGGAAAAGAGTATGTGAGGGTTTTTTCTCAGAGACAAAATACTCTGAGGCTGAGAGACGGACGGTGCAGCCTGCGACCTACGGTAACATCTACAGGACATCTGCCTTTGACGTATTTGGGACTATCAGTGAGGAAGTCAACAATTGTCTTTTAAAAGTAGACCCTCGGAAATTCCCCGGTGGTCCAGTGGTTAGGACTCCACACTTTCACCGCCGAGGGCCAGGGTTCAGCCCCTGGTCGGGGGAACTAAGATCCCACAAGCCACGCGGTGCGACCAAAACAAAACAAACAGCAAAACAAGTAGACTCTTGATTTCTGTGGTCTCTCTGATGCCATTTCATTTGGAAACATAAACGGTTTAAATAGATTAAATTCATTACTTTAAGCCTTAAAATCCAGATACTCAGGGGAGAGAAAGAAGGGACTTAGCTTCCCTATGCCCATTAGGAATCAAGTTTGAAGTAACTGATTTCTCCATGTGGATTCATCAATTTGCTCCCCAAAAAAGACTTCTTGCAAGTCTCCTTCATGCCTGGCACTTTGCAGGGCTACAGAGATGGGCAAAACTTGGATAAGGTTCTTGCCCATATGGTACCTACGTATCTTCCCTGCCTAAGAGATCCTCCTTTTCCATGGTAGTGAATATATTCATTCAGTCATTCATTTAATGGTTTTTCATTTATACCAACTTGTATGAATATACATATTAAATATGACCAAGTAAAAGCTCAGCTAGCAGGATGTTCTAGGGAAGAGCTATTCTTTGAGGATAAATTAATGGTTTAGCAAACTGGGAATGTAAGAATTAACATGTTAAACTCCTGCTATACCTTTTTGTTACCTTTGTTAAAAATGGAATTTTACTGAGTTTCTTCCTCGGGAAATACAGTCTGGTAAACCTGGATGACACAGACTTCAGTGACTCAGGCATGACGGTACAGGGGTGAGAGCTACACACGCCCAGTACAGTGGTCACGGACCACATGCAGCTGCTGAGCACTTGGAAATGTGGCTCGTCCAAATTCAGATGGGCTGTAAGTGCAAAATATAAACGGAATGTCAAAGCCTCAGCACGAAAAAAGAAAAAGATTATAAGATATTAAGAGCGTCTAAACCGACTATGTTGCAATGATAATATTTTGGATATACTGCATTAGAGAAAATATATCATTGAAATTAATTTCTCCTGCTTCTTTTTAACTTTTTTAAAAATATAGCTGCTAGCAGATTTAAAATTGCATACATGGCTTGCATTATTTTCTGTTGGATGGCTCTGGGTTAGAGCAGGGCCCTGGAGTCAGAGTAAGGATTGAAACCTGGTGCCTCTATTTAATAACCGTAGGGACGGATAACTTAGCCTCACTAAACCTCGGTTTCCCCCCTGTAAGACAGTTACTAACAGTACCTACCTCCCTGGGCTGTTGTGACAATTAAGTGAGCAAATGTACTCACAGTGTCTAGCACAATGCTTGGCATGTAGTTCCTTCTCAGTGAATGTCAGCTGTTCAGAGCTACTCTGCAGTTATCGTCTCCAGAAAGTCAGGAGATGGGGCTAGATCAGCACTGACAAAAAAATATACTATAGGAATTTGCATACATCCCTGACACCGAGTTGTTTCCTTTTCATTTGCCATTTTCCTAAATCTAAAGTGCTCACCAAACGAGGGTGGTGTTACTGGACAGCCGTGATGAGCCAGGTTCTGGTTAAACACAAGCTCTGATGAGTTAGGTTCTGCTTAATCGAGGACTAATGCTCATTATAATTCTTCGTGGCATTGAAGAATACATGCAGTTATGGTCACACACACTATTAACATAGGTAATGGTTCCTGGGAGCCTACCATGTGCTGGACATTGTGTTAAGCATTTTCCTTAAAGGTCATGCTCCCAACAGCCTTAAAGCACAGGGAGGTGGAGAGATTTGCTTAGGGTCACCCAGCCAGGAAGTGGCAGAGACGGGACTCAACCTGTCTGTTTGACCCCAAAAGTCAATCTAAGTATTACTGAAGCAGAAATAGTCTGGGTAATTCCTTGTGGTCATGAAACTATGGTGCTTTCCTGAGAGCTCCACGGACTGTTTAGCTAGAGGAGAAAGCTTGGTTTATCACAGGAGTTCCCGATTGTTGCACCAACCAAACAGAATCAGAGATTTCATAATAATGAAAAGTTCTGCTTTCAAAAGGTGTCCATTCTCTAGTTATAAGGAAGCGGAGGACATCCGTCTGTAATAACGACCCCATTAAATGCAAGCCTTCCCATTTATGGCTCTAAAATATTACCAGGCAGAAACGGAAAAGTGGCAGAACTTTCTCTCTTGAGAATTTTCCAGGACCTTACAAACATGACCCCATTAATCCACTCAATACCCGGATGAGATAGGTAGTTGGTTGTTATTATTCTTCTCACTTTCAAGATAGAAAACCTGAAGCTAAGAGAGATTAAGCAATTAGTTGAAGGTCAAATGGTGAGCTAGAGACAGACCTGGAAATGAAACAATTATCTTCTGAAATTCCAATCAAACGCACAAACTGATTGGCTAGTTACCACCATGTGCTAATATCCAGTTAGATGCCCTCAGCACAAAATGACTGGCTTTTACAGGAGACTTCTGCAGCTGTATTTGCCTGAATTTGTATGGATTGGTTTAATACCAATGTCCAAACTGACATCAGATTTTTCCAAAATATTGGCTGAAGGAAAATACGGTTCCTTGCTCCAAATGTGGTATCCATTTTACCTAGCTCGGTTACATTTAATCATACCTACCAGTGCCGTTTCTGGAGGATAAAGGGAGGATTGTTCCACAAAGCCGTCCCGCTCGTGTTTTGTTTTCTTCAGAGATAAGCTGTAGCACAGAAAAAGGTTTAGGGGGCATCTTGCAAGTTACTCTTATGTTGAGACTGAAAAAAGATGAACATAAACTATCTCGGAGTTGTACAAAATCTGGAATCCAATTTGCCTGTATTATCGTCCTTCAGTCAAATGCCTTTTACTCTTTTCGGCTGGATACTTTTGACAGTAGGTGACACTGTATGAACCAGAGTCATAGGTTAGGAAAAGACAAGACTTCCAGGTGCACCAGGAGGAATCCATGCTTTTCGGAACAACTGCAAGGACACATGCACAGAAAATTGGTCTCCTGAAGAAAGTGCTACTAGTGATGTCTCTTGTCCAATTTTGCAAAAGGCCCTGCCCCTCCAAATACCTGGAGCAAATTTTTATTTCTTTCTGCCTACTTGAGTCTTAGGTAATTTAAAATCAACTACTCTGTTATCAATTTCGACTGGTTTGGGGCAACATGATATATCAATGAAACCGTTGTTGTCAGAAGGAAAATAGGGCCATTTCATTAGCTTGGTAGAAGGGCATCTACACTTCTAAAAATGGCCCCATGCCATGCTCTGAACTCGTTCTTTAAGAATTCACTGTGATCACTTTTCAATTTGTTGAATTTCAGTTTCTTTGGCCAGCCAAAGAAGACTCTTGGAGAAATTCTTCTCCCATGACTTTATAATTTCTGGAAGTTCAGGAGACTTGGGACTGGTCATCTTAAGAAATTCCAATTCTGTCCCCTATCACTGCTCAACCTGCTCGACTTCTGCTCACCCGCCTCGGTCCTGTGCTGATGTGGACAGCTCCTTCTAGAAACACAAATTCAACCTAAGCCCACTGCAGGAATGCTAGCCTGCTAATGCACGGACACTGCACGGGAAGAAATAATAGTAGCAATAAAGCTTAGCCGGTTTCTTCTTTCTTAAAAAAATCAAACACTTTGCGGGAATCCAAAGGCAAGACATTTTTTTCCCTGCGACCCATTTTAACTTCCTTTCTCATAAGCTGAAAACATGACGCTCAGAAACCAAAGAATCTTCAACTACAGTTTGGGGTCTAAGTCTGACACCTTGCAAAGGAGTATCTTGAGCATTTCCGATTGGAGTCACGGTGTCAATCTCTCTAAAAGTCCTAGTATGTTGCTGTCATGGGATATTTCCATGGAACCCATTAAGCTACCTTGTTTGAAGGATGCTGAACAGCTTGGCATCATTTCCAAGCGACCATGCTAAACTGAGAAAGGCAACGCCATTACCAAAGGGACACTGAAAACCAAGGCCGTGGATTGTGGCCAGAGGTGAAGGTACTGATTCCTAACCAACCCATGGCTCATCCTAAACGCTTAATTCTTCTTCCAGATGTATGCAGCACTTGGGAAGGAAAAAGGAAACGGTCCTGCCAGTGCAAAGGCTTCCAGTGGTGTTTTGCCACACTGGTATCAGTCCTTTCTCTGTTTTCTAACCAGGCACCCGTTTCTTATCATACAGGTTGGGCAGCTCTTCCCTGCATTTTAAAACCCTGGTGTCTTACTGTCTACAACGCTCGATGTTGACTTGAGTTCACGTGTTTTGTGGAAATACAAGTGGTAATTACACAGCTACCTGCCATTGGCAACCGTCACCAGGGAAATTTACGGCCTCCAATATCCACATCTGGTAACTGGTTATTAAACGTGGTTGATGAAAACACTGACATGGCAAATGGGATCTGAGCAAGGACTGGCTCAGCAGCGATTCTTGTGAGACAACGGCTGGAGGTCGACAAGCGACCATCGATTTTATTTCATTAAACATTCTAGTATTTATGGCAATGTTACTACTAATAATAGTTATCGTTTCCATTTTTTGAGAATCTGTCACGTGGCTGGCATTGTGTTAAGTGCCTATTTGATCCTTATTTAAAAAAAAAAAAACCCTTCTGGGAATGTATTATAAAAATTTTAGGATTAGAAGACAGGCACAGAGAAGCTAAGTAACCAGCCCAGGGTCACTTTTTGGGCTGTGGTGGAGTCAGGATTTTAACCTTTCCCGAACCTGCAAACTCAAATACCTTCAGGCGGTCAGGCTGGTAACACTCTGGGGTGAAGTGGGCCAGGTGTAGCTTTACAGAGAGAAATGAGGACAATCGAGAAGTGGCAAGTACATCTAACATCTCCCCAAGTTCCCAAACTCCAAGCCTATCACTACTGCCCTGGGGGAAAAAACCCTAAGACACGGTACTGGCCAGACAAGAAGTATCCGAAATCTGAATTCATTCCACAGGCCCTAGTTTTCCAGCCTTCGTCATCTGAAACTGGATTCATGCTTAATGACATTACATCTTTTTAGGATACTTTTTCAATGAGATACACAGACGGAAACGTGCACAGATTATACGTATGTCACCTGATGCATTTTCATAAACTGAACATAACCATGTAACCGACTTCCAGGCCAAGAATCAGAATATCACCAGCATCCCAGTGACCTTTTCTTGTGCCCTTACCGGTTACAAACCCTCTGAAGGCGAGCCATTATCCTGAATTCTAACCCCATAGAGGAAATCGGTCTGTTTCTGAGGTTTACATAAATGGACTCGCACAGTTGGTTCTCTTGTGTCCATGTGCTTTCACCTAATGCTATGTGAGATTCATCCATGTCGTGGCAAATGGCAGTAACTCCTTCTCAACAGCTTTTACCCTAAAGTCTATTGCTTGATATATTTGCCTGAATACATTATAGCTGAGCCTCTAACGAGGAAGACTTCCTTCTCTGCAAACAGGTTCTAAAAATTGAAACAAGTCACTCTAGGACTTTGTTAGAATTATGGAGAGAGTTCTGTTGTTAAAATAGTTTTTCTAAACATTTTCTCATTTATTGTCTCATTTTATCTTCTCACATACCACGCCAGGTAGTTAAGAGACATATTATTCCCGTTGGTTAGATTCAGAAACGGAGGTACATGCAATTATGTGACTGCATGCTACCATAGAGCAAGTGTGGCAAACTAGTTATAAAACAGAGATTTCATCTATGTCTTCATTGCCAATCTAATGTTTCCACCTGAACGTACATCCTGTTCCTCCTTTCTGGGTCAAGGTTCTATTCACAGGTAAAATAAACCCGTCTCCAATGATGTTTTGCTGTGAGTACGTCATATTGCTGTGTGCCTTTGATGCTTCCCTTCTCAGCACCCATTTCCCTTTCTTATTTGAGAGTCCATTCTTTCCCCTTTCTCGATCCACAAGAGTGAGGTGGGCTCCATCCCTAGTGGGGAACAGCACATGACTCCTCCCCTAGGGGTCTAAGGTCTCACCTGAAACCTGGCGACTGTTCAAGAATGGATTACCACGAAGGAATCAAAACTGAGAAAAGGACAGTGAGAAGTCATTTGAGCCCCTGGGACAAGCCACTCCTGAAACCCACTACCTCTGAACTGTTCACTGCATGAAGCCATATATATGTATGTGTATGTCTGTATTTGTTTTTGCTCAAATTGTCTTGTGTTATGTTTTTGTTCTTTTCTTCTTTGCTGGGGGAGAGGGATACTTGCGAAAGAAAAAACTTCTAACAGTTATGCTTACGTAAATAAATACTCGTATTTCACCTCTCAAATTCAAACAGCCATAATGTCCTTATCCAGTGAGTTGCAGTTATGCAGACATGGAGATTTTGTCTTGAATTTATGCAAAGTTTCTCTCCTGAGTCCTGTCTAAGTGAAGTCACAGTGTTGGCACAGACAACATCTGTTTTTAACCCATAGAAATGCTGGCTTTGCCCTGCACTTGGGAAAGGGTCTGTTCTGCCCACAATGATCACTTCTGCCACAGATGCTGAAGTAATCCAACAGGGGGAGGCAAGGCTAGAGGTGGCAAAGGTATTTTCAAATAGAAGAGAAAACTGACTGGTCCAAACAACGGACCGAATCAATGAACTGTTGATTTAGACAGTTTTGATCCAAAAGACTTTGGGAACTTCTCTAGCCAGTGTGGTGTCCTCTATACTTCCGGCAGAATGTTCTGAGACAGAGATCTGATCATTTATCTCTACACTTTAAAAATCTATCATAAAGTGGGAGGAATAAGTAAGTACGGTGGAGCAACCTGACAAACACTACCTCAGCCAGGTGATCAATCAAGGTTAACATCGAACAGCCAACAACCGTATCGATAGTATGCACCCTTGATATGATGTGATGAAAGTGGCACTCTACCTCTGTGGTCTTCTGCCCATAACCCATATTCCCAGTCTGACCATGAGAAAAAGATCAGACACATCCTAGCGGAGGGGCAACCTACAATATACCCGATCCGTACTCCTCATAACTGTCAAGATCATCAAAAACAAAGACAGTGTGAGAAACTCACAGTCAAGTGGAGCCGACAGGGACATGACAACCAGACGTAATGTGGATTCTGGATGAGCTCCTGGAACAGAGAAAGGACATTACCTTAAAACTAAAGAAATCTAAATGAACATAGGCTATTAATAACAACGTATTCATGTTTGTTCCATTAGTGACAATATACCATGTGAATGTAAGATCTTAATAACAGAGGAAACTGTATCTGTGTGGGAAGGAAGGTTATATGGGAACTCTCCGTACTATCTGCTCAGTTTTTCTGTAAATCTAAGAATGTTCTAAAAATAAAGCCTATTAAAAATGAAGTTTATTTAAAAATCTCTCTCTGGATTTTTGTTGCTGCAGGAGGGTTTCCTAAAATTCAGAGATCAAAGTGGACCCTTGAAATGATTACAGGGGGTCCACAGGCACAGTCTGAAATATCCCCAAGCCACAGAGTTAAACATTCCTTCACTGACCATTTTCAATCATTCTGATTCAGTAACAAAGAAAAACTCTCTGTTCAGCCCCACAAACACATTTCTAACCTTTGCCAGTTTCCCTCTTCAGCAAAGAAAGAGAAAGCTTCAGACTCAGAACTTTGTTTTCAATACTTACTTTTATCGTTCTTATTTTCATTATTTTTTGTTCTTATATTTGGCGATGGCTACGTATGGAAAATTATCCCACTTACTCATCTATGATGGTGGCATTTTTTTTCTTAAAGTATATTCATTTAAATAAAACAGTAAGCCTATTTAATTTTATAAGGTACTTAACTCGACTACATATTGTCTTAAGACATAGTAAGAATCTGGCAAGCAGTATGCAAATAACTGGAGTTGAGAACCAAAGGCCAACAGGATTAGGTCTACACCCCTTAGCCTGGAGCTCAGGGTCCTCTCCCACCTGAGGACACCTGTCCAGCCTCCTGTCACCAGATGCTCCACCTTGCAAACCCAAAGATGCCTAGAAAATCAGATGCCGATGCCCGGACAATGAGAGCTTAGAAGAAACCAGAGAGGCCCATGGCTAGCAGGTTAAAATGCAACAGGCTAAGCGTTGTCTCAGCTCTCCTTTCACACGTGGCTGGACTTCCTTTGGGCCCCACTGCCATTCTCCCATCACATGGGCCAGCAGTGGCGCTGATGAAGCAAACAATTCCTCCAAGCCTCTGTGAGCTGGATAGTCGTGGTGGAGACCGAACTTGCGATATGGAAGCACTGCTGGGTGGGTACCGGCAGGATCTGAATTTCAGCCCCATATGCTCCACCCACCTGACCCGGGGCCTGAAGCAGAGGGCTTGCTGAGCACTGGGTGCGAAGCCTGGCTCCACCACGTACCATCTGGGCGACGCTGGGTGGGGTGTGTAAGCTCTCTGGCCTCTTTCTCCTTGTCTGTAAAGTGAGGATGATAATAATACCATACTACACGAGGACAGTACCTACCTCATGGGATTCCTGTCAGGACAGGTGAATTCATGTAAGTACAGCATTTAGCACAACGCTCCCCCAAGTACGTGTGCTCGATAAATGTGCACCGTTTCTGGTCACCTCCGCGGGCCTCCATTCCCCTCGCTGTGAAATGTGGAACACGGCAGTACCTACCTCATGCGACTGCTGTCAGGAATAAAGGAGTGGTGCCCATGGGTCCCTGGGGCCATGGTCTGGCTCCTCGCAAACACTCCATAATGTTCAATTACTTTTATCTGTGTTTACTTATTATTAGTGTGATTATTCTTATGAATTAGTGACGCCAAGAATTAGAATGTCTCTCCAATCTTTTGTAACAGCAGTTCACAGACACAAGAAGCAGTCAGGGTGGACTTTCAAGGTCAGACGTTAGGCTTGTCTATATGCTTCAGCGGAACTAAAGGTATGGGTGGGCCTGCAGCTGAGGGCGGCAGTTTGTGAGCTGGTACTCTTCCTTCCAGAAGGACTGCTTCTGTGCACATAGGAGCAGAGGCTCCATCTGGTCAGCTGGGCTCATATAACCAGGCTTGAACGCAAGCTGGCTGCTTCAGGAAGTTCTATGAGGTAAGAAATTCTTGTCCAACAAAAGTTCTTTTTCCATAAAAAGGTACATCATGAAAAGGGCAAATGACTTTGCAGGTTGCCCCCAAATGTGTCTGACTGTGAGAGAATTTCACACCCAGTGGCTTTGAGTCCATAAAGTATAGAAATGAAATGATATTTCCCCTGTGTCATCAAGGGCCAACTGGGAGGAAGAGAGTCTGTCTCATCCTCTCCTCCCCAGAGAGCCTTCAGGGACACATATTCCTGTTTCGGAAGTTCTAGGGACAGCCTTGGATTGCAGTGAACTTACCGTCTACGCCTGGATCAGTTGCTTCCGGCTGGGCCTCAGTTTCCCCATCTGTAAAATGAAGATATCAGGTTACATGACATATACCTTCTAGCAATATAAATCAATTACTGTTTAACTGCAATAATGGTAAGAATTGATAATTTGTTTCCTCGAATATGATTCAAACTTTTAACGAAACCAGGAGCTGATTCTCCACTGCGATCCACAGGTGAGCTGCAAAGGCTGGTGAGCCCTTGCACGGACAATCCTGTCTGTGTATTTTTCTGGATGATTTTGTGCATGTATCCAAGGGATGGCAGGGCTATTGTTATAGCCTCCTCAGCTTTCAGTGTCTTTCTTCTAGACTACAGCCCTTTTTTTTTTTTCCTTTGGAAACTACATCTCCCATATCCAGTAAGGCTGGATGTATGATCCAAAAAGGACCAGTAAGAGTCCCTCTAGAGGGCTGTTATGGATGCTGGAAGAGAGGGGTGTCTCTCTTCTAAAATCCAAGAATACTCAAAGCTGTTGGGAGTCATCTTTGCCACCAAGTGGAGAGAAGCAGCAGGACTGATGTCAACCTCATGGAACGTGCAGAAGAAACAAGGAGGAAAAGAGGAAGGGAGGAGGAGAGGGGAAGAAAGGGAAGTGAGAAAAGGTGGGAAGGAGGAAGAGAGGGAGGGATAAAGAGAGATCGAGAACGAGGCTGGAACTGAGAGAGAGAGAAAGACAAAAACGGAAAGGAAAGAGGGAGGGAAGGAGGAAGGGAGACGCCACCAGTGACTTAATTACTTAACACAGTATGAGCCCTTAGATCCAGCTATGCATAGAGGGAAATTTACACCTTGGCTCTTCCAGTAAAGTGAGTCCATAACTTCCCTTTTGCTTCCTTTTGTCTTCAAGTCCATAGCTTCTTCAAAGGGGGATCCATGACCCAAACAAGATTAGAAACCACCACAGTTGGAGCATTTATTCAAGATGGAATGAACTCGCTTCAGAAAGAAACAAAGTTTATTTGATGAATATAAATAAGGCGATCAGCACAAAGTACTTCTCATACACGTGATAACAAATTTATGAACTGTACATACCTTGTACGTTGTACTTCTACTAGACACGAGGTTACAATGACTGGCTACTACATGCCCACTGGTAGTTTCTGAGGGTTCCTTAGTTTTATTTATTTATTTTTTATATCGAAGTCCATAATCACATGGTCAATATCACAACCCACATGCCACTCACTTGGAGAAATATTACAAGAAGCACTATCAAACGAGGGTCGCTGGGAACTAGATACACTGACCCCTGGCAGCATTCAAACGCCACTCGACACAAAAACATCTCAGTAGAGCTTATGTCAACACATTTGAGGTCTCGTCATAAACACTGTTTAAAAAGTAAATGGAAACCCACTTTCAAATGAAAGTTGACACGCTGTTAACGTGCATACTGGATACACAAAAATCATTAAATACAAAATAGAGACAGTACATCGAAATCAAACGGGGTATAAAGTATAAGCTTGCTTTTGCACAAAGCAAGAAGACCAACTCCTCCTAAATGTTAGTCTCGACTTTTTCAATTTCGTTATGATTAAGGGGGAAACCTGCTAAAGTCTGTGCAAAGGAAATGTCTTCCCAATAACACAGTGTTTGTTGTAAACACAAACTATTTTTAATACGTGAAAAGGGAATTTTTTTTTGCTAAACCCCCAATCTCAGAGAATACTACATGATATATAATGAAAAGATGCTATGTTAGACAGAATTCAATTTTTAAGGGACTAAATGATAATGCCCCCGTAAAAGTAAGATCGGGACGACTTTAAACATAAGTGGGGCAAAAATGAGCCCCCAAACAATAGGTGTGACAAAATTGGCACATACTTGGAAATAGCTAACTATACACGGTTGGTTGATTTTTCTGTTTCTAGGACCCTCTATTCCCTAGTGGATTTCCTACTTCCTACTTCAAGTATTCAGTGGCAGGGTTCAGATCAGGACCTGGTTGCAGGAGGCAGTGCGGCCACCTATTTGAGGACACCCAAACCGTTCACGGGGACA
The DNA here is from genome assembly GCF_011762595.2 of Tursiops truncatus. Taxonomy (NCBI): domain Eukaryota; kingdom Metazoa; phylum Chordata; class Mammalia; order Artiodactyla; family Delphinidae; genus Tursiops; species Tursiops truncatus. The sequence goes on from NC_047043.1 coordinate 69,412,713, forward strand.
CGTCGCAGGCCTGGGTTTTCAGTGCAACATCATGTCAGAGTGTGCGAAATACGTCTGCAAAGAACTCTGCTCATTTCTCCAGTCAAGACCTAGATCCCTTTGATAGTTAAAGGACAAACTTTTTAAACATGAATGTATTGGATCGCTTATGCAACACAAAAGCTTTACACAGTTTGCAATACTTACGACAAGAACAAAGCCAGAAGCAAGAAACCTGCTCGAATAGATTACCCCTAACGCACCAAGGATGAACAGTGCACCCCAGACACGGTTTTGTCTTCCCCGATAGATAAATAAGGTGTCTGACTTTTAACTATCTCTATGGCTCACGCGAGAGGTCCAGAGTTAATTGCACCGACATTTTAAAAAGTAATAATAACGACTAAATTCAATGCAAGACTTCAGGAACGTCTGCTTAGAATCCTTTCCACAGCAGCAAAGAAAGACAACTATATTTATTAAGGCCACTCATGCTTAAATTCACTGTTTGTCCTTTAAAAATGCAGATTTTCATCCCCCATTTGCATACCTGTGGAAGTGTTTCTTCCAATGACAAGAAAATGGATCAGTACAAGAGTTGCACATGTTTGCCAGACTTGGTCATGGGTTTTATGAAGTTATAACAACTTTAAGTTGTTTTGAATCTTCAGAGGAAGCAGGAGTTTAATTCTCCTTAGTACCATGTCACTGTATGTAAAAGACCTCAAAATTGGGTCTCTTTCCCTGGCATGTGCTTTAAGTAATGACTCTGTACCACAAACATGTTGTGTAGAGCTATATACAGATACACTGCTTTTGTGATTATTCCTCATTCATCAATGTTTTCATGTTTGATGCTGAAAATGTTTTGGAATCCATGTTGGAGACATTTTTAAAACAATGAGAAATGACCCTTCGCTTACAGAAGATCTAAGCTCACGCTGTTTGCACAGCGTTTGGATCTTGAATGTGAACGAGTCCCAGCTTCTTCGTGGAGACCTGCGTGTACAGGAATGGTAAGAGTCTGAGGCTCAGTCGCATCCCAGCCACGGGGGATGCAGGAAACACATGGAAGAGAAATATGCAGGTGTCTCAGGCTCTGGCCACTCCCCAGTACAAAAACAGGGTAGATAAAACTATGAGTGATCAACTTAGATGCGCCATGCGTTGTCAGAGACACACACCATGTTCTCATAAGGCGATTTCTTGGCAAGTACTAGTGGTTTAAAAAATTGATTTCATTTCCAACCTGGCCCAGAGGTAACTACTGGTTCCACCATCAAAACGTGGTTCTTCAAACAGCAGATTAAAGAAATAGAGGAGGGTAAAGGCTCACCACTTTTGGTGTTTTGGTTTCTTTGTCAAACACTCCATGCATCTTGGTATACAAACACTGCCAACACCACTCACTCACAGAATTTACACTTTTTGATAATCTAATGCATTAGGTATGACCACTTAGACTGAACCAGCAGAAAAACGGGAGATGAAGCTAGCTGTCCAACAGAAGCTGAATCCACAGTTAAAATCCCATGAAGTTCAAATTTATCCAGTGATGTTTAAGTAACATAAGTAAAATGTTATAAAATAATGACATTCAGAGGAGATGAACACATTTTAAATGCCCAAATCCCGACCAAAAAAATGGAGGACCTGCCATGTTTTCCTCCTCTGCATTCTCCTTTCCAACATGTCTGAATCCATGAGAAAGGACATGAGACGATGAAGGAAATACCAAGTTGAACAGAATTGTGCTCAGTAATGAAAGTGAAAACTCCTCTTCGGTCCTGATGAGCGTTCCCGGGTGGTGACAGACAGTGATGTGAGCTGCACTGCAATAGATTATCAGAATATTGCTGCAGAGCTGCATTTCCCCTTTAGTCAGCCCTTCTGATAGCTGCAACAAGAAAGCACATAGTTTAGCAGGGAGAGGAACTGGCAGTGATATTGGAGATAATCCTGGCAGGCACTCCCCCAACTCCCACCCCTGCCCACCCCCACCACTCTCTTTGATCGGGGTTGATTGGGATTGGGGAGGGCAGTGAGGCGGAGGAAGCATGGAGCGACGAAGTGAACAGAAAGTTACATTATGTCCTGCAAACACATCTGCGAAGAGGCCTCTTTCAAAATATTTCACATACAGGTGTAGATGACTCTTGATATGCAAAAGGAAATTGAAAGGAAATAAGCCAAAACTGTTGTAGTGATTATCTCTATGTGATCAGATTATGAATTTTTTTCTCTCCACGGGTTTTCTACAATGAGTATGGTTTTTAAATTATTTTTAAACTTGACTTTATAGATATTAGAGAGTTGAAGATGGTCAAGACACCAGAAATCTTAACATTCACTTACAAACCACCTAAGAGCAATGATTTAAAAGAATACTGGAAATTTCACTCCTAGGTATATACCTGGACGAATGGAAAACAGGGACTCAAAGACTACTTGTACACAATTGCTCACAGCAGCATTACTGACAATAACCGAAAGGTAGAAACAAATCCCAAGTATCCAGCAACAGATGAATGGAGAAACAAAAGGTGGTATATACACACAACAGAATATTATTCAGCCCTAAAAAGAAATAAAGTTCTGATTCATGCTACAACATGGATGAACCTTGAGGACATGACGCTAAGTGAAATAAACCAGTCACCAAAGGACAAATACTGTACGATTCTACTTACGTGAAACATCTACAATAGACAAATTCAAAGATGCAGAAAACAAATTAGAGGTTACAGGGGCTCAAAGGGAAGGGGGGAATGAAGAGCTATCTTTTAACGGGTACAGAGTTTCTGTTTGCAGTCATGAATAAGTTCTGGAAATGGATAGCAGTGTTGCTTGTACAATGCCGTGTATGTATTTAATGCCACTGAATTGTACACTTAAATTGGTTAAAGTGGTAGAATTTTAATGTCTATTTTACCACAATAAAAGCATAACTTAAAAAAGAATATTGATATCTCCTTAAGCAGAGCAGAATGAAACAAAGTTGGCTGCCATCCCCACATCCCATGACGTGTGTGTATATGTTCAGCCCTAAACATAAATGCAACAGTCATCCATTTGCATACTTCACGCCCTGGGGAAGATGTATCCAGAAGCACCCCGAGTTTTCTCACTGTCCCCATAAGGGTCCCTGGGTGTGGAATACAACTGCAGCCTGGGAAGAAACAGTAAAATGGGTGAGAAGAGAGGACCAGCCCACAACGAGCCTGCAAATGATGACTTTCTTCCCTACTGATGCTGGACTTTGTGCACCTGCATCATTATCATTCACATATGGTCTCTGAATACTTCGGGAGTTTCCGGGCACACGGCAGTAGCGCAGCTACCTGGGGAATATGGCGGGGAGGGGAAAGATCAGACACACACACTCACACGCATGTGAGCCACTTTTTATATATAGTCTCAGCTGTCTGATCTGGTGGTCGATACACAGCATTTCTCAAGTCCCCCTGACTAAGGAGCCAACCAAAGATCCCACTGTCTGCACAGGTAGGCAAGTTATTTCCAGCCCTTATTAAGCAGTGCAAACGAAATAGGTGGCTTAGATGAACTGTGCTAATTCATACTCTGAGGAGTTTGGTGTAACCCTTCTGGTTAAGAAACTTGAATCGGGGCAAAAAAATGACTTTTGCAGAGCCAGAAAGCTAGGGAGTTCCTAGAGCAGATCATATTACTCATTCTGGCACATAAAATCTCTGCAAACTTTGTATGAAAATTGTAAGTCAGAGCACGCTTTCTGCTTCATGAGCTGTGCATAGCTCTAATTCTTCTGTGCACTAAGCATTTCTTAATCATCCTTTTAAGGGGATGACCAATATATTAAAAGGCCACATGATTAAAAGGTAAAGAGAAACCCAAAGTAGTACTAAAATGCACCGGTCGTATTTTACAGATGGGGAAATGAGTGAAAAATAATTACAGCCAATGTCCAACGTCCTTGATGTTTTTCCAAGATAAAGTAGCAAAGAACAATCATTTATTCAGTTGAAAGAAAGATTTCCAGCTGGGTAACAGGTCACAAGGCAGAATACAGTGCCTCACGACAGCAACACACTGCTTTGGGGTAAGGTTTGCACTGTGGAAAAGAGAACTCTCAAAAAGTGTCGCCGTTCCTTCCACTGGACAGTCCATTCGCCAGGAGGCCTAATGGATTTGAGGGGAAAAAACTCAGATGACACTGCCAGCAGTTGCAAAAGTAAATGATCCCGTGTTGAGGGGCAAATAAGCACACACTTTAAAAAAAGTTTTAAAAAGCAACCCTGGCTTCCAGCAAGGAAGCAGTCTGGGCAGCCACCCACTGTGAGATAATCTCTGGCCGGTCCTCCCTGCCCTGGATGGTCACAGCAGCCCCAACCTGTCCCCACGTGTCCTCTCTTCCAGCACCCACTCTACATTGTCACCGGTACAGCCAACAGTGCTATTTCAACAACAACATCTACTTCATCTTGCACTCCCTGTTTACAGCCTTCATTTATAATCCCATCACCGTCAGGGTGGAGGACGGACTCCAGGCCATGCTGGCCTCTCTCTCTCTCTCTCTCTCTCTCTCTCCAGCTCCACGCTTCATGTTCCCCCTACGCTGTACTTGCTTCCGCAGTCCTAAAGCTTCCCTTCCTCCTCATTGCACAGACTTGTCTTTCTGTCTGACATGCATTCACACTAACCCTTGACCTGACCGATTCCTACTTATTCTTCGGTCTCAGCTTAGATGTCTCTTCTTTCCTGGAGGTCTTTCCTGACCCTCCTAAGTGTGGGATGCGGCACGAGAAGTCTCACACATACGGCACTGTCCCTTTTCGTGACTTGTCTAGACTTTTACTGTCCAATATGGTATCCGCTGAACAAATGCGTCTACTCAGCACTTGAAATGTGGCTAGTCCAACTTGAGATGTGCTATACGTGTAAAATGTGCACCGGATTTGAAAGATTTAGTGTGAATTTAGTTTTTTTCTATTGACTTCATGTTAAAAATGATATTTTGGATATACTGGATAAAATGAAATATATTATTAGAATTAATTTCACCTGTTTCTTATAACGCTTTTCAATGTGGCTACTAGAAAACTCAAAACTACAGATGTGGTTTGCAATATCTTTCTAATGAACAACATTGGTCTAGGCTACAAGCTCTATGAGGGCAGGGGTCATGCTGGACTTGCTCACTAGCATTCCCTGTGCCGTGCACACTTCATGGAATAAGCTGATTCACTCACCCTTTCCATAGATACTAGAGAGCACCTAGAGTAGGCAGAATCCTAAAGTCCTCCCCACCCCAAAGATTTCCCGCTGTAGTCGCTGACACTGGGACTGTGAACATCTCACAACATGATTATGTTACCTTATAGATATAATTAAGGTTACTAATCAGTTGGCTTTAAATTAATCAAAAGAGAGAATGAGTGGACCTAATTTAATCACGGGAGCCCTTTAATAGCAGAAGACTTTTCTCTTGCTGGTAGCAGAAGAGAAAGTCAGAGAAATCTGAAATACAAGAGGGATTTGCTGAGATGGAGGGAGCCACAGGGCAAGGATCTGAGAGTATCCTGAGGGATCCAAGAGTAGCCCACAACTAACAGCCAACAAGGAAATGGGGACCTCTGTCCTACAACCACAAGGAACTAAATTCTGCCACAACCTGAATGAGCTCAGAGGTGGGTGCTTCCCCAGAGCCTCCAGGTTAAATCCAGCCTGGCCCACACCTTGACTCTGGCCTTATAAGACAAAGAAGAGAACCCAGTGGAGCCTGAATGGTCTTCTGCACCACAGAAATGTGAGATAATAAATGGATGCCGTTTTAAGCCATGAAGCTTGTGGTAATTTGTTATACAGTATAGAAAACTAATATAGCTCCTTTCTGTGCCAGGCAGTGTGCTTGGTGCCAAGAATACAATAGTAAAAATGACAGACAAATTCTATGCCCCCATGGAGCCAGTATTTTCAAGAGTGAGACAGGCAACAAATAGATAAATAAATAAATAAGAGAATGAGGAGTTTAAAACTTTGTGCCTGGAAGGAAATTAATAGGGATCTGTGACAGGCATGCTTAAGATTTATTGACTACATGACAATTTTTATCTATTTTTTAATATAGAAAGATGTCCATAATTTTTCAGTGAAAAATGCAGATGGCAATTCCATACGTATAGTTCAATCTTATTTTTGTATCAACATAAACACTTGCAAATGCATATTCCAGAATATTGTTAATAATTATCTCTGGGTGGTGTTTTAAAATTTTCTTCTTTCAATTTTTTTTTTTTTTGGTTGCACTTTTTGGATTTTTTTAAACCAAGAATGTGTAACTAGTATCACAGCAGAATTGAAAGCTATTTCCATTGTGAAAAAATCAGTACTGGATGCGATCAATGCTCTTGACTTGGTTTTTTCAAAGGGAATCCTGCAGTTGGTGTGCAGGGGTCGGGGGGGGGGGGGCGTGCAGGCGAGCTGAGTGCAGCAGTCAGATTCTGCCCCAGGACAAGCGCCCCCAGGAGAGCAGGCTATAAACGTGTGGTGTCTCACAAATATTCCTTCAGACTGTTTTTCTTTGGAATAAAGACACCTGCCGGATTATGGCTTTCTTCTCCTGCCCTTTCAGTAGTGATTTGCAGAAACAGGCTGGGAGAAAGGGCTCTTTGGTAAATACGGAGGGGTTAAAGGGGAAACTGTTTAATAACAGTAGTAAAACACAGGCTATTTTTGACATCTGGGTTAATGTCCATTACGCTCCATGTGCTTTCCAAATGTGTGCAGTGTGCCCCCAGGTACAAAAACAGACAACCATTCACGGCAGCTTCGGATGCCCCTGACATTGCACATGGTGCCCACGTCAGAGCCAGCCCCTGATAGGCTAATTAACACAGTCCGAAGAGAAGAGCTGTTTGTTCTGGGGGCAGTGGGCACCCTGTGGAACAGCTCCACTAAGTGACTCTGCTCGCAGGAAAACCCAGTAGAGTCGTTTCTGCTCAAAAAAATCTATAACTACATCTGTGTTATTACTTAACATCTTTTAAAACGGCGTGGAATAGGTTTCTCGTTTTCCTCATGAAGATTTATTTATTATTGTTGTGATCAAAGTGACAACAAATTATGTTAAATCATTTAATTTTCTTGATAGGAGCAACCACCTTGAAGCCGTAATTCAAAAATATGACTGGAGAGCAACATGTTACCTTGCGAGTGGCCTCCTACAGCTCCACAGGGCAATAAAATGTAACACTTCAGAGCCCAAAGGGCTGACGCTGGGGCTGCGGGTGGACCCAGCAAGGCCTCAGCTCAGAATTCAAACTGCTGTAGAGCCTGCTGGGTGGGAGGGGCCCTGAGCGTCTCCGGATTTCATCTTTACCTTTGCTTTCTGTGCCCTGGGGTGCAACTCAGCCGCAAGGTTTTAAATGAAGGGATTTTGATGGATTCAGATGTGTACAGCAAAACGGCAACATACACTGCTGTGCCTCCTGAGAATTTATTTTTGCCATTATCACTGTGGTCAGAATTACTCGCAGCTAACATTCTGTGCACGCTGCCTGCCACGCTGGGCGCTCTGGGCTTTTGAGTGAATTATCTCCAACAAGTTTGACAGCCCTATGATACTGACCTGGTTGACAGCCCCTTAGTAGGTGAGGAAACTGAAGCTTAAGGGAAAGGAATGCGTTTGGTCAAATTCCCATCTTCCTGGGGCTTGATTTGAAACCACATCTTCTCGACTCCAGAGCACATTCTCTTTACCATGAGGCCAGGGCTTCCTAAACCTCGGTCCTTTGTGTTCTACTGTCCCAGTTTTTGTAACCTTTCTGTAACACCTGCCACAGTGGATCGATATTTTTCTTTAAAAGTCTTTTCTAAAACCCAATTTCCTTTTGAAGAAAGATTTATTTTAATACCATACTGGAGTATTTATCTAATATACCTTACAATAATTGCATAGCTATTAAAATGAAAGTGCTTCCCCATGAAACACCTAAAGCTATCTTCTCGTGGACATGCAACGCCCTGCTTGCCCCTAGCCCTCCCTGCCTTGGAGACCAGTCCCACTGCCCTGGGTGGCCTTCTCCAGAGCAGCTCCTGGTCTGTCGGCTGGCCTGAGCATGGGCCACACTCGGGCCACCAGCTATCCCCAGCACTGCCTCAGACGACACTTTAGGCTCAGCTACCATGGGCACTCTTTTCTCGTTTCTTCTCCACGGGCAGATGGCAGCAGAAGTAAAGGTCAGAAATCTGCCACTCAACGTCAGTGTTAGGTACGCTATGTAATTTTTAAAATACTGGTTGAGTAGAAATGTGCTTTTAGTTGCCATCTTTTCCTTAAAATGATACCTTCTTTACCCTGAGAGATTGCCTACAAGCTAAAGGCCTTTGCCACTCTACTCCACAATTTCTTGATCTTGGTACCATGGACATTTGCGGCTGGATAATTCTTTGTTGTGAGGACTGTCCTGTGCATTATAGGATGTTTAGGAGCATCCCTGACCGCTGTCCATTAGATGCCAGCAGCATCACTCCCTCTCCCAATAATGACAATAAAAAATGTCTCCAGATATTGCCAAGTTCCCCTTGCGGTGGGGAGCGGGCAGCAAAATTGCCCCCATTTGAGAACCACTGGTCTCATCAATTGTTTCTGTATTTAACTGGATGATGGTATAAGCATTGTAAAATATGTAAGATAATTACATATTATAAGATATTTTGATAAGCTATGTATATGCATACATGCATCTACCAACCCATAAAAGATACGAGCAATTTTGCAAAAATAAAGATCTATTTCTAAGCTCCCATCATATTATTGCAGACACCGCAGCATAGATTTAAAAGTCCTGTGGAAAGAGGTACAAGCTAAGTTATAAAAATAATGAAAATGTACAAGTTATCCGACATAAAATAGAAATGCCGCAATCCTGAGATAGCAAGACACCTAAGACACTTGCTGAGCTAAGTGAAAAGGTACAATCTAGTTTAAATTTATAGCATTCCTTCAGTGTCCCTCTAGGAGTTTGGCGTTTTGCCAGGGTTCCTTGTTAAAAATTTGTTAAACGTGTTTGGCATTAATGCAAACACAAAGTGGTCATTTGTTACAAATTCTATTGGAATGCATTCATTTAAGGCAATGAAGTAGTTACTAGAAAAGAAAAAAAGTTCATTAAATACATTTTAAAAATACAATGATGTATGCAGTGTGTAGCCGTGGCGCCCTGGTGGCTGTATAAATCGCTGACAGAATAACCACACGTTGTGTTTAGTTTGAAATTGGAATCTTTTAAACATAAGTGATAGAACAAAAACTGGTTTTGTTTGTTGTCAAAACCCATGTTAGTCTTTCTTTTCCGAACGGGTTAAAATAACCAGAAGTTTGGCATACGATTTCTAGCATCTCAAATCAGTGAAACATATAGGTTCAAATCATGCTTTGGGAATCTTTTCCGGGAACTGGCTGTGACATTGGAGATGAAGGCTGATTCAACAAACAGAATGCCCGCCTCCCCCCGCCCACCCGGAGAGGGGGGAAAATGCCCGTGTCATCGTGGGAACCCCACTCAGGGAGGGTCAGTACCTCTGTGTCCTCACAGCTGTCTGAGGTTATTAGGTTACCTGTAGAGGGAAAACCATTGGCTTTCATCATGGAGACAATGGAATCCTATGAGCAAATATTCTAAGCCTGGTGTATAGAACTTCCACCTTCCTGTCCCACCCTGCACTGTTCACACAAAGGAATTATTGCTGGGTAGTGATGACTCCTTATCTCCTTCAAGAAACGGTTCTGAAGCTCAGCTTTTGAGGAAAGGGTCTATTTGACATTCTATGACATTTGATCCTGCCACGTTACCCTGCTGTGGATGTATGTATGGAATATGCCATCTCAGGGCCCCTAGATGTTTGCTAAAAGCCAATCCTAAAGGTGAATAGGAAACTCACGTTTCACAAGAATATTCAGAAAGTATTCACTGCTTTCTTCCTCTCTCTTTCTCTCACTCTCACATACTTACTGCCATGAGAGCATCTGGAGGATAGAATCCCCGTAGTCCAGGGAGCCACAATCCCAAACCCCCATGGCCCCCAAACCTCTCTCTAGGTTGGCCTCTTTCGCCAACTGAGTTTGGCGTTATCCAGGCCGCCCTCGAAGGGGACAGACCCCGAGTCTTGAAATATTCCCCTAATTCAAGAGTAAACTTAGACAAAACCTGGTATCCTGTGTGTGACCTAAAGAAGTTTGCCCTTCCCGTCACAAAGGCCAAACAGGGCCAAGAAGCCAAACATCTAATAACAGGGAGAAAATACTTATCTCCCAGGAGCAACCAGAATGCATGATATAAAAGGTAAGAAACACACCAAGTATTACAGAGCACACCGTGGTTTTATACCATTCGGTGGGCCCTCTTTTAGAAAACGATTGGCAGACAGATGACGGTTTCAAACTGGACAAAACTATACAGCCACGAGAACACACTGTTAAGGCCTCTCTCAGGGCCTGGGAAGAGGTCTGTGTACTTGAGGGGCCAGAAGCTTATGCCCCGTTAGATTCATGATAAATCTCTTCTGCTTGCAATTAAAGTGTATTTTTGAGATTGCATTCAAATTCTAATGAGAATAAACTAAAGCATGTTTTCAAATCCCTTACGGACAAGGATTCAGCTGTAGGATGATATTGGGAAAGCGCATCGGAGCACGAGGGAGTTGCAGGCATGAGACGGCCCTCCTCGAGAAAGGGGCAGACGAGGCATCCTGGAGGATTTGAAACATGACGGAACCATTTGATATCTCAAGTTTGCCGACCAGAAGTGGCTCGGATGACAAGTGTTTACAACAGGATCTTCATAGAGCCAATAATGGCAATTAGTCCCCAGGATTTGAAGGCGCCCTTCCCACCTTGCCTCACTGAGGTGGAATGCCACTTACTCTTGGGGCTGGCGACTAATTAGGGGTCTCTTTTGAAGATCAAGGTTTTGCGATCCCTGTTTCTTAATAACAAGGTTGGCCTGTCGGCCACCTGGGTCCAGGCGAGACCTCCCTTTCCCCCTCCCCAAACAGCAGGCACCGCCTGAGGCCAGGAGCAAGTGTGGGCAGGAACACACAGATCCAGCCGGGTGAGCAATTTAACCTCTTCACCACCAAGGTTCTGCAATCCAGTGCTCCATTCAGCCGCCCGGAAACAGACACAACTGACCTCGCTTCTCAGGAAGGGCTGAAGGCCTGGGTGTGTTGCAAAGTAACCATGCTCAAGGTGCAAACACTACACAGCAAGCGTTCATACGGGAAGAGGGGCAGGAAGACTCCACTTCTCCAGAGGAGTGGCGAACGAAGAGGCTCTTTGCATCTCCTTCAGCTCGCGCAAGTTCCAGAAGGAATTTTAGAAGTCACCAGCTAACCAAGGCTGAAGGTGGAGGGGGAAGGACAATGAAGCGTCCCTTCTGGAGCCCTAATCTGTCATCAGACCTGAGAGAAAGGTGCCCGCCTCTGCTGACCTCTTACCGGGGCCCCCACGGCCTGGCCGGATGAGGCTGGGCGGGCTGCTATGCTCTTTAAGACACCGTCAGGGAGAGAGAGAGGCCAAGACAGCAGGAAAAGGAAGCTGCAAAGAATTAAACTTGTGACAAGCTGGGCAAAGCACAAACAGCAGGAGAGGTCGGTCCTTTTGGCTGGTGACACACTCTGGCCTGGGTTGGTTATGGTCACCAAGCCCATCGGCATTCCAAAGTGGCACAGTTAATGCAGCAAGTTCAGCGTGGTTTTGTTTCATTTCTGAATGCTGGCTGCACGGCGGCAGTGATGGCTGCTGAAGGCCGGCAACCCCACTGCCGTAAACAGTCAGCACTGTCGGTGATTCTGAAAATCACTGAAAAAACGATTTATTTTTGGCAGATAGGGGCTAAGTGGAGCTTGCATTTGACTAACTGTACTTTAATCTCAACTCGCTTCAAACTTTTTTGTGTTTTCTAAGCAACACCAAATGAGAGTTTCCTCAACAAAAGGAACTAGCCTTTTTGAGGGAGGGGGAGACTTCTTTGGTAGGTGGGGAGGGCAACGTGTAAACACAAGCCAGCAACCAGCTGAGTGAAGTCAGGCCTTTCAGAGACATAGTCAGGGTCTCTGAGCCCGCTGAGCCCTGATCCACACCCCCTGCAAATCAAGGTATAGGTAAAAAGCTCCCTCACTTTAGTCCATAGAGTTGAAAGTGAAATAGGTTATTAACTGTGATGCAAAGGCAAATTCAGTTTGCATTTTGTATTGTCTTTAAGCCACGTTTATGAAAAGCACGAGAATCCTTCCTCCCTCCCCTCCCTCCCTCCCTCCCTCCTTCCCTTCCCTCTCTCCCTCACAATTGTGAGCACATCTACCAAGAACCACGCTAAGTACTGGAGACATACGGCTGAACGAGATAGACGCTAGCTCTGACTTTCATGGAACACACATCTAGTGAGCCTGTCAGACATCACATTCAACAAATAATTAAACTGAACATGTGCTTAATTAATTAAAATTGTAGTAAGTACCAAGGAGGAAGAATGACCTGTCAACATTCTCTGAGCACAGCGCTTCTGACACGTGGCATCCAGTCCTCACACTCTGAAGAAGTTGCTACGATTAACTTATTACACTGCTCCAGAAAGAGGCACAGAGAGGTAAAGACACATACTCAGAGTCACACAACTAGGAGGTGGTGGGGTCACGGGGCAATCACACACACTAGGACATCAAATCCCCAATTTATAGGAACAAATGGGGGCCCTGACCTGATCTGCTAAGAGAGCTGGAAAGACTTTCCAAGGAGGTGATGTCTATGTTGGGGTACACACGCCAACTGGAAGAGAACGGCTTCTTCCAAGACAACTTCTTCTTCCTGTTCCTGTTCCTCCTCCCCCTTCTCCTTTTGCTCTGTGCTAACTGAAAAGTAAGTCTGTGGACTTCTATGTATTCCTAGGGTTTCGTCCAGACTCTCTGTCCTTTGAAATGGATTTTTACTCAGCGCTTTTTGTCTGTCAACACGAGCTCACCTACAGCCTCCTTCAAAAACCTCCACTTCAGAGTATCGTGGCACATGCATCTTCCTTCCCCCTAAGAGTCTGCATTACGGCCTTCCAGCTTCGTGGTATTTGGGATGATTAATCACTTTTAAATATGAAAAAAATTAACATGTCTGAAGCATTCTTCTCCACTGTCAGAGGTTTTGCTTTAACATAGATCCAGAATGTCTCCCTTTCCCAGCAATTCCAAAGCAACATATCTTCTGTTGGAAATTCAACTGTAAGATCCCATGCAGAAGCCCCAAGCAATATATCTTAACATCTTAATTTCATTTAGGAGGAATGCAATGATTGATTATTTATCATTCTGAGATTGAGTGAACTATCTGGAGGATTCCAATCTATTGCCTCTACGCAACTGATGGGATATTCACATGTCTTCTGGCTGCAGGAGGGATTTGGAGTCCAAGTTGCCTTTGAAGAAGTGGGATGCTAAAAGGATTACTGAGCTGGCGGGGGGCGGGGGGGTCTGCCTTTACCAGCAAAGTATGACTCCAAGGCTTGACTTTCTCCAAATTAGAGCTTCCCCCAGTGATAGCCAGGATGTCTGCTGTCGAGTTACTCCCATTTCTCTATCCCCACACATGGAATCATGCCTTGCTGCCCTTATCCTTTCATAGGTAACCTTAAAAGGCCTGGGGAAACCTTGACATGAAATCCATTGACACTGGTGGACTTGACTTCTCATCCATGAGATTTCTTTGTTTTTTTTTTTTTTTTTTTTGCGGTATGCGGGCCTCTCACTGTTGTGCCCTCTCCCATTGCGGAGCACAGGCTCCGGACATGCAGGCTCAGTGGCCATGGCTCACAGGCCCAGCCGCTCTGCGGCATGTGGGATCTTCCCGGACCGGGGCACGAACCCGTGTCCCCTGCATCGGCAGGCGGACTCCCAACCACTGCGCCACCAGGGAAGCCCCATGAGATTTCTATTTAACTGAAAGCTGCTTTGTCAGAAAGGAATTGTTACCACAGTATAAACAAAATGGCACCTTCCTGGGACATCTGGGTCAGACCATTGGCCTCATAGCTGCCATTCTGGTTGCCACACAAGACATCATTAATACCTCTTCATGTTGGTACTGTTGCTTGGTCAGCAGGAGAATTGGCCAAAATGTTAGAGAACAAGACTTTTGGAGTGTCTACAGTACCACTGATCTTCTGCTAGATGTGTGGGTGAGCGTGGGCAACAAAAACATGGTCCTCAAGTCCAAGTACATGTTCTATAATGATAGATCCAAACTGAGTACCTACTATGTGTTTTACACAGTGTAGGTTTTAAGAAATACTCACAGAACAAGATGCCTCCAAAATCACAACCCATCTCGGCAAACACACACTTGTGTAGCTTGCTCGGGAATCTCATTGCCCAGTGGACCACCTTACAAAGAAAAAATGACATTCGCTCCAGAGAATGAAAAGTTTGGGACAAGCAGAGGTTATTTCAGAGGGAATCTAAGGCCAGTCACATCTGCACAGTGCTAAACAGCAGACATGCTCTCTAGTTTGAATTTACATTTAAATTCCATGTCGAAGTCTGCCCCTGTAGGTCTGCACAGAGCACAAGGCCAGTGGCTGCAGCCCTAGGTCTTCCACCTCCAGCTCCTGCTCTGGGATGTAAGTGAACTCTGTAACCGGCACTGGGACTGAGGGGCTCTGAGTGAAACTGAAAGAGGGTTAACAATAGGCCCCTCAAGGGGACCCATTCTCCCATCTGTTATGAGGCTTCTGGCTATCACAAATGTTTCCAACTTAGATGTGGAGGTGCCCTGAGAGGGAACTCCAGCACTGCTTTTGTCACTGGTCACTTTGAAGATTAAAGAGGGGAAAACGCATTTTCATAATACATGAACTCACCGGAAGTTTCCCTACTAAATCCCAAGGTCCTGGTAGGTGGGGGCTATGTTTAACTCTTCCAAGACAGACCTGGCATCCGGGATGGAGGGCCAGGAAACGCCTTGGGAAAGAACGGGGCCAGAGATCAAGGAGCTGGGACAGGACAAAGTAGACACGTGAGGCATGACCCCAGCTGGTCCTGGGTCCCTTGGAGTCACTTCCAAAGCCCAATATGGCAGGACTCCAAAGTCCTCCAGCAGTCTCCAGGGGACCAAAGGATACACCAGAGGCCTCGACTTTGCGGCAGAGAACTTCCTTAGGATTCGGCCCCATGGAATGTCGCAAACCCCTGCAAGAGCACAGGAAAGTCCTGACTGGCAGTGCCAATCTATGAGTACAGATCTGTACTGCAGGAGGGGGCACAGGGCTGGGTCCTCGTTCAGGGCTTTTTCAGGGCAGTTCCTTCTGCCTGGAGCACTTTCTCCATCGCCCTTCACCTGGCTACCTCCTGTTCAGGTGTCAGCTTAAATGCCACTTCTTCAGGGGAGGGTCTTCCCTGACTGCTGTTCCTGGTCAAATCTCCCTGCCCAGCTCTCCCTCAGCCCTCCCCGCCTCTCCCTCACGCCCCTGCTTCGGAACAATCTGGAGTCGTGCGTCTGTGTCAGTACTTGATTAACGTCTGACGTAGCCTCAGTTGCCTTCAGGAGGACAGACTGTGTAGACCTTTCTCATCACAGTATTTCATATATGCCTTCCACACAGTGGGTGCCCAATAACTATTTCAGTGGATTAAAGGGAGAAGTGAATCCACTGATGATAACAAACGTTTATCGAATGCTTACTACATGCCCGGAAGAGTCCGAAATGCTTTACAGCAGTGATTTTCAACTTTGGCACTGCTGACATTTGGGGTGGATAACCCTTTGCTGTGGGGGGCTGTCCTGTGCTTTGTACAATGTTTAGCAGCATCCCTGGCCTCCACCTGCTAGATGCCAGTAGCACGCCTCCCCTTCCGCTTCACGACAATCAAAAATGTCTCCAGACATTGCCAAAGCCTCCTGGGAGGGCAACCTCAGCCCCTACTCCCTGCTGAGAACCACTGACGCACACACCTCAACCCACTTAATCTTCCACAGTTACCCCATGAACTGGGCACCATTAGTCTTCTCCTGTTAGAGTTAAGAAAACGGAGGCTCAGAGAGGTTAAGTAACTTGCCCAAAGTCACAACACCAGCAGGAAGTGGAACTGGGACACGGGAAATTCAGTTGCTCAATTTGAAGAGGTGTTGGAATGAGAAAGGGCTGGCCCCCCGGTCACACAGGTGACAGGTGGCCACTGGGGGACCAGGACCTGGCCTTTCCTACCTTCGCCCAGTGAGCTTCTTGGCTGTGGCCCTGGGGTGCCTTTTCAGACTGTCCCAAACCAGGACATTGGTGCTGGGCTTTCAGAAGGACTCCTCATAGACCAGAAGCAGCTGCACATCTTCTGTTCAGTGACTGCTTCTCTTTCCCGAGTCAGTGGCCAGTGATGCCAGACCCTCTGGGAGCAAGGCTGTTAGGAACCAGCAAGGTGAGGTCAAGGGCACCTCACTCCCAGGCATGTGGGATGTGATGGGGAAGTGGGGACTCAGACCCAGGTCTGCCTGCATCTGAGCATGGTGGGGAGCAAGCCCTGGACTGTGGTGCAGCCATGCTGAGTAGCAGTCCAAGTTCGGGCACGGTCTACCTTTCTTGCACCTGCTCAAGTGACTCCACTCGACCCTCGACCTCTCATCCAAGGGTGAGTGGGAGGGGTGAGACTGTCCACCTCAGAGGGTTACCCTGAGACAGGGCCTAACAGAAGCTTTGCACACGTGAACTGCCTACCACTTTTTCCTCTTCTTAGTTTGAGTGATCTCTGGTAAATCACGTAACCTCTCTGAGCCTCAGTTTTTTCATCTACAAAGCAAAGATAATAATTCTAACCTCTCCAGGTAGTTGAGAAGATAAAAGAAAATGAGCTTGCTGATAAAGCCCCTAGATCAGCGCCTGACATGTAATAGGCGTTAATTAGCAGTCGTTCTTGTCACCTTCCCCTCTACACTAGCCCACATACAGTAGAGAGAGACGGGCATCAGGACCAGCTTGATCCAGAGTGTGGAAAGTACCAGCCTGGGGTGTTCGTGCCTAGCTTATTCATGGGGTTGGACCAGGGCCTGGGCATTTCATGAAAGGAAGCATGCAGAGCAAAGAGGGAGCACATCAGAGGAGCCTAGAAGGAGCAGTGGCCGAAGGAACCCAAAGCTTCTCCCAAACTGCAAATTCCATGCCTCCAACCTGGAGCACCTCCGGCAGCCGGCCGTACTGGCAGCCTCCCCCTTTCTCCTTGGGCTCTTCCTGTTGGCACAGCCCAGCCGCTTTATAAAGCTTCAGGAGAGTTTTTTCATGGCTCCAGCTGTTAGATAAACTTTCAAGGATATTTCTGTGGCAGGTACAAACCTGGACAGGAAGCCTCGGGAAGAAATCCTAAATTAATTATATGTCAACATTTAAGCCACAAGAAGGAGCAGTTGTCATAAATTTTGGGGAGGTTAGAATCCAATTTTAGTGGTAAATGGGAGCGAGCTCGCTGACTCACTTGTGAACTGGTGCCAACAGAATGATATATTTTACATTCTTTCACGGTTTGTTTTGGCTAAACACAATGAATAAAGGGGGAGGGGATTACAGTTTTTACTCTTTAGCGGGCCGATATGTTCAATCATGCAAAAGAGCTACATCACACATGTGCCAAAGTAGAAGAAATGAGCTCGACTCAGCCACTTTTTCTGTTGCCTTCCACCTCTGTTGAGAAAGGAGATGGGGCTGAAAACTCAACACAAGGCCACAGGCACTACGGTCACCTTCAGTGGGACCCGACGCCAGATATTCCCAGCAACAAATCAAGACTCCCCTAGGAACTGTCCTCCTGGTTGATCTTCAGTTCTGACCAAACCCTGGTACGGTAAGGGTCTCCGAAACATCAGTTCTCTGAGCACTTGTCACAGGTTAAACCTGGTGTCAGGCGGTCATTGGCAGAAAGGTAAAAAAAGTCTCCTTTGATCTCCACAAAATTAGGAATGTGGCTGGGTACTATGATTATTTTTGCTTTCTGCTTTCTTCCTTCTTCATTCCTTCAATTGGTTATTCAACTCAGGAAGCATTTATTTCTGCTGCCATGAGCTAGGACTGGAGGTTCAATGGAGAATAAGACACAGACCCTGATCTTAGAGTCTGGCGGCTAAGTCGGAGGCATGGCTGGGTAAAGAGACGACTGCAATACAGTGTGATGTGTGAGCGAATGGGGACGGGTGGGGAGGGAGCCCGGGAGGCACCTGATACAGTGTCTGGGAGGGTCAGCAAAGACCCCACAGAGGAGATGACTACCAGGTTGAGAGGTGAGGGGTAAGAAGCGGGAGTAACCACAGGAAGAGGGCAGACCGTTCTGACTAGCGGGTCAACGTATGTAAGCGCACGGCCTGACGTAGAGCCAGACCAAGGCCTGCTCAGAGGACTGGAAGCACCAAGGACAGTCAAACACAGAATGTAGGTGGGGAAGCAATGTTGCAGGCATCGAGGAAAGCCAGGCCGAGCGGGGCAGGAGATTGGACACTTCCCCGGGGGCAACGGGGCACCACGGCAGGGAAGTGATCTGGCCAGGTGTGGGATTTAGGAAGGTCCCTTCAGGCAACGTGGAGGCTGGATGGTGGCAATTGGTGAGGCTGCGGGGAGGAGGTACATACCCTTCCTCAAGGGAAAATCAACCCGCTGAGTGGCGGTATGGGTTGAACTGTGTCCCCTAAAAGGAGATGTTTAAGTCCTAATCCCTGGTACGTGTGAATGTGACTTTGTTTGGAAATAGGGTCTTTATAGATGTCATCAAATTAAGATGAGGTTAGGGCTTCTCTGGTGGCGCAGTGGTTGAGAGTCTGCCTGCCGATGCAGGGGACACGGGTTCATGCCCCGGTCTGGGAAGATCCCACATGCCGCGGAGCGGCTGGGCCCGTGAGCCATGGCCGCTGAGCCTGTGTGTCCGGAGCCTGTGCTCTGCAATGGGAGAGGCCACGACAGTGAGAGGCCCGCGTACCGCAAAAAAAAAAAATTAAGATGAGGTTAGAGTGGATGAGGGTGGGCCTTAATCCAATGACTGGTGTCCTTCCAAGAAGAGGGAACTTTGGACACAGAGACACAGGGAACACACACAAGGAGAAGAGCATGTGACAATGGAGGCAGAGATTAGAGTGAGGTATCTGTAAGTCAAGGAACACCAAGGATTACCAGCAACCACCAGAAACTAGGAAGACCCTCCAAAGAGAGCGCGGCCCTGCCGACACCTTGATTTTGGACTTCTGGACTCCAGAAACTTGAGAGAATACATCTGTTGCCTTAAACCACCAAGTCGATGACACTTTGTCACAGCAGCTCTAGCGGACTAACACAGGGGTCATGGTGGAGTCTTGCTGTTCTGCTCCCACCAGCATCAAAACTCCAAGCTGCCTGTGTGCTGAGACAGCTGGGGTCCATATGGGAGACGGTCATCTGAGATCCAAGAAGCATCTACCCTTGACTCTGGTCCCCTTTGACCTGCTTGGTGGCCTGTGATGGGCCTCTCCCAAGGGTGGCCATCCGTGAGAGAGTTAGCGCCAAAAGTCAATATTTGTCCACAGGCAACAGTTGTGTTTGCACTATGAAAGCCCCAACAGGTTTTTACAGAGATTTCAATCCGTGTGGTCTTCAGGCCATGAAGTAACCCTGTCCTGAAGAAACCCCTGAAGATGAGCCAGGAGGAGTGAAAGTCCCAAAGAGTACGCTCTGACAGCCAGTGGCTCAGGAGGCGCGAGGGGACTGGTCCCAGGGCCAGGATCTTCTGGGGCGCTCTGCAGACAATCGCTGTGCTTGTACTGCTGGCAGGCTGGACTTCCTCATGTGGCTCCTCTGAGGCTCCTGAGCCCTCCCTCTGTGCTGATCAGCTATTCCCAGCTGGAAGCGCTAATGTCATCCGCTTCCCAGAGACGCCAGCTGATACAGCTGATGGGACTGCTGGCCATCAGGAGTGCACATGTCCCCACACCTCGTGTGGGAGGAGATGCCTTGCCACCCTGGTTTTGACTGGGTGGGGCTGGGGGTTCAGGAAGCATCTGCAGGGCCGCTCAGTGCCAAGGGCAGTGCCAAGGGCAGTGCCTGGAACTAGGGGCTTCTCAATAAATGAGTAAGTAAGTAAATGGAGGCTACGGGCTTTTTAATCCAATGGAACTTAAATTCAATCCTGGCCTGGCCTATGGTGAGCTGTGCAACCCCGGGCTTCAACTGCCTCATCTGTGAGATGGTGATACTGAAAATATAGAAGTGTTGAGAGGATTAAATGAGATCATAAGTGCTTAGTGGAGTAGCTGACAGTAATAAGGGCTCAATAAATATTAGCCATCGCAATTATCATTCTTTTTCTTCATGCAGTCATGCGCCAGTGTAACAGAAGTGTTAATATTGGCCAGTTCTAGACTTGGAGGCAGGAGTGGGAGGCAGGGAAGAGAGAGTAGGGAAATCCTCATTAGAACGCAGTTTGCAAACCCCTTCTATTGCCTTGATCATTACTGGCTGTCATGACAACCCTGTGACATAGGTCAAGGGTTGTCATCTCTACTCCTGATAAGAGAGTCCGAAGTTCACACCAGTTAAATAACTCAAGCAAATGCTTTCTAGTGATAAGTGGCAGAACAAAACCAAGCCCAGTTTTCCCTTCACATCGGGACAGAGCCCAGAGGCACTGGATGACTCCTCCCTGAATAAATGAATGAATGAGAGATCCAACTGCAAACCAATCTTCAGGAGCAGGTGGGGGAAGTCAGAGCTGACAAGGATAAGATGGGAGCATTAGGAGACCTGCCTGGACACCACTTGCTGTGTGTGTTTGGGCAAGTCACCACCCCTTCTCTGACCTCAGTCCCTAAATCTCTTACAAATCCTAGGAGAGGAGTAGTAAGGGGGAACCAGAAGCTACTGATTAGCAATCATTTAATTTCCCGAGCCTCAGTTTCCCCATCTGTCCAATGGAGATGATGATACCCATCCAGTCTTACTCTGAGGCTTGGATGTGATATATATATGAAAGGGCTCTGCAAAAGGATGAAGCAAAATATGATGGCAGATTGGAAAAGAGAAAAGGAAGGAAATGGCCCAAGATAAAAATGCATTAATATTAACCAACAGGTTCCTTCAGAACAACAAAGCAATGAAACAATAATTTTAGAGAAACAAAACCCAGCCTAGGAAAAGTCTGTCAGAGGGAGCGGAAATGAAGGAACAACCAAGTGGCCCTTGGCTTACCCATCTGGAAAACACAAGATGAAAAAGATTTTTTGTAAACCAATATTTGTAAAAGCCTCACTGGGCTTTCTGCCTGCACAGACTGCCTATCATCCTGGCAAAGGATGAAAACAAGTGAATTCTCATTTTAAATGAGTATGAAGCAAATTCAGGCAAATGTTATCAGCATCATCATGAGCTACCATTTCCTGAATGCCTACTATGTGCTGGGCAATGTGCCAGGAACTTTGCATGGATACGATATTTGGTAAACATTTTTAGCACCTTTATAAGGCAAGCATAATAGTCAATCATTCATACATTTGTATATTTTCGTATGTTTATTTGTTCAACAGATATTTCTGAAGTGTCCCCTACAAACACTAAATGCTGGAGAGGGTGTGGAGAAAAGGGAAGCTTCCTACACCGTTGGGGGGAATGTAAATTGGTACCACCACTATTGAGAACAGTATGGAGGTTCCTTAAAAACTAAAAATAGAACTAGCATATGACCCAGCAATCCCACTCCTGGGCATATATCTGGAGAAAACCATAATTCGAAAAGATACATGCACCCCAATGTTCACTGCAGCACTATTTACAATAGCCAGGACAGGGAAGCACCCTAAATGTCTAACGACCGAGCAATGGATAAAGAAGATGTGGTACATATATACGATGGAATATTAGCCATAAATACAATGAAATAATGCCATTTGCAGCAACATGGATGGACCTAGAGATGATCATAGTAAGTGAGGTCAGTCAGACAAAGACAAATATCGTGATATTACTCATATGTGGAATCTAATTTAAAAAAATGATACAAATGAACTTATTTACAAAACAAAAACAGACTCACAGAAATCAAAAACACTCTTACGGCTACCAAAGGGGAAAGGTGGAGGGGAGGATTAAATCAGGAGCTTGGGATGGACACAAACACACTACTATATATAAAATAGATAACCAACAAGGACCTACTGTATAGCACAGGGAACTCTACTCAGTATTCTGTAATAACCAATATGAGAAAAATATCTGAAAAAGAATGAATATATGTACATGTATAACTGAATCACTCTGCTGTACGCCTGAAACTAACCCAACATTGTAAATCAACTACACTCCAGTACAGTTTTAAAAAAAAAGAAAAAGCAGGTAACTAACAACAACAACAAATGTCCATTATGCGTTAGAGATGGTACTGTCTGGTACAGGTACGTGATGAGCAAGGTCTAGTCCCTTCCTGTAAGTCAAGGTTTCTCAGTGTCAGCACTTGTGACTTTCTGGGCCAGTCCTTCTCTGTATGATAATTCTTTGTTGGGGGGTGGGTGGGGCGGGGCACTATCCTGTAAACTGTAAGGTGTTTAGCAGCATCCCTGGTCTCTACTCACATAGATGCCCGTTGCACCCTAGCCTGACAACCAAAAATGTCTCCAGACCCTGCCAAATTTCCCCTGGAGGGGGGGCGGGGTGAGATTGCTCCCAGCTGAGAGCCACTGCCTTAAGTAAAAAGATGAGGAAAGTAAATCTCAGAGAGGGAAAGTCCAAGGTTGCACAGCTAGTCAGGGAGTCGGATGAAGCAGAAGCCAGAGCTGATCTTTGATGCTGACGTGACTTTGTTTCTATGCGTTGAGCTCCTGGGGGTGGGAGATCCCAGGCCAGAGTCACTGTGATCTTGTCTTGTTTGCTATCAATACACGTCACCCTCCAACTCTACCTTTGGATTCTTTCGCTTTTTCGCTCCCTGCCAAACCACATGAGTCACAAACATTTAATTCTTGAAACGTGGAGGAAACTCTAGGTGACCCGCGTTCTGACCCCAAGACATCCTCACATATTGCTGTGAAGGTAAGTCAATTCTCCAATGAGCCCCTGGATGGCCCTTGGGAGTACAGTTCATGTTTCGGCTCCTTCAACAGTAACTCAGTGGGGGGCGTAGAGAAAGTCATAGAGGAAAGAGAATTGCGATTATTATATTCCCAAAATATCCTGGAATTTTTAAACTTCAAAGTTGTATTTCAGTTCCAAGAGTAGCCTAACCTTTGCAAAGGTTACTCTACAAATACATATAAGATAAAGAATTCCCTGGGAGAGTATCTGCCAGGATCCTAAACCTATATTCATATCTAATTTATAATCACCCTGAAAAAGACGGGTTCCTTTCACAAGGAGCACACGTTACCCCTGGTCTGGCATTGTGCAGAGGACTGACAGGTGCAATTTGTGTGAATAACCACCGCAATCAACTGCGCTTGAGAAGGAACCAGGGACGCGTTCTTCAGAGGGAGAAACTGCTGAGTCACACAGTCAACTTTTGCTCCCCAAAATGGTGCCAAGGGCACTGGTTGTTACTGACCAAATTCAGAGGACCCGGCAGAATTAATCTGGCCATCTATCGGGATCTAAGTTCCCCGACTTGGAAGACCTAGGCTCTGGTTCCAACTGTGCTATTAACCCATCATGTGATCTGGAAGAAGACCTTTCCCTTCACTGGGCCTCAGTTTCCTCATCTGTAAAATTAGATCACTGGAGTAGATGAGAACAAAGGATTTGTCTTGCTTAAACAGTCAATGATTTTCCAGAAGCATCCTTTTCTCCACAGTAGTTGTGGCCTATAGCCTGGGAGTTCCTCAGGGGAAGGGACTATGTACGAATATGATGACATTGATGATAACATCTCAGGGCAGGCGGTCCTTGAATGAATGACTCAAGGGATGAGTGTGGGTGTGGCCATCTTGCACTTGGAGCACAGAGCTGCCTCTGCCATCTCACTGGATCCCAAACCCAGGATAACTTACTCTGGGACATAAGGGATTTATGGGTTTGTGAGAACCATTGTGTGGATCAAGGATTGGATAGAGAGTAAAGGGTCACACAATAAATATTTCAGAGTCTGCAGATCTTATGGTCTCTGTCACAACTACTCAGTTCTGCAATTGTGGCGTCGAAGGAGGCCATAGACAGGAAGTAAATGCACGGGTGTGGCTACGAGCCAATAAAACAAAAGTGGGTGGGGGGCTGGATTTGGCTCTGGGCTGTAGTTGGCGGGTAGTCCTGGGTGTAGCCAAAGTATGTGATGTGTGTCTTCTCCATCTTGATCGGTCCCTGGTGTCTGGGCCTGGAGAACAGCATGGCCACTTCCTGAAATAACTACAATAATAACAGTCCCACCTCTCCCTTGGCTCATCCTCCTGCAGTCACTGGAGGCTAAAAACACCTCCTTTGAAGAGCCCAGTTTTCAGCTGAGGAGCAAAGAGCTCCAAAATTACTGGCATCAAAAGCCACACTGTCTCCCTACATGAGGCTCTAGGGCCGTAAGAGCAGGGAAATCAGACGGAAGGGGTGGATGGCACTGCAGCACCCATGCACGGGAACTTGGCTCGCCTTCCCTGGGAAATCAAATCCAAGTGTTAAGAGTTATGACACCCAGTTACAGCAGGCAGCAGCGGCTGAAGGTGGGGGTGGGCTTTGCTCCCACCAGAACACCTTTGCGGTTCACACATGAGCACAATTTGGATTCTAACAGGACTATGAAAGAATAGTTTGATCGTGAGGTCATCACGTGGGGCTCCAGAGCCCAACTGACCTTTTGAAGTTGGCTCAGGGAACCTCATTATGTTGCATTTCTGCATCGATCCCTCTTCTGATTTTTTTCAAGTCCCTTTGCCCCTGCATTCCTTTGATTAGATTTTTGCCTCGATAGAGAGGCACAGGCTGAGGGGAGGGGAGCCATGGAGGGAACCGAGAGGAAAAGACCTGATTATTAAGTGAATAATCCACCCTGGGGGCCTTGGCTTGCTACTCCTTGGGCTGGGCTTACTGGAGAGGATATCTTTAAGGAGTAGTAATTCTCCAGAAGGCAGGACTCCCATCGCTTACCAACACCATTTGGAATGAATTGATGCAACCGTCGAGTCGCAAGCAACAACCCCGGCCAAAGCAAGCACGAAGTTTCCCGTCTTGGAAAGCAGTCATTGGGAGTAGCTCCTCCAGAAAGGAAGCCAACCCTTCCACGTGACAGGCCACTCCTCCCTTGCCTCTTGAACAGAAGTGTGTTTGCTCAGCCCACTGTCTGCCCCGATGTGCTTTTGCGTCCTTGCTGCCATTTTTCATAGTAATGACCCTTGACTTTCTGCTAGCAGAATGTCAGAGCACAGAGAGGTCCCCAGAGATTCTCGGTTCCCTTTAAAAAGATGATAAAGGACGGCTTGGCGTATAACTGCACGCAGAAATCACCGTCTTCGTGATCCAGTCAGGAGAAGAGGTAACTCTCCCCCTGATTTCAACCTGCTGATGGGAACCCTCAGTCAGGCTCAGGCCCCCAGCTCAGTGATAAAAACTGCTTCCCCTGCCTGGCTGCCATGCTTAGAAAGCTAGGCTTTCCCTGGGCCACCACTGGCAGCCACAGGATGCCTCTTCTTCCAGATTCAACATATTGGAAGAGTTTTAAGGCACAAAGCGAACCTGGGGGGGGGGGGCTCCTCTCACTTGTTGGAATAAGAAGCTTGTAAATTTCAGAGTCATTAATCATGGTAGTAAAAAGACTGGGAAATAGAACCCAGGGAGGCTGTCCTCCAGGTTTTAGCCTTTCCAGGCTGATACTTCATATCCAAAGCTGCTTCATACCAAGACTCCAGGGCCGTACAAGACCTCTGCTTGAGCCGCGTCATCTCCTCCATTGGTGTTCCAGATCTCTTCTGTGGTGTAAAGATGGTGAGGGCCATTAAAAGTAACTGTGACTTGGAAACGCCCTCACATGAATGAAAGACCACAGGGATTGACATTCACACATAGGGTGTGTTAATGTCACACACCCTATGACATTAACACATAGGGTGACCCGGGTTAAGCTGCACAACTTTTCAATGCTTTGATCAGGGCCCCTCCGGCTGCACAGGTCTCTCCCTCCGACCTAAGGACCGACACAGTATGATTACTTTCTCTTTATCATCACAAACATCACCAGCAACAGGGGCTCCTATTATGTGCTCGGCGTGAGCTAGGGCTGGGGCACAAAACTCCATAAGACACATCCCTGCCCTCCAACAGAAAGCAAACAAACCTTTCCAATATCTCAAGTGCGTAATCACAACGACAATACTTAGCACAGACCAGGCGCAAAGTATGGTTTCCAAAGCCGTTTCTATACATTAACTCATCAAATCCCCCCAAGTCCCTTTTAAGTACTTTTTTCATCCTAGTTTGAGAGATGAGAACATCAAGGACCTAACAGGTCAAGACCATTGCTCGGGGTCCCACGGGTGTTAAGTGATGAAGTTGGGAACAAACCCAGCCTGACAGCAGGGCCATCTCAAGGGGCACTCCCACCTCAAGGACATAATGGTGGTGTGGGGCTCCTTCCTCACTGGTGTGGTTCTCTCACTTAATCAACGCACCTTTCCCTTTACTCCAAAACATTTTAATGAACCCCTTGTAGGAACCTGACTCCACGCTGGGACTATGGCAGCAGCCGGGAAAGACAGGGTCCCAGCACTCATGGGGCTCACAATGGAGCAGGAAAGACCCCTTCTCCCCCCAAAACCGCTTTAAACCCTTCTTCACTGGCGAAGACCCTTGTCCCTAGAAACCTGGGACATGAGTCGGAAAATGTCTTCCCAGGGGACAGGACAGGCTAAACTGCAAAGACTGAGTCACGGCCAGGAGCAGCTCAGTGTAAGACCTGTTTTCCCCAAGTGCGTTTTCTCACCTGACAGGGATATTTTCTTGGTCAGCAAAAGATGTATCCATCAGGGGACACAGGGAGGGACACAGGGAGGTCTGGTGGGGGCGTCACAGGCAGGAGTGGCCAGGCTGAGGCCTCCTGGGCACAAGGGCTGAGTCCAAGAAGGGTTCTGGGTGCTTCTGTGACTATGGAGGTGGGGGTGGGGCGGAGGTTATCTCAGGACTGGAGGTTCTAACCAGGACTCACGACTCTTCAAATGTTCCCGCACCTCCAACTCCCTTCTATGTCCTTACGACGATACTCAAATGAGTCACAGCAGGATCCGCCAGTTGTCGAGTGCCCTGTGCAGCCGTCGGGCCGAGGGCATGATGTGTATTCCGGCATTTCATCCTCACCACCGCCCTGCATGGTGGGTGTTAATATTCCCATCCCATTCCAATTCCAATGCTACTCTCTCTGTATGACTGTTATCTCAGACCAGAGGCAGCAAAGGAATGAAAACCCAGAAGACTGCAAAGAAGGGAGCAGAAAATGAGAGGCGGCATGACAAGGACTTGGGGGTGAGGGCAGCAGGTTGGAGAGGCAGCTTCTTCCATGTGGGCTGGCGGGTGGAGGTCAGGATGACAGCTGACAAGAGCTCCCCTCGTGGAGGGAGGTGACTCGCTGAACATTTCGGGGCCTCTCTCTGCTTATCCCCTAAGCCTCACATGCCCACCCTTCATCTGGGACAACTCTGCATTTTCTCCCTTCTATATTTTGTGGTTCCTTATACGATTTCCTATGAACTAAAGGCTCCGTATCATTTTGATGATGTAGAGAAAGTGAAGCCCAGAGAGGGGCAGGTCACCCCGTGGGTGAGTGATGGCACGATAAGGCGGTTAAGAATGTGGCCTTTACAATCAGAGGTGTCAGGTTTGAACCCCAGCTCTGTGGCTTACTGGCCAGGTGTCTTGGGCAAGTTACTTCATCTCTTCAAGCCCAGTTTCTTCTGTTGTAAAAGGACAAGAGGAACTCCTCACTGGCTTGGATGGAAGGATTTGCTGAGAACATGGGCTGAAGAACCTATCGCAGAGCCTGGCACAAAGTAATAGCCCAGTAAACGATAGGAAGTATTATTTTCAGTCTCATTCGAATTCTGACTCGCAGTCTTGAAGTCAGGGTAGAATCTGAATTTAGCACCAAGCAGTGACACAAGGTTCTCCAGTCATTTCAGGACCCAACAGAACCCTGGAGTTCCCATGGCTTTGAAGAGAGAGCAGTTAAGCGTCACAGTCAGTGGAAGACATAAAGGTGGAGAGCTGAGGGGTCCCTAAAGCATCCAGTGACTGGAGTCTTGCATCTGAAACAGGCTGGGGCACGTGTGGCCATAACTCAGCCCTGGTGCATCCAGAATGTGGTATTTCACCGTGTGTGACCTCCCCAGGTTATTTCAGTGGCTCAGAGCTTCATTTCCTACCCAAGCTTCCGAGTGGAGCTGACACACGTTCCCCCTTCGTGCCTGACTTGTTATTTCACCAGGCCCCCCTTCTAAATGACAGGGGAAACATCCCCTGGAATATTGGAAAGCAGGAAACTACCTTTCAAAAATAAATGGGTACCTTAAGCCAGCCTTCCGGAATTCTACTACACGACCGCCTTCCAAATTCAATGACGGCCTAAAGCGTGTGTGAGCGTGTGCAGGCCCAGGGATATTATTTTTAGAAAGAAAGGCTGGGAGCAGGGGGAGGAGAAAGTGAGAGTCTATCCTAAGCCACAGTTGAGGGGTGACTCTGGAGCAAAAGATTAACACCTGGGACACAAGCATTTTGGGAAACTGAGAGTCTGGTGACTGGGTGAGCCACCGGCAGCACATGACAGTGGGAGGGAGGGGCTCAAATAGATGTGAAGCTCAGGCACATGAATGGGGCCGTCGAGGCCCTCTCCCTGCCCCGTGATCTGGGGAAGGGGATGAGATCCTCTCCCCCAGCCCACAGGGACCCGATTCCATTTCTTACAATTAAACGAAACAATAGTTTTAAGTGCCAAATTCCAAATCATTGTCCCCAGTGCAGCCAGAGTGAATTTACTAAAACAGAAAGAGATTAAGCCCCTTGCTTGTGTAAGACCCTTCTGAAGCTCCCCTTAATTTTTTTTTTTTTTTTTTTTTTTTGCGGTACGCGGGCCTCTCACCGCTGCGGCCTCTCCAGCTGCAGAGCACAGGCTCCGGACGCGCAGGCCCAGCGGCCATGGCTCATGGGCCCAGCCGCTCCGCGGCATGTGGGATCCTCCTGGACCGGGCCACAAACCTGCATCCCCTGCATTGACAGGCGGACTCTCAACCACTGCGCCACCAGGGAAGCCCAGCTCCCCTTACTTTCAGGAGAAAGACCAGTTCACCTCTTCCAGCTTCTTTCATAGTCTAGCTGCCTCTCTCTGATCTAGCTCTCTCCTTTCCTTGTCACCTGACAAACTCAAATTCACCCTTCCATCTCAGGTTAGACAACATTTCCTCCTCTATGAAGTCTTCCCTGAGCCCCTGGTCTAAGTCAGATGACCCTCGCCCTTGCTCACAAGGCCCCCCGACCCACCCACCCCTCCTGGCGCTTCTCACACGTATATGGCTAGTCTTCCCAGTTACACCGCATGTCCATGGGGATAGGGACCCTGTCTCCAGTCCATCGCTGTGCCCTAACACTGTGCCCAAAGCATAGTATATGCCCACGAAGTATTTGTGGATCCACTGAGCTGACTTGATATAGGGCCTGGGGTAAGGTCTTATAGAACCCAAACGTATCAGCCTCTGTCTAAGGAGCTGAAGTCATAAACTGACAGACTGTGAAATATAAAAATTGAAACTTAAAGATTTTGGTAGCAATGAATCCAAACTTCCTGCCTCCCACGGAACTAAACACAGGGGTTTATGGTGGAAGGAGGGAAGCCCCCTACCATCTGACTCAGGTATCAAGAGGCAGGCCCTGGGTTGCTCTCAGTAGCATGCTGATGGCCTCCCAGCCCCCTCTGCCCAATGCCTCAACCCTGCCCGACAGGAAGGGACTGTGAAACCTGAAGCTCTTGCCTTGAAATTAGAGGCATCTAAACCTGTAGCTTAAGAACTTTTGCCACATGTAATTATTGGCCTGAGACATCAGTCACCTTCAAAAGTTCTGCACTGACAGAGGGCAAAAGAAAAGCATCTAGAATATCAAAAGGTAAAGGGTCCAGATTAAAAAGGGAGAGGCAAGGAGGGCTTTTCCCAAGTCATAGCCTTTAATTGACTCCAGTCTCTGCTGAGCACCTTGGCCTTCTTTGTCAGAATGCTGGGAGGTGGGCTGGGCTCCACTGACACCGGTAACTCGCTGCAGACAGGCCCAGCCAGCAGACACATCTCCCGGAGAAACGTCCCCTCACTGCCATGCTGGGGGCCATGAGCAATCAACATCTAGAAGTGACAGGTCTGTGGCAAGAACAGTCTTAGAAGCTGGGATGGGTCTGGAGCATAGAGGTAGAGGACGGTCCCATCCTCCCTCCTACCCCTGGAAGTGACAGACTACAGAAAAACCACGAGAATATCAAAGGGTGAGATGCCAGGCCTGGCCCTTGACAAACTCTGGGCCAAAGGGAGGCTGACTGGCTGGCATTTTTAATTCAAAGGTCAGTTGAGCAAATTTCACAAGTCGGCTCATTCCTCTGCGTCCTAGTTTACCAATCTGTGAAGTGGTTCTAGAAAATTATCTGTGTCTCTGCCCTTCACTCCCACTTTAGAGCACAGGCATATTTTTAAATAAAACAAGACCTTCTCTTCTCAGAAAGATTGCACGTGTAGTTTCCGTCAGCCTCCAGTTCAGTGCAAATGCAGCTTTCCTTTGCACTATTTCAGATATAAAGAAATCGCAGGCTGCCTTGGAAGGAAATTAAAAAGACAAACCAGAGTAATTCCTCCAGAAAGCCTTAGAAACCAAAGTCCTGCTTATTCTGCGTGGAGAGCACAGGCAATGAGGACACATATTTCAACTTTTTTTTTTTAAATGTTACATTAGCATTGTACTTTCCTGCAAGGAAGTCCAAAAATGAACCAAAGGGCTTTAGAATCGCGAATGAAGGTGCTGCCTATTAGTCTATCAGAACACTGCAAACCGCGTCCACCCCACCCCCCCCCACCGCGCCCCGACTGTGGACAAGCCTACCATCTTCGATTTGTCTCTCTGGTTGGCATGCGGGACGCAGCACAGAGGAGACGCTCTGTAGGATCGGCCTGTCAGATCCTTTGAGTTCATATAGGATAAAAACTGGTATCAAAAGGAATGTCAAGCAAAGAAATCTAAATAATTAAAATCTGTTTAGTGGCTATAGACATCATCTCTTTCTCTTTGCATTTCTGTCCCTAGCTTTTTCTTTATCTCTGAATTCCCCACCAACCCGTGGGACTTTGCTGGGCAAAACCCAGTTCTCCTCCGGTTGCTGCGCTGTGCTTATTAAATGTGGATGAATGTCAATGTCACCCAGCTCATTAATAATTGATTTCCAGCCCTGTCTCTATTTGCAGAGCAGAAGCCACTTACGGAGTCTATTATTCCAACTCTGTGTGTGGGTCATGGGGCCAAAGAGGTT
Organism: Tursiops truncatus; assembly: GCF_011762595.2. Classification (NCBI taxonomy): domain Eukaryota; kingdom Metazoa; phylum Chordata; class Mammalia; order Artiodactyla; family Delphinidae; genus Tursiops; species Tursiops truncatus. Next base: position 69,444,150 of record NC_047043.1, read on the forward strand.
CCACCAGGGGTAACCTTTGTTGACAACCATCACCATGGCAACTCCACACATCTCCAGCCTCAACTCAGATGCCCACGAAGGTGTCAAGTCCTGCCCTGCGCTGGGGACGGGGCTGGAGTTTGCCGAGCTAAATGTCTATACGAGCAACACTGCTGGCAAAATGGGATTTTTCCGTTTTAATTCTGGTCTTTGTCGAATAGCATTGCCTTCTTTAACGAACACATTTGGAAACGGTCATGGAAAAGGGCATTTTCAGATTTTAAAAAACAAAACCCTGTTTTTCCTTCTGTCTCCTCGGGCAAAAAATAAAGACAAAGTAAATCTCCCTCTGGCTGCTTTTTAAATTAGGTCATTTTAAATCAATGAAACCTATATAATCCCGGAATAACCGATGGTTTCCTTTCCACCCGACCAAAGGCTGCAAGCTTAGACGGGAAGAATTACTGTTTTGCTTTTAACCAACCTATTAATATTTTGTCCTACTAGCCACGCTTCCTCTATCCCTCTATCCCTTCTTTGAAGATTTCCCCCACTAAATTAATGTTTGACAATTAAATGAAGCCAACGGAGAGTTTTGAAAGATCCACACAATTACGGATTGGGTGGGCGTGCAGAGCCTTTAATTTAAGTGGGAAATGTTTCCCAAATTATGGCCTGAGACCTCACAGCTAATTACGTAATTTTTGGCATCTGAAAAAACATAAGCTGAGAAAACGCAAACAGAATCACACTGATAATGAGAGAGAAAAACCTGGAAGTGGGTCCATCTATTATTTTAGAAAATAAAGCTACTAGATATATCAAGGAAGACTCCATAGCAGAAAAACAGTGCTCGAACTCCACGTGGTTTGAGAGATCATCTGTCCTATATTTGTCAAGTTGAGGCAGGGTGCTTGATTAAACAAGACCACACATTTGCGAATTAGTGTATATCTCACCCCTGCTTGCCAATTTTCTAAGGCACTTTTTTTCATATTGAAGGCTCTGCTAAGTCCTGCAATGAAATAACATATTTAATTTGTAGTCCAAAATTGGCCAAATTTATGTGATTTTATAAAAAGAATACTTATTTAAGTAACGTTTATTGAAACAAAATCAAAAATATTTTAAAGTACTTATTTTAAATAAATAACACTGATTTAATACATCCTGGGGAGACTTTTATTTTTTTAAGTAAACTTTTTGTGCTCCTGTGCAACCTGAATTTCTCCAAATACACTTTAGAAAACGCTGGATGAATTCTATGCCTTATAAACAAAGACACTGAGTCCCAGAAAGAGCATCTAAAGGGTTTCTTGGAGGAAGAGAAGGGTGGATCACAATATTCCCAGGCCAATGCCCTCTGGATCAGAGCTCACTGATGCCCTACCTGAGAGATGAGAATATACCACGGAGACAGACTGGATTCGAGGCCATGACTGGGATAAGTCAATGTGCCTTTCTGTGACATCCTCAAAAGAATGCGCTCTTGAAGTGAGAAGATAGAAGGTACTTGGGGGAATTGGGGTGATGTGCACTTGGGAGACTGGGGCGCCAGCTCATCAGAAGAGGTACCTCCTTCTCACGTGGGAGTCATTTCATACTGTGCTCTTCTACTCTGGCTAATGATAACTTGGAGTGGTAGGAATGTTCCAGACTGAGAGCCAGGAGACTAGGCTGGTGCTATTTCAGGCTGATCTTTGCTACAAAATATGCATGTTGAGGTGGCTGGGGGCAGGAGTAGGGGTAAGAGGTAGCCCATCCTCACTTGGGAGAAGAAAAGATAAGATTTAATGAAAGCTTTGCCACTGACTCGTTTTTTGCTTAGGACATGACTTTTAATCTGAGGTCTTAGATTCTCCATCTGTAAAATGAGGGAGGTGAACCCCAGTATCTTGAAGGCCCTTCCCAGCTTTAACATTCTTTATCCTACCCTCCTGGGAGTGACACTCAAAGCCACATTCACACAATGACTATACCATGAATAGCTGCTTTTAAAGTCAAAACTGTCTTCTCTGAGAAAGAATCGTCTTTGTTTCTTTAAAGAGCAAGGTCAGTTCAGACCAGCACCCCACAGACCAAATGCTTATGCAAAGCTTATGCCTTTTCTGGGAGGCACTAGGGCAATCCTGTAAGGGCTGGCTGTTCCTTACTCTGCAGAGACTTTCAGATAACAGCTTCTCTTGTTATAGTCTGGCTCTCACTCCCTGTGAAGAAAAGCAAGAGGTGCAGATGTGCAGAAGCCAACAAATACATATATATATAAAGTTTTCTTTGGAAGAAAATTTCAGAACTCAGAAAAGTTAGGTCCCAAGTCCAAGTTCAGCTCAGGTCTTCCTCCTGATCAAAAGTCTCCATTCCTGAAATGCTATCTGAGAGAAAACAACTTCGTTCAGGACATCAAGCCGTGAAGTCACCAAGTTTTGAAGAATATCAACCTCCCAGACCGCCATCTGTTATGCAAGCTACACGCAACGAATAAGGTTGCTAATTTTTTTTGGCAAGAACTTCAAATTCCATGCTTTTACAAATTAAGATGACAAACAGCTTATTTTACAAACACTTTGGGCCAGCAGAAAACAGTCCGGTTCCCCCAGCAAAACCACAGCTTTGATGAGAGGTCTGAGACTGTCAAGTTGAGCCAGTGGTGCTTGCCGGGATTTGGACCCTGCATCCAGGCTGACAAGACCCCTGGTGGTGGGGCTCCTAGAGGAAAAGTCATTGACTTTTCATTTTAAACAAAAGCTAGGAAAGATCATTCCCGTTTTTGTTCTTAACTAGCTTGTGCAACTGATCATCTCTGGTAAGGAAAGTTCACGGGACAGTTTAATGATTCATCAAGAGCAACTTTCATAATCTTTATATTGCCTTCTCCAACGTAAAAATTGGTCCGTTTTCAGCACATACCATTCACAGAATTCAAAAATTGTACAGGAAAATTGAACATTTCTACACAAAATGGGTTGTTTAGAAAGCCAGACAAGGACGGTCATTTGATTCCAGATAATAATACAAGCAGGAATGTTTTTGCCCTGGTTAGTTTCATAGACCTTGGAAATAGACAAGTCAATGTGCTACACGCCAAGTCAGTTTTGTTTGAATCGATTCAGCCCCAGACATATTGAGCTTTAAATTTTCCCAATACCAAGCTACCTTTTATTGAGCACCTATTATTTTCTAGGCACTATGAAAAGCAGTAACATGTACCGTCTTTAATTCCTCACAGCAATCTGGCATAGTCTATATTTTAAAACTCATTTTATAGTTGGGGAAATTGAGACTCAAAAAGCCTAAACATTTATCCAAGAGCACGAGACTTGTTCTATGAAGCCAAGATTTGAATCCAAGCCTGCAGAGCTGGGTTCTTTCCCCTATATTCTGTAGGAGAAGCCAGTTCTGGTTCCTTTTACTACAGCTAGAGCAGCGCTCACCATTCCCTTTGCCATTTTAATGCCAAAATGCTAAGGCCATGGAAGATTGTATCAAAAAGAGAAAACCGCCCAAGGTGGTCAATGTGGCTCATTAGAGAGCTAATGACCGCCTGGAGATCTGTATTCACTGTGGCTCAGTGAAAAGAAAGCTGGCCAGTTTGGGGGATACCAGCCATGGGAGAGGAGAGTATTGTTATCTGTATCATTTATTTTCTGACTCTGAGCTACAGGATACTATCAGGACCAAAATTCATCTCCTTCTCTCAATCTTGTTCTTTCTCTCATGCCTTGAAAAAGCAACAATCAGTGACTCCATGACATATTCCACCAAACTTTACTTCCCCCAGGGAATTACTCTAGCAGTAAAATAGTCAAGAACAGGGGGAAAAAAAAAAAAAAAAAAGATGGCACAGATCTTCTTTCATAGAAAACTGAAGAGCCCTGAGTGCCCTTCAAATCATTTCCCCCTTTGCCCCTCCTCACTGACAGCTGCTCTGGGTCACCTTTTTCATTCAGGTTTCTGTCTATGTCAAGGTGACTCACAGCTTGCCTACCAGCAGACCAGTTCTCTCTTGCCTGACACCAAAAGGAACGTTCAAAGACTTCTCCGAGTCTTCTAATGGATTCCACTGTGGCCCATACGTGCCTTCCTTCTGCATCCTATTTCCAAGCAGAAAGGCGTTTGGTCTTCCGACCCAATCATATATAGTCACTCTTGTCTTCTGTCCCTTAGGGTAGGGCACCCTCTCTAGAGGTCCCTCCGGGGCTCTGTCTGTTGGGACAGTTTCCTAGTTCCCCTATCTGCTCAAAGCTTCTGAATTGATGGTATTCCTCTGCAAGCCCAAGATGATCCCTTCTCCTGGCCTGCCTTCTCGACCTCCTGTGCCCTTTGTGTTTAATCTGTCCTCTCATCTGTCCCTGAACTCCATCAGACCTCATCTCTGGGGGAAATGCAGGAGCAAGGCTGAAAAAACAACAGGGGCTGCTGGGGAGTTGTTTGGGAGGAGAGCAGCCGCAGAGGGCTGTCCACGCGTAAGCAGTCAGATATCGGAACTTGGAGGGAGAGCTTTAGGGAGACAGGGTTTATATCCGCCAGCAACATCGAGGGCCGGAGCTTAGACTAATAGGAAGAAATAAAAATGGGAATGTTTCGGCTGGACATCAAGAAAAACATCCTGATGAAAAGGGAAGGCTCCCACGTGGGGGATGTTCTCATAAAGATGAGTGAGTGGCCAGGTCACTGCTGCGCTCAGCTCCAGCGGGTTATAAACAAGGCCGTGCTGCCTCGGGCGAGTTGGAGCCTGGCCTCCCTCCAGTTTCCTTTCCCTTGGAGAAGACCACGGAGGTGGGGCATGCAGATAGATCATGCAGTGTGTGGCCAACCTTGGTTGTAAGAATCAGGAGGCACTTAAGCTAAATCAAGAAAATGGGAGTTTGGGCAAGCATTCTGCTGGTCTTGGGGAGAATGTCATATGTCATATTTGGGACTGAAAGAGGATCTGACAAGTGCCAGGAGCTAGGACAGCACGAAACCCCTCTCTCCTGCGTGGGTTGTCCCCGTCTGCCATTTGATCCTCTCTGTGGACGCTTTTTTCCTGGTTCCTCATGCTTTCTGCATCCACAGAGCCTCAGCCTGCAGGCAGTGGCTGGCCTGGCCTCTCCTGCCTCGCCAGCCTTGCAGCCTTACCCTCATGGCTAATCAACTCTACCTCCCCTCTATTCAGAGTCCCAAGAACAAGAACCTGACGGGCCCATATCACTGGTTCCTGGAAGGCCAGCTCACAGGTCAGCAACCGGGTGCCCAGCCCTCATCCAGTTAGTGATGGCTGAGGTGGGGCTGGGCAGTGGGGTCTACACATGGTTGCCTAGGGGATAGGAGCCATGGATGGGGCATGGGGGGTGAGCGGGGGATTTAGAAAGCGATGTGGGCCTTAGAAACCACCAGACCTGTCTGGGACTACCTCTCCCCTATTTCAAGCACATAACTCAGTCCTCCAAGCTCCAGGTTTCAGTCTCCCCATTAGAGCTAGACCCCCTCCTGAGCTCCAAGGCCCTCCTGCTTGGGTTGGGCGACTGCTCAGCAGATGGAAAAAAGGCGACCTTCCCACTCACACATATGGCCCAGCGACTGGCTATGGGGTTTATTGGGTCTCAACAACAGCCTTTTATCAGTGACGGATGTGCCATTTGTTCCCCCTCCCCCTCCCCCCAATTCTGCCACACCTACCCTTTGCTCCTGGCTGTGAAGAGGCCAGTCCTTCCCCACCTATGATGTCCCCCACCTCCCCGTGTCAGTGGAGGGGGTAGTGAGGGGCACCCTCTGTGAATGGTCTGCTGGGGGTTGTTTTCCTCTCACTTATCGGAGTCACTTAGGATAAATCTGAATTCCAGAATGTTTGCCAGATAGTGGCTCGTTGCTTGACTCTCCCTGGATTCATTAAAGAATTCAGCTTCAAGTCAAGGAACCACTTCCGAGACCCTTACCAGGGCTGAGTAACAGGGTGGGGGGATGGGGGAGACAGCACTCCCCATTATTCACCACCACAATATACAGGTCGTCACAGTGTGCCAGCCCCATGAGAAAGGACTCATTACTATCTCCATTAAACAGATGAAGAAGTAGCTCTCAGAAAGTTCAACTACTTTGTCCAAGGTCTTGTGATTAGTGCCAGACGTGAGATTTGACATCCATATTAGTCTTTACTAAAGGTATATCACTTTCGTAGGTCAAGATTTTTTTTTTTTTTTTTGGCGGTACGCGGGCCTCTCACTGTTGTGGCCTCTCCCATTGCGGAGCACAGGCTCCGGATGCGCAGGCTCAGCGGCCATGGCTCACGGGCCCAGCCGCTCCGCGGCATGTGGGACCTTCCCGGACTGGGGCATGAACCCGTGTCCCCTGCATCGGCAGGCGGACTCTCAACCACTGTGCCACCAGGGAAGCCCCCAATTTTTTGTTTTTAGTATAGCATCGTTTACTATTTTATTGTACATTTAATAAAAAGTAGAAACACACACATATCCCCTCCCCCGACATCATTAGGGAGGGCTGTTTACATTTTTCTTAATGCAGATCTGGCCAACTTTTGTGGTTGTCATTGCCATGTGACTGTTACGTAGTATAAAATAGCTCCTGCTTTTCTCCACTGTAGTACTGCACCTTCATTTGTACTGTTATCATTCTGATGGCTGTAAGAGTGCTTTCTCCAAAGGACTACTCCTCTCCCGTCTAATCAGTCACTAAGTCCTGCTGCTTTTATCTTCAGAATGTCTCTGGGATGTGGTCCTATTTCCCATCCTCACCGCCACAGCTGCCACATCTCTCTCCTAGACTCCCTCATGGATTCTAACAGGGCTCCCTGCCTCCAGCCACGGCACCCTCCCCAGCCACACTGCAAATTCCAAATGGCAACCAGAGGGCTCCTTGCAAGGGGGAGATCTGATGATATGACTCCAGAGGGAGGGATGGAAGGATGGAGTGATGAGAAGCAGAGAGCCCTGAGGATGTGCAGTGAACACTGACACTGAATTTCCACAGAGCTGCAGAAGGACAGGGACCACTATGCCTGGGACCAGGTGGATGGGAACAGAGTGCAGCTGGCCTGAGCACCTGAGGAGCAGTTCATCCTCCTCTCGGTGGGACTGCCAAGGACAATCTGCTCCCATTGGCAACTTTCTTCCCCAAGGAGCACTCGGTATCAGCAAATCTCTGCCCTCCAGGAAAGAGCTTCCGTACGTGTCACATGGAGCAAAAACAGTAAAAGATGGGACGAAGAGAAAGTAGTCAAAGGTAGAAGCAAACAGAGGCTAGCAAGCTGTGCTCACACCTACTGCGCCAAGCTATGGCCCACTGGGCCGAGGTCCTCCTGCCAGTGTTGTCAGAAGCACAGCCCAGAGTTCTGGGGTGTGGTTCAGAGCGCGGGGGCACAGCTAGGTGTCCCCGCCCCGTGTTCCTGGAGGAATCCAAGGGCAGGGGAGTCAGGTCCATTAGGGGGCCCTGAGTCCCCTCACCCTGTTTTCAGTGCCCTCCTTAGGGGCTCTGAGCATTCACTGGCTCAGCACACACAGGGGCCCTCAGTAACTGTTTCTGCAGTGAATAGGTGGAAGGAGGGTAGAGCAGGAAGTGAGGACCCGGTGGCCCGGAGCCAGGCACCATCAGCAGCTATGTAGGTAAGGGGCAGCCTAGGAAAAGCTTCAGATGGGTGTGGGGATCCAGACGCCTGACGATTATCAGTTTATATAATGAAAGCAAGAATAACAAAGGCAGCAGCTACCCAGGAGCCAGGTGCTGTGCAAGGCACTTCACTGCCATCTCATTCCAGACGGCCTGGCCTCATGGCTGTTCCTTCATAAACCAAGCTGGCTCCCACCTCAGGGCCTTTGCCTTCCCTGTGCCCTCTGCCAGGAGCACTGTTCCCTCACCTCCGTCAAGTCTTTAAATCACATTCCAATGAGACCCTCCTTGATCACCCCATTAATCCTGTTCCTCCCCCTCCCCCTCCCACCCCTTCTCTGGGCTGCATTTCTCTCCAAGGCGTTTACATCATCCTCTGACACAAGACATCATTTCCTTATTTATCATATTTACTGTCTGTCTCGTCTCTTCCACCAGAATCCAGGCCCCATGAGGGCTGGGATTTTATTTTGCTCATTGCTCTATCTCTAGGGCCAAACACAGTGCCTGGCACATAGAATTTGCTGAGACATCTGCTGAATGAATCTTACTTAACCATCACAATGACACTGATAAAACCAGGTGTTGTATCTCTTCCCGTTTCACAGATGAGAAAACTGAGGCTCAGTGAAGGCAGGGAACTGCCTAAGTGAAAACAGCTAGTAAGTGGTGAGGAAGGAACATGTGTGTGTGCCTAGGTCTCTCTGATACTCGAGAGCAGTCTCCTTCCCACACCCAAAAGAAGAGTTTGGGCTTGGTGATTTCTGAGGTTCCCTCTCCTGACTTGTGAGGGGGAGTCACAAGTGGTTTAAGGAATGAGAGTTTGAGTCCCGTTTTCCCTACTCAGCCCTGGGGCCTTGGTACCCTTCTCAGCATCTCTGAACCTCTGCTCCTCTGCTGCAAAATGGGAATGACAACAGCGCATCTCTACAGGGGAGTCATCAAGAAGCCAAGATGCACATAAAAGGCTCTCACGGTGCCCCGCACAAAGTGCACGTCACGGTCGGTCTGCCGAGGCCTAGGACCCTCTCCCTACTCACCCTCGCCCTGCTTCTTTCTGTGCAGCTCCCCATCACTGAATCTCCTGGGGCAGGGAAGCACCCCGCTCCTGTTATCCTCTGAAGCAGCCAGGTCCTAATGGTTCAGCCTCCGAGAGGCGGGGTAGGGCCCAGTGGGCCATGTTTGCAGCCCGGCAAATGTTCCTAGAGCCTTGTTTTTTGTTCTGTTGCTGGGCCATTTGTTTTTATAGCTTATCGTTTCTGCAGGGGGGCTTTGAAAGGCTGCCATTGCTCCAATGGATGTTTCCGGTTCGCCTCCATCAAGCCACATTTAATGAAAACCAGTTTAAGGTCTTCTTTCTCATAAAATGTCTCAGGGTTGCTCCTGCAGCTCCTCTTGGGAAATAATGAAGATGAGCGCTCCCCGCTTGGGGCAGCAAACCCTCAGCCGCGGGAGATGCTCTGTCCCCAGGAAGTTTCAAAGACTGGAGGAGAAAAAACAATCCAGTGCAGCCTCTACTAGGGGGGAGGAGAGGTGAAGCCTGGGGATCCTGAACGTTGCAGACAAAGGCAATGGAGCTGGGTTCCTCGTCCCCTCTCAAGGAATTGTCAGACCGAAGAATTTTTGCTCTGGGAAGGGGTAGTCTCTAAGCCCCTCAATAAACACTTGCAGTCCAGGGAAGTGAAAGACCTAAGATCACACAGCACAGTTCGGTTAGTTGGAGCAGAGCTGGGAATAGAGGCCAGTTCTCCTGGGGAGGACTCCATGAGCCAGGGCCAGGGGACCTCCTTCAGGCTGTCAGGCCTAAGCTAGGGTCGGGGATATCTGATGAAGATCTGACAGGTCTGCAATAGGGGCCGGAAGTAGCTGGAATACAGTTTCACAGACAGCAGGAGGCCTCCTCTGAATATAAAACACAAGGATTTCAGATGCATGTGCTTGAATGCACTGGGGCCCAGGCCCTGGTGGTTACCAGCTGATATAAACACCCATGGGTGAGATCTGGTTCTCCCCAAACATGCCGCGTGGGAAAGGACCGACACAGCATAGCAATGCTCTTCTCCTGGACATACAGCTACTTTTCTCCTTTCAGATTACCTTTGTGGTAATAAATCATTTTGGAACTACTCTACCAATTGATTGTTTTGTCAATTGTTGCAGGAGATAAAAGGGTTCCGTATAGCTGATTGATTTGGGTTCTTTGCAAAAGTGACATGGACTTTTTTCCCTAAATGTGTCTCCACATTTACTTCTAATTTGCCCATTACTCTAGCTGCCACACTTGCTCTCACTGGAGCCCTCCCTTCTGGGCAGGAAAAATAAGAGCAGAAAAGAAATGGCCACGCTGGAGCCTCTCCTGTGGACCTGACAGATGTTATGTCAGCAAAGATGTTGATGTGGGGTGGGGGTGACCTGGGAGTGGAGGCAGCCGGGTTCTCTCTCTGCTCCTATCATAGCACCCCAAAGCTGTGTGTCCTTTGATAGGTCATTTGGCCTCTCTGGAACACTTTTCCCACTTCTGAAAGAGGAGGTTGGTTCAGATTAGAGGTCACGACTGTACAGTGTTTGCTTGGGCAGTAGGCGGGCAACAGTCCTGTCGTGGGAGTGGGAGGGACTGTGGCAAACTGGGAGCCGTTCCTGCCCTGACGGAAGGGGCGGCCAGCTCTCCGCTCCAGCCCATGTTGTTGTCCACACGTGGAGATTCTTAGCGGCCAGACTACCCATTTTTCAAAAGGAACTAAAAATCTAGATTTTTATGGGAACAACCAAGTTCTAAATCTTGGCAATAAAATCAGATGTTTCAAATACCATGCACACAGGTAAAAAAAAAAAAAAAAAAATCCAATTGTTGATCTCTAAAGTAACCCTGGGTTTAAAACTCTAGAATCCATACTCATTTATTACCAAAAAGCAGAGGGTGTATAAAACAGAGCTGAATTTGCTTGTACAAGAGAGGAGCTGGAGTCCTGAATTCACCACTTAACCCGAAGCACCCATCACCTCCAGTGTCTGAGCTCCTTGTCTATGAAACGGAACAAGATTGCCTGCCCTTTGTTCCTGCAGCGCGGTGGCGGCGTGAGGATTAAATAGGGTCTCTTGTGTGGAAGGACTTTATAAAGGGTAGGGTGCCATGCCCTGGCTATTCTCATTAAAAATTCTTCTCACCACTGGGGACCCTGAGGCCTAAACTTGGAACTAAGCAGTCATCTGCGAGGCGAGGCTGCTCTCCCTAAGCAAAATGCCTGAGACAATATGGAAACCAGATGCGGAGCAAACACCGTCTTACCTTTTTTTTTTTTCAGTGCTTTTGTAATGTTTCTAAGTCGTTCCACATTCATGAGCTCTGATATCACTAAACTCACAGCTGCTCTGCAAGGCTGTTAGATCAGGTATTATTACTTTCCAGATGGGGAAACTGAGGCTCAGAGATAAGAATGACTGGGCCAAGGTCCCAGAGGAAGTAAGTGAAACAAGATGGAGACCCTGTGGCCTAGACAGCTTCTGGCTGGCGATCCTTTCTGGGTGGCTGGCTGCTTGCAAAAGACATACTTTTCTAAATACAGGCTTAACATGTACGGTCCTGCCCTCGGTGAGCACTAAGGCAGCTGAAGCATCTTGGTAAATTTCATTTTCAGTGGCAGGAGTGACAATGCTAAAAGGAATAGCTGCTTCCGCCACTATCACTCTTGCAGCCTGTAGCCTGGAGAACTGAAGACACCCACTGGGCGCCCTCTGCAGCTTTACCAACCCACTAAACCTTAGTCCAGGGTCATCTTTCCTAAAGGCAAGACATTTCTCTCTCGCGCTCTCCCTCTCCCTCTCCCTCTCTCACACCCACACTCACACTCACACTCACACAAACACACACACACACACACACACACAGTTACTAGAAAACTTTTCCGTGGCTTCTTACTGCCCATCACGGTCTGAACCATACTCTTCACATTCTTTGCAGCACAGCTTCTAGCCTGGCCCAGCCTGATGTCCATGCACCTTTGGCCTCTGCAATCTTCCCTTGCCTTATGCTCCTCCCCTCTCCCCCTGGCCTTCCTGCAGTAATACTTACCTTCTTCCCTCTCTCTTCAGGGCCTTTGCAACACCTGTTCCCCCCTCAGCTCAAGCATCACTGCCTCCAGCATGCCCTCCCTGAAGCCCCTATTCTTGGTCATATTCCTTCACGCAGATCTCTCATAGAATCCTGGTCCTTTACTTCAAAGGCTTTATCCCAATTTGTGAGTATACGTTCAGGAGTGCGATGATCTCATTTAGTTCCATCTCCTCCACTGAAATCTAAGCTGCTGGAGGGCAGTGGTCTCATCTCTTTGTATTCAGCATCATAACTCCAACGCCACGGATGGTGTACAGTAAATATTTGTTGAATCAGTGCATAAATAAATATGTGAATTAGGCTACACTAACTATCTCATTTAATTCTCTCCAAATTCTATGAAGTAGATTCTATGAAATATTCCTTGTTGGAGGTGGGGAGACAGAGTCTAGGAAGGTCAGTGACTTGCCCAAAGTCATACAGATAGTAAGAGATGCAGGTGGGATTCAGCCAGAGGTCTTCCTGATTTCCAAATTTTCAAACATAGACTATTTAACAAAATAGTAGAGTAAACCTCTGTATTAGTCAGGGTGCTCTAGAGAAACAGAACCAACAGGATGTGTGCAGTGTGTGTACATGACAGAAAGAGAGAGAGAAGGAGACTGACTCTAAGGAATTAGCTCATGCAATTGTGGAGGCTTGGTGGATTTAAAATCTTTTAGGTGAGGCCGGCAGGCTGGAAATTCAGGGGAAAATTGAAGATGGGTCCAACGGCCATCTGTTGGCAGAATTCCTTCTTGCTTAGTGGAAGTCAGTCTGTGTTTTATTAAGGTCTTCAACTGACTGGATGAAACCCACCCACATTATGTAGGGTAACCAGCCTTACTCAAAGTCCACTGATTTAAATGTTAATCTTATCCAAAAAAAAAAAAATCTTCATAGAAACATCCAGAATAATGTTTGAAAATACCTGGGCACTGTGGCTCAGACAAGTTGACATGTAAAATTAAGCATCACAACCTCCATTCACCCATCATTCAGATTCAGCATTGATCAAGAAGTTGCTATATTTGCTTCAGCTAGCCTTTTGTCCTTTCTTTTTTTCCTTCTTTCTTTCTTTCTTTTCTTTTTCTTTCCTTCTTTCTTTCCTTCCTTCCTTCCTTCTTTCTTTTCTTTTCTTCCTTCCTTTTTTTTTTTTCTGTTGGTGAGTGTTTTGCAACATGTCGCTGGCCCTCTATCGTTATACCCCAACCTACTTTGTAACTCAAGCCTGCACCCAATGACAATGCCTGCCCACGGTCCCCTGCACCTCCAAGAGCGGGGTCCCGTCCTCAACTTGGAGCAACCTGGTCTCTCAAAATGCAGAGAGGAGGCTTTCCAGGGCTCAGGGCCCAATCTCCACTACCTGGAAGGTGAGGTCTGATTTGTGGGACAATTTCCAGGGTCTCAGTGAGAAGTTTCCTCTACGTTCCAGCAAGTCTGCACGTAAATTGAGCTTGGCAGGGATGGGGTGGGGATGGGGGCAGGTAGCAATGCTTGCACCTTCTACTCCGGAAACTCACTCTCCCTTTTTCCACAGCCGTATATTATTTTCATTTTCAGGTTGCGCCCACCCGCTCCCCGTCGTTTATTGCTGTCTCCTTCCTCCCCCTCCCTCTCTTCCTCTGGCTTTGAGAGGTCTGGACTTCTGCACACTAGAGAAAGGGACCCATTCAATCTACTGTATCTACAAGCTTTGTAAACAAGGTACAGTGAGTGAATCATGGAAAAAATGTACATTATGTGAAAAAGTTCATTATATGGCTTTGTTCTATTAAATTGCCTGGTGTGACTAACCCTACCCCGCGAATTTGGGGAAAAAAAAAAAGAGAGAGAGAGAGAGAGAGAAAACAAAGGGACCCCTGGAAATGCCCCACTGGTATCTATGTCCCGAAATTCCACATCAACATTCATATCATTTCTGTTGGTTTAAAAACACATGAATGGACTATTTCTCTAAGCATGAAATACAGGGACTCATTTTATGTTGCCTTCTAATCATCTCTTCCTTAAAAAAATTTTTTTACTTGTCCAAATAGATTTAGGAAGTAGGGTTAAAAACCCACCAACTGAATAAATTCTCTTCTTGAGTGGTTGAATAATTTGTAATCATTCTTCTACTTTAGCATCATTTTTGTAACTTAATAATTTTGTGTTGTTATGATTGTGGGGCTTCCAGATTTTTCTATTTTTCTTATGATGATAACAACAACGAGTTATTAAAATGCACTGGGCACTGTGCTGAACGCCCTACATGGGTAATTTTGTTTTATCCTTACAACAGCCCCATGAGGACACGGAGGCTTTGTGGGGTTAAGTAACAGGCCCCAGGTCACAGCTAGGAAATGACAGCACTGAGACTCAAAACTTACAGCCACACCTCTGCATCATTTAAAGTCTAATTTTCCAAGTTACAAAAAGAGGGTTGGAGATCAAGACATACTAATGATAATGGAATTGGCTGAAAGAGGTTGGAATACTGGGTGACTTTCAGTTTCTTCTTTAAACGTTATTAGAATTTTTAGAGTTTCTAAAATGAATCATGGAGTAGTGCTTTTATAAAGGTTTTGTCGGGGAAACAATGTAATCCTGCCTAGGCTTGTAAAGGGAAGACTGAATGTCTTCTATAAGGTGTCTCAATGCACCTGAGAGGAAATAATACAAACTATGCCTGATTCTTTGTATACTGCGAGAAAATGCAGTTTCAGGACACAGAGGACGCAGACTGTGCTGGCTGCCCAGCTCCTCACTGTGATTAAATGGGTGAGCTCCTCCCCTTCCCTGGGCCTCAGTTGTTTCACGTGTACAAATGGGACTGATAGGTTGAAATACTTTCAAGGCCCTTCTGGCTGTAAACTTCTACGACCGAATAACTTAGATGGCTCTGTGTCACCAAATATTCAAAGACAATGCTTTATGGGAGCTCATGATATCCTTAACAGGTAGAAGGAACTTTTAGGCATTTTCCGTCCTTTTGTTAATGTTTTCAAGACAGAGGTGCGGAGAGGGCCCCGAGGGATTAATAGCCAGGCTGTAGTTGGCCTCTTAGGGACTGTGACAGGAGACACGGGCCTGTTTTCAGGAGATATTAAATGGATGACATCCTCTCCTGGGGTCTGAAGGGTCTCAGGATGCTGTGATTGGCTTTCTTCTCCTGCTTCTGCAGGGACAGCCTTGGACTCTCCATTAGTGACAAAACAAAGCCACTTGCAAATTGCACGGTTGTGAATTTTCACTGTTGCTTCCCAGGAAGCTGGGTTTCCATGCCTGTGCCCCATGCGGCAGGTTGCCCCTGTTTTAAATCGAGAGTGAGGGCTGAGCCCAGGGGCACAGCCAACCTCACCTTGGAGCGCCTGGGTTCTCAAGGCCGGCAAATCTCTTTCCGCCCAAGCTCCAAGAGAGGCTGTAGCTGCTCTGCCCGCTAAGTCTTCAGTTCACCCACCCCTGGAAAGTAAGGAAGGGAGCCTTGGACTGCCTGTGAGGTGGGGCCTGAAGCCGGCCCAGAGCCCTGGCTCAGACAGAGACTTCACCAGTGATTCTGCGGATACCATTTCCCATCACCACACCTAGCTGCCTTGAAGAAATCGGCCCTGGATGCCGTGGAAAAAAATTAAAATGCAGGCACAAATAATAGTAATAATCTGAGACCTGCCATCCTTGCTAACAGGACCATAAAGGGCATTTGTTTCTAATTAAACACCAAAACCCTAAACCTTTCAACTCTGCATCCACAACTACTGTAAATGTTTATGAAAAACGGGAAATTCTCGTTTAATTCAAACCATGCCAGAAATGCGTTTTCATTGTCTCGACTGGTGGAGAAACCCTGTCAGCCCCAGCTTGAGCACATCTGAGCTTTAAATTAAGAAGGGCAACCTGCCTGCGAGCAAAGCTGAGTCCTGGGCAAGACCTACGTGAGGAGTTAGGCCAGAGCAAAAGCCAGAGTGCTTTCCAGAAAGAGAAATGGGTACCAGAGGTGCTAACGTTTGGGGGGAGGATGACAGACACCTCAGAAATGGATCAGGCTGCCCAGCAAAATGGTTACAAGCACAAGTTCTAAAATCAGATAACTGGGGTCAACTTGTTATCCCCTGGGTGATCCAAGACAAAATTGTTAAACTTTGTGGGTCTCAGGTTCTTCAAAGATCATTATGTTAATTGAGATCAAGCCCTAGCCATTGGCAGCGAGCAAAGCTGGCATGGTCCCTGCCCTCAGGAAGCCGATGGGCCATGCGGAGAAGCGGCATTAGTCAGATACTCGTCCCCAGCTCTGGGGTATCTCCTGGCAGCCCTTCTGAACCCTCATCAGTAAAGACCCCTAGAGTTGCTGAAATTGCCCCCACTCACTGAGGAAGCAGGTCAGAAAGGTGTCAGCAGGTGGGGAGCAGCCCTTTCAACAATTCCAACGTGACTGTGCCCCAGGGCCTGTGGAACCTTGAATGCCTTTCCAGAATTCACAGCACCCAGAATTCATCAGCACGCTGATGTCCACCCCGGCTGTGGAAATTCCTAGGACAGGGGGCATCTCTGCCTTCTAAATCAGAGGATGCAAGTCCTCCCTCGGAGACAAACATTTCATTTTGCCTGAGAAAGAGCAAAGAAGAAGCCTCAAGGGCTCGCTTAGCTGCATTTCCTCACCCTTCATCCAGCCTTAAAAATTGGGGGATTTCCTTTGCAAGTCTTTGGGGAGAAGGCTTAGGACCTAAAATCAGGGGCTGAAGCATCCTTTCTCTCACTCTCTGCATATTCCCACTCTAACAATGTCAGCATTGGCCTCTCAAAAGCAGGGAGGTCCACCCTCCCACCTACCCAATAGGGTCGCATTACTGCCCTCTAGGAGAGTAGAGGGGGCATAGGGTTTTGCCTTTTGACATCCAGTTACCTTACCTCCAGGAAGGTAGCCCCAATTCTCACCTCCTGCAGTTCTGTCCACATGTTCCACCCCCAGCTATAGCCGTACAGCCTGGGACACAGCTTGACCAACCATAGTATGGTACACTCCCTGGCCTACAACCACTCAATCAGACCTAATGGGGTGAACTGAGAGTTTTACTCGACTATTGGAAGAAAGGTGACTTCTCTTTGCCAACAGACCCGAACCTGGTGGCCATCTTGCTACCAGGTGGAGCTTGAGGGGGTAACCGATGCACAGGAAAGCACAGGCACAGGGTGAAGGGAAATGATCCCGACCACATCATTTGAGCCCCTGGTTCCCACCATGCCCGAGGGTGGGATCTCAATCTTCTAATGTCACAGGCCAATACATTCTCTTATTTGATTATGCGATTTTGAACTGGTTTTTCTTTCATTCACAACTGAAAGAGTTGAAAAAGAGAAGAGCTAGATATGTGATGGACAAGAGGCAAAGTCTATTAACAACACCTAACAAATATTTACCGAAAGCCTGTTATGCGCCTGGCACGGTGCGAGGTACACTATGGAACACCAGGACCCAAACACACACACAGGCCTAGAGTTCACAGTCTTTTAGGAGAGATGAGATATGAGCTTAAGTGACAGAAATATAAGGAAAAATGTGACAAAGGCTGCAAGAAAGGGGTAAGAAATTCTGCTGACACACGAGGAATGAGAGCCTTCCTCTGGCTAAGGGCCAGGAGCAGTATTCACGGAGCCGGCATTTCAGCGCCACTTTGAAGAGAGGTAGAATTTCATGAGCAGAATTTGGAACGGGAAGTGGCAGATAGCACCCCTGGTGGAGGGGACAGTGTGAGCAAAGGTGAGGGACACACGTTCTGGAGCGGCAGATACCACTGTCCCCACTGACAGGCCAGTACCAGGGAAAACGGGGAGCAGACGAGAATTCTGTGTGGACGTGGCCAGGGCTCGCCCTCCCTCTCAGCCCACCTCTAGTGTCTTTGTCTCCATCATGCAACCATTCCGGCTGAAATTCCGCCACCTTGGGCTGCTGAAGGCAAAGGTTTCTACAACAGATCTCAGCCTGCAAAGGACTCTAGCTTTTGCTATCCTGGCCACCTCTGGAGGGAATCCTTTATGTGTAGAGTAGTTGCCACGTGAGCTCTGCTCTCTCTGAAAGTTAAACAGTTCACTTGGCACTCTCCAAAGGCTGCTTCTAACAAAAAGCCATGCAATGTGGGCAGGAAATCCACTTGGAAAAAGACCGGGAGGGGCACACTAGTCAAGGCCCTGCATGGGTTGGCCATACTAACCTCTTCTCACTCCACTCGTCTCTTGGCTTTCTGCATTCTGATGCCACCTCCAGCCACAGGGCCTTTGCACATGCTGTTCTCTCTGCCTGGAACTCCATCTCTTTACCTAATCAACTCCAACTTACCCTGCAGATCACGACTCAATTGCCACTTCATCACAAAAGCCCTCCTGGACCTCCAGAACTCAACTCCTCCTGGTGTATGAGTTAAGGGCCAGGATTCTTGTGTCCGAATGCCTGGGTCTGAATTCCAGCTCTAATGCTTACTAGGTGTGTGACCTTTCTGTGTTTCTGTTTCCTCATCTGTAATACAGGCATAATAATGGAGAAGCTCCGTAACAGCAATAGCGTTAGCACATAAAGACACGTGGTAGACAGGAGCCGTCATCACGTGACTCCAGAGCGCCACTCTTTGCCTCTTCACAGATGTAACTTAATGTTTTCGTGTGATCCTTTGATTGACATCTGTCTTTGCCAACTGAGTGACAGCCCCATGATGCAGGGGTAATGTCTGCTTTTGCTCACTGTCATATCCCTACCACTTGGTGCATTGCTTGGCGTATAGTACGTGCTTACTAAATACCTCAGGAATGCAGTTATGAATGAAAGAATCCAGGGGGAATAAAAGAGAGATCCCAAATATTCTTATCATTTGTAGAATCCCTGATCTCAACATGTCCCTCCAAGTAACTCAAGAGCAAGATCCTGAAGTTGCAAACATCTGTTGTTTAAAAAGATGAAGAAAACAGGTTCCGGAAGATGCTCCAGCCACCAAATTCCCCTTTAGCCATTCATTTCCTCCTAAAAAATAGATACAAGGCTCGGAGTAAATGTAGCCAGCCAACCAGATGCAACACTCTGAATTCAGCAGAAGTCTGTCCAATGTGCATCAAATGACTATAATTCCTCCTCTAGCACCCCTAACAGTTGCTGAGAGATTTCTGTGTTTGTGGCCTTTGGCCCAGATTTTAAATAATATTATGCTTTGCTCTGTAATGCATCTGAGAGTTTACATGTTTAGGGTACATTTCTCTATGTGCCTCATACCATATAATGGGCCAAACTCTCCTCTGAGATCCACACTGGATCTCCAAAGTATGGAATATGTTATAGATCCATGGGTAAATAGTGGTTTCCATGCCATAATTTGATCCATCCTGTTCTGTGGTCCTCCAGAAAGCGTGGCTCAGATGGGAATGACCAAAAGTGAGCATGGTTTGCAGTGGGGGCATCAACATTTCCCCCTGCAAAACTCATCGATTTAGTCCTTACAGCAAGAGTCTGGAGAAGCAGATGCCAAGTGAGCACTGACAGAAATGCAGGCAAGAGAGCCCGATGCTAGGGCTGCACCTTTGGACGGACTCTGACGTGCAGCTCCGTCTGGGCACTGGTTTCCCCGGAGCAGGGCTTCTTATTCTGCTTTCCCTTGTCCCAAGTGCCTGAGCCAGCCCAGCCAGGCTCACTTCATGCATCTCTCTGTAGGTCTGAACCACAGAGATGATGTTTTCCTTCCTGCATTATTCAGCCTTCTGAAAATTTTTCTGCATCTTTCCTCCTTCCTTCCAAAGACATGATTCTCGAACTCTGAGGTTCTGATTCATGCAGCATCCGTGGAGTACAGTTCTGAAGCACAACTCTCCCCTCACAATGGCTTCTTACACAGAAGAAAGTGCTAGAGAGACAATAAGAGCATGCATATACCCAAAACCCACACACACCTTCCCTGCGACTGAAGCCATAGCCTCTCAAACCTTACCAACCTGAACTCCCACCTCTCCGGGGTTCCTATTTCGTTACCTTGTTTTAGGTCCCATATCTACCTGTTTAGCAACTAAATTGTTAGAAATCAATGCTAGAAATCCGATTAGCTGCATCAGACAACACGTGTGTCCCTGAGAGACCCGGCTGGTGAAATGAGGCTGGAAAGGAGGCCCTAGTGGATGGGGCCCGAGCACTGAGGTGGGCTAGGTTTTCAGGGGTGAATCTAGATCCCTGCAAAACTCCACACAGAGGGGCCTCAGAGGACAACGCCTCCCGTGTATCCATCAATGTCCTCCTTGTCTTTGGCTTCTCTCCATTGGAGATGGAGAACAAAGAGAGAACAAGAGAGATTAATTTCTTTCTAATCCTTCCCTTCAAGCAAGGGTTTGACCACTTGGCTTGGCCTGTATCAGCTCTGTCCCGGGCAAGGCCATATTTCACGCCAAATCATCGGTTTCTAGGGGAACAATGTACCACCCCGTGGGGTACGGATGGCTGTCCTATCTCACAAGGGCCCACGGAGGCTGCTCAGACGTGATGTCATTCATGCTCGCCCTCCAGAGCAAGGTGGGGACCAAGAGCTTCATCTTGCCTGTGCTGGGAGGGAGCTTTAGCCCAGAGGCGAGGTGCCTCTCTTGAATCCTGCGGCACCAGGAGTGATGCCCAGGCCAGCCCTCCTTAGCTTGTCAACAGCACAGCTCTTCTTCCCGGCCCAGGCAGCACGGTGGTAACAAACTCATATGTAAATGAGTGGGCGTGGCTGTGTTCCAATAAAACCTTACTTACAAAAGCAGTGTTTGGCTCATGGGACATAGTTTGTTAACCCCGTCTTAGTATAAGGCCTGCCAGAGAGAGAGTTCCTGCTCAAAACATTGTCAGACTGAAGCAGGTTTCTCAGCCTCGGTACTATTGACATTTGGGGCCCGGTCACTGTGGTGAGGGCTGTTCTGTGCACTGTTTTAACAGCATCCCTGGCCTCTGCCTAAGATGCTGGTAGCACTTCCCCCTAAGTCATGACAATCAAAAATGTCTGCAGATACTGCCAAATATCCCCTGGGGAGCAAAATCGCCAGAAGTGGAGAACTACTAGGTTGGAGGGAACTTAGAGACCCTGACGCTTGAGTCCTTTCAACTGTTGTCCCCGCCCAGGGTAACCCAGGCTCGGCTGGCATACCTGCAGGCAGAGGGATACTGGATACTCTCACTTAGAACAGTCCACCTGGAATCAGATGATGCAAAGGGTGCCACAGCTCCTACTTACTGAGCACGTCCAACAAGCCGGGCTCTGTGCTGTGGGCTTTGTAGGTATCATCACAGCAACCCTATGAAGTGGGTACTGCTTGATCCCACGTTAGAGTGAAGCTAGATGGACCCCAGATGACACAGCCAACAAGGGCAGAGGCTGGGCTTCAAACCCCTAGCCCATCTGCTCGGGGACCAGAAGACCACGCCCTCGGCCTCCCAGTCATTCCGATGTTAACTAGTATCTGCCTTCTTCACCCAGACTTTTTCTAACACTGGCTGGGACTGGGGCCAGTTGGTTGTATCTGACGTCCCGCCTGTCTGCTCAGAATGGAGACTTGCCCACTCTCTGCCTGTGCCGGGCAGGGTAGATACAAGAGCTAGACTCCTCCAGGTCCACACTTAGCTGTTTGACCCTGAGCCAGTGCCCCATCCTCCTACAGCTTCATATGTCAGTGAAGTGAGAATGATCATCTTGCCCTTGAAAGGCTGCTGGAAGACCAGAAAGATAATGTAGGTTAAAGGCTTGGCAAAACCAAGCTCTGTAGACATATTGGATTCATTACTGTTACTGGGCTGACGATCTCTTTCTCTAGCGTGGCTGCTACTTCTGGACTGGCTCCCTCTCTAGCTTCATTCTAAGTTTGCATTTTTCATTTTGGGTTCTGGGATCCCTGAGCCCTTCTCAGAGGTTCCTTTGGGACTCTTCGAAGCGTGGCAATTAGCCAGATCCCAGGTCCCCTTGTGCCATGCCCTTTACCCAGAGCACCTCTGCTTTTATCTTTTGTACGCACTGAGCCTCAACTTGAGATTCCTTTGGTAAAGTAGGCTCAGCTGCTAAATAGAGCTAAACACCATCGCTCTAGGGCTTTGCTCTCCAAGTGTGGCCCTTGAACCAGCACATCAGCATCTAGCCTCACCTGGGAGATCATCAGATGTGCAGAATGTCAGTCCTTATCTGCATTTTCATGAGATACCCCAAGAGAAGCATATGCCAGGGAAGTCTGAGTGGCTGTGCTCTAGGGGTCCTCTGATGCAGGAATGCACATTATTGTACCCTCCTGGGAGCTCCTGCACTGGAAACAGGACACTGCTTTGACTAAGTCAATCCAAAGCTGCAGTTGGGAGAGCCTTTGGCTATGCAGAAATTTCTGTAGACTGTAACTGCATTTGTTCTAAGGGGATTAGATATAATATATTACTGTGTGGATTAAAGATGGCCATAAAAAGCGGAGTCCATTGTTCCACCCACTGAATCTGCTCTGGCCTGTGACTGCTTTGCCCCATGGAGTATGGTGGAAGTGATGCTATGTCCCAGATTCTATAAGAACTAGTAGCTTCTGCGACATCACTAATTATTAGAGAAATGCAGATCAAAACTACAATGAGGTACCACCTCACATTCGTCAGAATGGCCATCATTAAAAGTCTACAAATAATAAATGCTGGAGAGGGTGTGGAGAAGAGGGAACCCGCCTACATGGTTGGTGGGAATGTAAAGTGGTGCAGCCACTATGGAAAACAGTATGGAGTTTCCTCAAAAAACTAAAAATAGAGTGGCCATATGATCCAGCAATCCCACTCCTGGGCATATACCTAGACAAAACTATAATTCGAAAAGATACACGCACCCCTATGTTCATAGCAGCACTATTCACAATAGCCTAGACATGGAAACACCCTAAACATCCATCAACAGATGACTGGATAAAGAAGATGTGGTATTGAATACATATACACAATGGAATACTACTCAGCCATAAAAAGAAGGAAATCATGCCATTTGCAGCAACATGGATGGACCTAGATTATCATACTAAGCGAAGTAAGTCAGAAAGAGAAAGCCAAATACCATATGATATCATGTATACGTGGAATCTAAAATGTGATATAAATCAACATGTCTAAGAAACAAAAACAGACTCAAAGATATAGAGACTTGTGGTTGCCAAGGGGGAGGGGTGGTAGGGGAGGGAAGGTATGGGAGTTTGGGATTAGCAGAGGCAAACTATTATATATAGGATGGATAAACAACAAGGTCATACTGTACAGCACAGGGAACTATATCTAATATTCCGTGACAAATCACAGTGGAAAAGAGTATAGAAAAGTTACATCTATATATATATAACTGAGTCA
Organism: Tursiops truncatus; assembly: GCF_011762595.2. Lineage (NCBI taxonomy): Eukaryota > Metazoa > Chordata > Mammalia > Artiodactyla > Delphinidae > Tursiops > Tursiops truncatus. Next base: position 69,467,150 of record NC_047043.1, read on the forward strand.
CTTTGCTATACAGAAGAAATTAACACAACATTGTAAGTCAACTACACTTCAATAAAAGTTAAAAAAAAAAAAAAAAGAACGGAACTAGCAGCTTCTGCATTGGTCTCCTGGAAACCTAAACTGCCATGTAAGGAATCAGGCTACCCAGATGAAGAGTCCACAGGGAAGGCTCTAAGAGTACATGGAAAAGAGGGCCCCGGCTGAGCCCAGCCTGCAGCCATGCCCACCAGGGCACCAGGCATGTGACTGAAGCCTTCTGGGATTCTCCAGCCCAGTCCAGCCACCAACTGAATATCACTGAGGGACCTCAGTCCACACCACATGGAGCTGAACCGCCCAGTGAAGCCCTAATAGAATTCCTGACCCCCGAAATTGTGAGATTTAAGAAAACGGTTGTTTAAGACACTAAGTTTTGGGGTAATTTGTTATGCAATGAGAGATAACTGTTAGAATAATTTCAGAGAAGAATGAGGAAAATCTATCATTTGGTCAAAAGTCTTAGAAACTCAGGTTAGAAATATGATCAAGGAGGAACCAAATGGTCAGAAAGCCACTGTTGGGGCAGAGTATTTAGGTCATTGTCTTGGCAGGCTGTTGGCCTATTAAGCCCCTCACATTCCTTTTCTGAGTACGCTGAACCTTGTCTCCCAGCAAGACTCAGGGCACCAAGTGAGGGAGGGCACTCCAGACTTTCCCCCCACCGTGGCTTGGGATGCAAACTTGAAAGACTGGCTTATCAATGGATCAATGGCTAAAGGCAAATACGATTTCTTCAGTTCAGGCAGAAGGTTTAGATGATGTTGGAATGTTCCCACCAAGCTATTGCTTCTTCACTTAAAAAAAAAAAGAGAGAAGAGAAAAACTTAGGCTAGAAATCATACATTCTGGGATGCAGAACAAGCTCTGTCACCTTGGATAGTGACAAGCTTTGTGACCTTGGGAAAATTTCTTGACATTCCTGGTTTTTAATTTTTCCATATGTCCACTATGGGTTTGTACAAGCTCACAGGTTTTCATATATAGTTCTTGGGAGTTCGTGGAAGATCCTCAGAGACTGTGTATGTTTAGTTGGGTTAGAAGCAGGCAAGAGGGAAAACTCAGCAAACTGTACTCTGGGTCCTCCAGCTTCATTTCAGTCAAAGGAATTTACTAGCATTCAGTGAAATATTTAATTCGAAAATGAAAGCTAAAAACATCCCTGAATATCACCAGTCTTTGTGATTTGTAAGGGTCCTTCTAGAATCCTCATCCCTAAATTCTCCGTTCTTAATTTTGAGGGGGAGCGGGTATGGCAGTCGTGCACGTATTTCACCCACTGTAGTTTTCAGAAAGGTAGCATGTGGGCCACTCTTTTTTTTTTCCTGCACAGTATCCACTCGCTTCTGCCCAAATTTCCTTTGGGAAACCACCCCTCCTGTACTCTCAGTCTAAGTAGGATATGACCATACATGGTCAGTCACAATGCAGCATCCTCTTGGCCATGACGTATTTTTCAGCAATGGATAGGCACGGGTCCCAAACCCGTCCAATGAGCGTCTGCCCTGAACTTTTACTAGAACTGTTAGAAAAGTGACCATCTCTTCATGGGGCTGTAGGACGCCAGCCTGGAGCTCATAGCAGCCATCTTGCCTCCTCAATGTGAAAGCCAGCCTAAGAATGAATCCAACCCAGAGGAGAGGAGAGCCAAGAGATGGAGAGAGACACTATCTTGATGGCATCATATGAGGTTCTGGACCCAGCTACATGTGAAGTCAATAGACCCTTGGACCTTCTAGTTACTTAAGCTGAAAAATCCTGCTCTCCCCCTTCTTTTTCAATTAAGCCATTTTGAGTTGGGTATTTGTCACTTGAAACCAAGCATCTCAACTAACAGAGTAAGTACTTACAGCTTAATTGAATCTGGGGATGTCATATGAGAAAAGTCCAAGTGTTTTGCAGAGAAAGCAACCGCCAAGGTTGGTGGCCTGAGAGTTTGTGCAACACCAAAGAACACCAAGCTCACCCAGCCCAGTTGCCCTCACATCCTTTCTTTCCCCATTTCTTTCCAGCTGTACCTTCTTTTATAGAGCTCATCTTTCTCCAGCCAAGACATCCAAAATGACATGCTATTGGAAGACATTTCTGTCCATGCTACTACCTGCATTTAAATTTCTTTGTTGTGTTTAAAAAAATGATCGTGATGTGATAGCAAATGAATGTTGGCAAATTACCAACCGACAGGCGTAAAATTTTATGAACATGCACATTCCAAAGGAATGTGGAAATAAGCCATCCACTGTAGTCCAGTTTGGCAGAAATGTTACAAAAATATAAGTTTGGCATATACTGTAATTCATTTAAAGATGCTTAAAAACCCATCCATCAACCTTGGACGGAAGGTCAAAGAAACATATGAATCCCAAATAAACAGTAACTGATGTACAAGGAAAAGGCCTGAATGTCAGCCCTGGATACCAGAGAGAACACACACATGTGAAGAAGATGGTGGTGAGGTTTGTTTGGAAGGCTGAGCTTCTAAACCTTCATCCGTGTTTAAAAAGAAATAATAACCACTTCTTAACAATAAGTGGGGTGGACTCCTGCTTGCTGAATGGCCGTCTGAATTCTGCTCCTCGGAGAGAATTTTGCTAATGGACCGATGAGTACGCATCCTTACAGTCGACATTTTTTACTTCAAGGACCATGTCTGTGAAAGGAGCAAAAAGAGTCCAATAGATTGCCCTTGCATATCCGGCATGCAGACCCTCTCCACCTCAACATGAACTGGAGGCGCTGACTCACTCCTTCAGTCCCAAAAGGGCTCCTGACTGGGACCTGAGCAGTCAGATTGTCTGATTATTAATAATCAGATTATTCAAACCCTAGTCATTGTGACTGGTTCAAGGGTGGTGAGTGTTCCATCTGAGCCTTCCATATAATCTGATAAGTGAATACTGAAGAGGGGGCAGGGAGGGAGACCAATCCTTTTCTTCGAGGATCCTCAGCAGAAAAGACCATGGGCTGTGGAGAAATTGCTACCTTTTCCTTAGCCTTTTGTAGAAAAAGGGAATGAGGTCAACATGCTGAGAGAAGTAAGATAGATGCAACAAGGGTGGGAGAGATAGAGATGGAGATAGAGACAGAGAGAGAGAAAGAGACAGAGGTAGAAAGATCTGAGGTCCAGCTGTGCCTGCAAACAGAACCACCCCTGCCTGGACTTCTCAGTAACGCTAGCCAATAAATATTCTCTTCAGCTTCAGCTAGTTTGAGCTGGGTTTCTGCCATCTGGAACTGAACTAATTTTGACTGATACAGTTACCCACAATATTTGCAGCATGATCAAGACCGTAAAAGAAGTTGGACAAAGAAGAAGGATGACACGGTGCTTACTTCAAAGAAACTCACAATCGAATCGTGCTCAGTTTGGTAATGGCTGGCTAAGCATCTGTTCTGTTCCAAGGCCTGTGCGAGGTGCTGGGTGATCCTAAGATGAAGATGACACAGGTCTCATCCTAAAGGATCTCTCTCTCAAGCCAAGAGGTGGCTTTCTTCTTGGCGTTTTGAAGGTAAGGAGATTTGTGACTATTTGGAATCAGGAAAGCACCATTCTGCTCTGGAAGAAGGTGAGCAAAGTACAGGGGAAGAAGGAGAGCTTGGGGGAATGTATAGGGGACTCGGAAGTTCAGTTGTAGTGTTTTAGTACAGTGGCAAATCATTAAAGAAAGACTGGAAAATTATTAAAGAGAGATGGTCCCTCGATGTCTTCTAATCCCCTAATTCTAAGTGGCCTTGTTCTTTTTCACATTTTAATCATTTGTGAAACTGCAGTGTAGCTTCTAAGTCGCTTGAGTGCTTGAGATTCAGCTTCCCCAACTGCAGTGTGGGATAACAATATTCATGTTGTAGGATTCTTGGGACAGGAACACTGCTAGTTGCCCACCCTACTTTTTGTTCACCGTTCTTCTTAGTTATAGGATCTCTGACTTTTGGATAGACACATGGCTACTAGAATAATGACCATATTTTCCAGCCTCTCCTGCAGCTGTGTGTGACCATTTGTTTAAATTCTGACTGGTGAAACGCAAGCAGACTGGTCCTATGCAATTTCTAGGACATGTCCATAGAGGGAGAAGGAGGCCGTATTCCTGTTGCTTAGAATACAGCCCTGATGGCTGGAGCTTGAGCAGCCATTTTGAATCAGAAGGCAGAAACCACGTCCTATCCTAGGACAGGGATCAGCAAATGTATTCCTTTCAGGGTCAGATAGTAAGTACTTTTGGCTTTGTGGGCAATACGTTCTCTGTGGCAGCTACTCAACTCTGTCGTAGTGCAAAAGCAGGCCTAGACAATATGTAAATGAATGAGCATGGCTGTGTTCCAATAAAACTATATTTACAGCAACAGGTAGTGGGCTGCAGGCCTCAGTTTGCTAAGATGGAAGAGCAGCAAGTTAAAGGGACCGGGGTCCCTGATGACATCATGACACCCCTTACCTGCACATGAACTGCCTCCCACAAGACTTATTTTATATGAGAAAAAAAATAATAAATTTCATGATTGCTTTAGAATTTCTGCCATTATAAGCCAAACCTAATTCTAACTAAAATAATTGTTTAAGGAATGAGTAAATGATACATGTAAAACATCCAGAAAAAACATTAAAGTGAATATTGAATAAAGTGGGTATTTCATAATACTAAGCAGATAGCTATATTTAAAAAAAACCTTTAACCTCCCTCCAAGTTGAGGACCTAGTGACCAACAGGCCTCAAGTCTTCCTGGAAGAGAGGGAAAGAGTCTGGGCCACAGACAGTGTACAGATTAACCCTTCTGCCATTGCATGCACCTCTTGCTCTGCATGGGGTCAGGGAATCTGCTCTCCTCTATTTTATCGGGCTGGTATTCCTTCCCAGCCTGCTGAGATGCTGCCATCAGGACAACAATAAACCACTCAGAAAAGAAAAAGTGCTGAAATTATTAAACGTCATAAAAAAGAAGTGACTGCCTAGGCCCACGTAAGCTCACTTGGGTTAGAGCACCCAGGCTTGGCCGTAAGTCACCCTCTGGCAACCGAAACCACATGAAGCACAGTGTTGAAAACTTGCTAAATCATTTGTCACTCAAAGACTTTTAAAATAAAATATTTTCAGAGTAATCATTTGATTTCAGGCTCTAAACTGTGGGCTTCACTGAGCTGAATGTAAATACTCTGTCTTCACAGGCACATTCAATAGCAACTGAAATCAGGGCTAGTCAAAAGACTTTTGCTGTCAAGTTTCAAATCCAAAAATACACTTCTCTCAAATTCCACATTTCTTCTTCCTTATGCCTCAAATGAAATAGTTGCATCTGGGTGGAGGTGGAGGTCCCTAAACCTAGGGGAAAATGTCCTGGCTACTGAGTTTTCTGGCTCTGGATTTAAGTATACTTGACGTTCATTCTATTTATGTTATTCCTTCACTGAACTTCCTACTGTGTGTCAAGAGCATCTGCTCTATTCTGACTACGTGGGTTCAACTCCTGGCTTCACCACTTACCAAATGTGGGACTTCGGGCAAATATGTAACCTCTCAACTGCAAAATTGGTTACATGAAGAATTAATTCATTCATACATCATGAAAAAAATTTTTTTGAGCACCTACTATGCACCAGGTACTATTCACTGTGCAGGGAACAAAGTAGACAAATACCATGCATGTATTATGCCTGGTGCAAAATAATTACTCAATTAAAGCTTGCTCTTACTATGCTGATCATATATATTGTGTGTGTGTATATATACACACACACACATATATATTAGACCACATTCTAGGTGTGAGAAATCCAGAGGGAAACACCAGAAGTCCTTCTTCCCATATCACTTGCATATGAGTGGAGAAGGCAGGCAATATATAAATATAAAACCAAGATCCTTTCCTATGGTTATAAATGCCATGAAAACAACTAGCTGGAGTTATCTGACAAAGTGATAATACGGGTCAGGGTGGTCAGGGGAAGATTGCTTGAAGTACCATGGGCAGATCTGGGACAGAGCACTCCAGGCAGTGGGATGGGCCTGTGCAAAGACCCTGAGGCCAGGAAGGCCTTGATGTTAGAGGAACAGACAGAAGGTCAATGAAGCAAAGGGAAGAGTGGCATAAAGTACAGTTGGAGAGGCGGGCAAGTAAGTCCCTCATCATATGGAATTTAGAAGCCCTGGTAAATCTTTTGGATTTTATCCAAATGAAATGAGATCTCACTGGAAGGTTTTCAGGAAGAGCTTAATCTGATTTTCAGTTTAAAACCTGATCCTTATGAATGTATAGACACTAGGGTGAAAGCAGGATGACCAGCTAGGAGGCTGCTGTGGTCCAGCTGGGAGATGGACTGGGTGGTAAATGGTAAGATGATAAGAAATGGACAGTGGTGGGGTGAACATATTGGGTGGAGGAGGTGAAAGAGAAGGAAGAGGAGACAATGATTTCAAGGCTTTTCAGGAGGAGGACCAGATCTGGAAAGACAGTGAGAAGACACTGAGAAGATGATTTCCCAGTGGGGATAGAAACAGGGGTCTGGAGCCCTGCTTCAGGCTTTAGAGTCACCACCCATGGATGGAAGATGAAGCCAGGGGAATGGATGAGGTCACTCTGGTGATTAGTGGAACAACATACAGCAGCTGGGAGAATTTCCTTCCGGCCTTTTCCCTCACAGCTGTTCTAGCACTATCCGGTGAGTTTCACTCCTGGTGATGGTTTCCCTCTCTGGACCTTTCTAATCTGTTTCCTTTTAGAAGGTGGCTGTTTTCAGTGGATTTTCATTTCTTTCTCATTTCTTTCTTTTATTGCTCATAGCCTTCTCTTTAGCTGCCTTGGCAGGGAGATGCTATATATTAAAATAATTATAATTTTATTTTATAGCTCAGTCGAATCTATATTCAGCTCATTACAAGTGTATGGGCCCCACAAGCCAAGTACACTTCATAACAGTGAGCTCTTATTGAGAGAGAAATCTCATGTTCTCTTCGTATCTCCCGTAGGCTGCTCCCTGAATTGTGATGAATCACATGTGGGCACAAGAGGCCCACAGTTTGGGTCAGCACTAGTTAAAGCATTGTCCTGGTTCAACTTGGCAATGCTTATAAAGCTGGGACCCATGAGGTCTAAGCTCAGAGTGGCAAAGTAACAAGAGGAGAATCACCCAGCAACCTGTGGTTAGTAGGTATCTCAAAACTAACATGTCCCGAACCGAGCTCCTGATCATTACCAACTCATTCTGTTCTGTTGTCTTCTCTATTCCAGGTGGTGGCAACTCTGCTCCTCCAGCTGCTCAGGCCAAAAATTTGGAGACATCTTTGACTTCTGTCTTTCACACTCCACATCCAATCTTTCAGCAAATGCTGTCATTTCTCCCTTCAAAACCCACCAAAAAGCCACTGTTACCTTCACCTCCCTTCCCCTCCACTGTTACCACCTTGGTTCAGATCCCTCAACATCTCTTTCCTGGGTTGTTTTAACAGCCTTCCTGCCCTTGTCCACATTCTGTCTATTCTCAAGTCAGCCAGAGAATTCCCATGAAAATGAAGTCAGATCATGACCTGCCCAAAACCTTCCAATAACTTTCCTTTTCACGAACAGTAAAAGTCAAAGTCCTTCTGTGGCTTCTGAGGCCCTACATGGTCTGGCCTTGTTTCCTCTCAACTTATCCCCTGCTGCTCTCCCAATGCTCGCCATACTCATGTTGAATGTCACGAACACATGAGACACATTCCCATCTCAGGGGCTTTGCAGGTACCCTTTCCACCACCAGGAATGTTCTTCCCCCAGATATAAGCAAGGCTCACTCTCTCACCTCCTTCAGGTCTCAAATATGACATACGACATTCTCACCAAGGCCTTCCCAGGCATCCCGATTTAAAAACTGCAGCTGTCCCACACCTCTCATCACCTCTTCTTTTCTGAATCTCTTCTTCTTCTTGACAAGAGGAAGCAGAACCATCAGCAAGTATTTCACCTATTTATCTTTCTTAAATCACCTATCTCCCTGAACTGAAGGCAGGGATTTCTGTTTTGTTCATTGCTGTATCTCCAGTGCTTCATCCAGCACCTGGCACAGAGTAGGTGCTCAATAAACATTTGTTAAATGAATGAACGAGTGAATAAAAAGACAGTCTTTAAAAATTCAAGTTTTTTTAAAATTACATTGACCTTACCACTAGGAAGGGCTTTGCTCACATATAAGTCAGGATGTGCCAAGTTGTGCTGCAGTAACAAACTGAAATCTCAGTGGTTTTTACACAGCAGTTTATTCCTTGTTCACGCTCTGTGTCTACAATGGGTTATCGGGGGTTCTGCTTGTCATAGTTACTTGGAATCCACCCCAGCACAAGCTCCACAGTCAGAGAGGTAAGGAGGAGAGAGCAAGGTGAACTACACATGGCTCTAAAAGCTTCTGCACAGAAGTGCCACACATTGCCTCTGTTCACAGTTCATTAGTCAGAGCGAGACACCAGCTCATCTGACTTCAGGAGGAAGGGAGGTGAAATCCCCCCTTGTACCCAGAGTGATGTTGGTCAAGGGCCCAAATAACTACCCCAGTCTAGCAGAACGCAGTAAAATTCTCTTCATTTGTGTCCCCGCAGCATTCCCTGCAGCCTCTCCAGTTGCTCCCACCCTCTGTCCCCTCATCCCCCAAAGCTCCTCCAACACAATTCTCCTTCTTTCTTCAAGGCATGCCCCTCTCCAGCTCTAACTCTTCCCCTGGACATACACACATATCATTCCGCAGATTCTGCATCAAAGAAGCCAAGGACCTGGTTCTGCAGGGACGGCCCCCGCAGGGGTGAGGTTGGTGGGGGTAACCTTTTCTCAGCTGGAAAAGCCAGAACCTTTTCAGCCGGCTGGCTGAAGGGCAAGGCTGGTAAAACTCACAAGTTATAAGCTTTGTCCAGTAGCACGGGCACACGGCATCCTGCCCACTAGCCAGAACATAGCACTGGTGCTGATTTCCACATCCCTGACACCAAGATCTTAAAGTGATCAAGGGAAGATCCAGCCCTTTGGCATCCTGTGCCTTCAAGAAAAACCCAGAAAATCTATTTAGATTATCCTTGTAAACGCAGGGAATCTGTGATGTCTAACCAGACTATTAGCCTGGCAGAATTATACCCATTTCCCTCACTATTCCTTTTAATAGAGGTGTTACTATGTCAATCGTTTTGTGAGTCCTTAAATCTCCATTCATCATTTCAACAAATTTTTACTGAGTATCTACTACGTGTCAGGTACAGAGTGAACAAGATGAAGCTCCTTGCCCTCCAGGAGATTAAATTCTTACCGGGGTGACAGACATTGAAACAGATAAAATGCTATCATGTTGGAAGATGCCAAGCGATATGGTGAAAATAGACATGGAGCAGAGGAAGGGAGCTTTGGAATGTGGCTGGAGGTGGATCTGTTGTTCCAGGCCATGGCGAATACAATCACTGTGCAGGAAGGTGATGCAGAAGATTACGGTAAGCTGTCGTGTCACCTGTGGCCCAGGTAAGCCAAATAGAAAGCTAGTGTCGCAGGGATGCTGTGGGTGGCTCTCATCACCCCATCAGCCAGGGACCACTGCTTCTTTTTATCCTCTTCATTTCAGAGTGATGAAAATGGAATGGGTTCTCCATTTTCCTCACCTTTCATTCATCTCTCATTGGGATCATTCCAGGAACTTCTGGGTAATATGATTGAGGGAGAGGGGCTAAAAGTTGCCTCTGGACCCACTTCAAGGAAATGCCACTGAAACCCCAGAATTCATCACACTTCAGTGAGCAGGTACCCTTGTCTCCAAGGAGCTGAGGAGGCAGCAACTTTCCAACCTATCTGATTAAACAAATAGATGAAAAGACCACATTTGGCGGCAACAAAGGATCAAAAATCCCTCCATGATTATCTTGGGCTGAATCTGAAGAAAGAATCTGCACTCATTCCAATAACGCAGTAAAGTTCAGTGGCTGAAAAATCTGCAGAACAAGTTGGGTCCCAGTGTGGAAAGGGCAAGGAAGGAGCATGCACTCACTCTGCCAATGGGGAGGAAAAAATTTTAACGAGGGCAAGATAAGAGCCAGACGTGTAGAAATATTTCTCTTTGAGGATATTCTTTGTACCAATTACTCTTCAAAGATATCATGTTAGCGTTTTTGGCACAACTTGACAATTAAATTAGACGAATGGTTTTCAATGTTTTTGCATCTGATGTGCCTGAAACTCTTATTATGCTAACATTTTCAGCCCGTCACACACATTTTTAAAACTTTGGCAAGTCATATAAACACTGATTTCAATTAAGTCAAGAATTTAAAAACATTTCACTATTCATCTTTTTTAATGACATGGCAAGTAATTAATTGGGCTTGATTCTCGTTTTGCGGTGCCCAAAGTCTGAGGATAGAAGGAAACACAGCCACTAAATTTCTACTTTCAGATGATGCCTTTCAAGATGGCTTCATTTCTTATATTCATTGACTCTCCTCTCCTCCCAAGAATTAATGGTGCCTTGAATCAACCCCCCCCTTTCAATTTCATGCTCCAAAATGGTTCCTGTCCTGGTGCTACTGGTCCCATCTCCATCACAGAAAGGAGAAGAATGCTGTACTGGACATTGGAAAGGAGCATAATAACCGTGTGGTTTGCATATGAACCTCAGCCAGAGGAGAAGCAAATCTCAGGTCTTATCTCTAGGGTCATAGTTTCCCACTTGCTGATGTGACAATGTAACTTGATGAGATAATGATTTCCAGGTTGGTTCCAAATGGTCTGGGATTGGAAGGTGAGTGTAGATGGAAGGCCAGCAGGAGTTGCAGCAAGCAGATGACACACGGATTGGAAGACGTGGCTATTCTGCAGGACATCTTTCCCAGGAGTTCAAAGAGTTCTGACAATATTCTCTAACACACTGCCGATAGTGATAGAACAGATGGTCTATCTTCAGATAAGCCATAAAGACTGGTACGTGATAAGGAAGTTCAAGGAACCTCTAAACCTTGGAGCTTCCCTTTTCTTCTCTGCCCTTCCCTCACTTCCTGCCTTTCCCCTGCACAAGTCTCTTTGTTTTCTTCTCGCTTTTGACACGTGCCAGTTCTTAATCAGGCTGGCCAATTTTGACCAATATCAGTAAAGAGAAGTGATGTTCCTTTCTCCATACCCATTCTCTGTGCAGAGGGTTCTTTCAGGTCATCAGGGATATTTACTTATGAAAAATCCCACAGAAGTCTGTTCTTTCTCTATTTCATCTGTCAGTACATTTTAGAATGACCGGTGATCTGATGTCTTCATCCCTGCTGGGTGGAAAACTCCATGGGGACAGGGCTCAGGTCTGTTTTGTGTACCACGTACGCCCCAGAGCCTAGATGCATTAAACATTTTTTGTTTTTATTCTGATATTTGGACATCTAGGGCCTTACTGACCCTAGAAAGACTGCCCATCCCAGGATCAGCTGATTGCTAGAGACAGGAAACGACTTGCCTCTCAGTGTACCTTTCATAAGCAAAGCGCCCAGCAGAAGCCGATTCCCCCAACCACCTCCTTTCCTGGGCACTCACAGGGTTCATATACTTGCTCTAGGCTAATACTGCCCTGCCCTAATCACCCCAGGGCCAGGTACCAGACAACTCAGGACAGCCTGTACGTGACAGAGACCAGTGAAATTACTCAAAGCAACCAATCCTGAGCCTGTTTGCCCTGCCTTTCCTGTGGAAACCACAATAAAGGCTCTTGCCCACTTCTTCCCCTTGCACCTCCTGCCTCCCAACTGACTCTGGTGCTTCCCCATGTGGTCCTGCATGGCATGCCTCCTACCCTTGGGAACTGTGGGTTAACAAACTAACTTTTCAATGGCAATCATCTCCTTATCTGTTGGCCTCACCATCCCTGAATAATAACAAAACCTACATTTTGAAACAGTGGCATGGTGCCTGGCATAGCGTAGGTGCTCAATAACTAAGTGGATAGCTCTTCCAGCCCTTCCTCCAAACTTAAAAGTCCCCCCAGATTCCCTGCCTATTGTTTCTTCGGGCTTCTTCCTTCCTTACAAGATACTGTCAACACCAGGCCACCCACCTTGGCCAAAATTCAGGTGGTCCCTCTCCACCCAGGGAGTGCTGTTTTTCCTCCCCTGGCAGGATTTGCGTGGCCCAAGAAGGCAAGGCTGATGGTGTTGCTGAGGGGAGATGGCGTTGGGACACTGAAAGGGCTTTTCCTGGCCGCCTGTCATTGTGAGACATTCCAGCTAGCAAGGAGAACAAAGACAACAGCCAGGGAACCTCGCCTTTTACGGTTCTGTCCTGGCAGCACTTCAGGAACAGCCCAGCATGTAGGTGGGGGGCCAGGCAGGCTTTGTTACCCACTTATGTGCTCCTAGGCCACCGGTTCTCCAGCTAGAGAAACACTCATCACTGCAAGAGGTGCAGGGATCTGAAAGTGAGAATGCAATTGCTGAGGAGGACACCATTCCTGGAAATTAGCTTTCCTCATGCCCATCCCCAATCATTTCCCATACACACCTGCGTGGGCATCAGAAAGAAAGGACTGAAGGAATTCCATACTTAAATAACACCAGTGACATGTTTTTTGACCCCTTGGGGATATTTGGAATCTTCTACAACATGACAGGTAATATTTATTGAGCAGTTCCTCCATGCCAGCACCATTCTGAGCACTTTGTTTGTGTGATAGCCAAGCCTTACAATAACCCTGCCAAGGGGTATCGCCAGCTCCATTTTCAGATAGAAACGTGGAGATTGGGTAAAGGGACTTGCCCAAGGTCACAAAGTCGGGGGGTGGCAGGTTTAAACTCTCAATATGTAGCTTTCAAACAGCCAAATTCTAAGCATTCAAAAGCCTTATCTGGGTGGCCTCTCAGGGCCTCAGTTTCCCTCTTTACTTTGAAGCAGTTGCCCCAGATGCTGCCACTCAGGGGCTTTTTGTGCTCTATTATTTTCACTCAACAAATGACATTCCAAGCATCACAGATTTTCCTTTGTTGCTGAGAAAACTGCAGGGTGTCTGAAGCCCCTTCATAGGCTGTGACCTCGAACAAGTTGCTTAACTTCTCTGAGATACAGGAAAGGAAACAAAATAGTCCCCAAGCAGGTTTGACCCCCAAACCCCAAGTTCTTTCCAAGTATTCTCCACCTGTACCACTTCTTTCCTCACCAGTATTCCTTTGTCAAGGCACATATTTCTGGAATCTTATGGAATTACAGGACATGACACATAGAGGAATGGGAAAGGGATAGGCCTTAATGTTGCTGAACCTTATCTCTACTACTTCCTAGGAAATATTTAGCTTTCTCTGTGCCTCAATTCTCTCATCTGTAAAATGGGCACTGACAGTAGTCATTGTTCCACAGAGTTACGTGAGAACTGCCTGAGATGATGCATTTTGCATGAAGCTGGCCGACAGCAAGAACTCAATAAATGTCAGCCATTAATATGATCGTTGAACTTTATGATTTACTCTATTCTCTGCATGCCTCCTACATCTGGAATGATGATGTGAAGAGCAACAGATGTGAGGGCAGTCAGGATGGCGGGGACCACAGCGGCCATCTGGTAGTGAGCAGAAATTCAGCACCAAGAGGCAATGTCACAGCTAGTTGGAGACAGGCTATAAAAGGGAAGACTGGGTTAGCTGGACGACCCATTGGGCTACTCTCAGGTAGTCCCTCACAGTTGTCATTACTTCTTCCTCTATTTGCACAGCCAAGGTCTGTCCGTCCCTCAGTCCTCTGCTTGCCCGAGTCAACTGCCTGGACCTTCCTGAGCCGAGGCGTCCCTGCCTCGTCTTCACCCTGCACGCACTCAGTTCAGGCATCCATGAAGCCTGCCACAGGCAAGAAGCCTGTGTAGAAACGATTCTGTCTACAAACTTCTTTGGAGTGAGGAGGAACCATGAATTTCCATAGTCCTAAAATGCATTATTTTCCTACCTTTAAGCTTTTTAGAAATTAGAATAGAGTTCACATTTGATGAGTGCACTTGACGTGATGTTTCTTATCACCCAAGAACTGTAAATAAATGGGACGGGCATTTTAGAGGTGAGGGAATACACTCACTTATCCCTGCATTTTGTGCAGAAATTAAATACTATCCTGCTAGGGTTGGTAGTAGTAGTAATAACAACAACAACGACAACTGTTATTATTATTGTTGTTCTTGGTGTTCTTGTTATTATTAGCAGCCACTTTGTGTTGAGTTCTTAAAAAATGCCCAAGACTTTCCATGTAATATTTTTAATCCCTTATAAACAGAGCTCTGAAGAGTGGGTTCTGTTAATCTTGTTTGATCAACGAGGAAACTGTGGTTCATAGAGGTGAAGTGACTCACCCAAAACTGCACAGCTGTATAGCCAAAGGGTTTGGATATCCATAACTTCTCTCCAGAGAATGAGAGCCTAGATCAGCTATCACCCGTCCCCGCAGGTCAGAACGGGTCCCCTCTGTCCCTGTGGCCAGTAAGTGCTAAGGCGTTAGCTGGTCACCACTGCTACATGAGCACCCACTTGTCCATGACAGAGAACCACACACCAAAGGAGGGGTGGCTTTGGGGTCCCTCTTCTGAACTACTGGCTCACAGAAGGTCTATTTCCCTATCCCTCTCCTGGTCTGGCCAACCCAGGGTTCTTCTGACCGACAGAGTACAGTGGATACGTTGTGGTTCTGTAGTCAGGCTGCCTGGGTGCAAATCTGCGCTGTCTCATGCTGACTAGCCCACGTGACCTCTTGAAAATTATGTCACCTCTCAGTTATCTGCAAAAGGGGGATAATGGAAACAAAACCACCCTGCAGGGCTGTTCTAAGAATTCTTTGGGGAGGATGGGCACAGAAGTCAACTATCATTATTCTGAACTCGCCCAACAGGATGCCAGGCCTGATTCCTGGCCCCAGCGCCCTCCCCCACCAGCCAGCCATGAGCCTCCCAGGCTGCTTCAGCTCAAGAGCTTCTGCAGTCCGACTAGGGGCTCAGTGCAAGGCAAGGAGAAAGAGCATGGGCGCCATCAGGACGTCACCAGACTAAATTCCACCAGCCTAAGGCCTTCTGACTGAAAAGAGCGTGCCTTTGGAGGAAACCCAGAATAGCAAGAGCGGCCAGACGCTGCTGGAACTGTGTGCCAAGCCCTGGGCTGTGCATGAGACATACCTGACTGCACCGAACCCTTTCCATAAACGATCACATAGGTACTTTCACTATGCCCGTTGGACAGAAGAACAAGCGGAGATTCAGAAAGCCTGCGACGTGATCTGCTTCAGGTCACACAGCGACTTAACAATCAAGCTGGAATTCCAACCCAGGTCTGTGGGAATCTACAGGCCCATTTCTACACATCCTGCTCCAAAATAAAAACACCTATGAAGTTCCTATCGCGCACCAGGAGCTCCTGCTGGTGTGTTAGCGTATCTAATGTCCCACATGAGTGCACTTGATGTAGTGTTTCTCTCCTCATCACCAAAGAGCTGTTAATAAGAGGAAGGGGCATTTTAGATTTGAGGGAATTCACTCACTTATTCCTCAAAAATTAGTATACGTCATACCCTTCAAAGAATATATATATATACATACATATATATATATATATATATATATATATATATATATAATTTTATAGATGAGTAAACTGAGGCTCAGAAGGTGAAGGGACATGCCCAAGGGCAGCAGGGGAGCAGCTCTGGAATCCAGGTCTGCTAGGCTCCAGGCACCAGCCCTTAGGCATTTTCCGTGTCATTACCCTGGGGCTCCTCCCAGGCTCCAGAGCGGAAGCAGGTGCCGGGCATGCCCTCTCCAGCTCTGAGCCAAAACAAGTAGAGAACCAGCCTCCAAGTAAGTCTACAGCCCTGCGGGCCTTTCCACTGGCTAAGAGCCCTCTGGGTCTCCTTATAGCCTTGGCTGACAGCATCCTCTTAGTTCTCGGCCCTCAGCTTCTGACCCACCGCACCATATGGGAAAACTGAGGCTCCAAAGTGGTGGCAAACGTTAGTCACGCAGCATCACCAGAGACTCAGGGGAGAATCTTCTTGTGCGAGATGATGTCACACCCTCAGGGCCCCATGGCCTTTCCTGAACTGGGCTCTGGTCTCTCTCTTCAGGGGCGAGACCTGCCACACTTGGTTCCTAGACAGGTCAGGTGATAAAAGATCAAAAGACAAGCCGAGGCTGCTGGCTTACCGACAGGCTATTGTCTGCCCTGTCCCCAGAGCCACTTTCCAGGACTCGGAGGCCTGCGAGCAGTCCCTCTCCACCCGACCACCTTCTCTTTCACAACTGATTTAAAAAAAACCCTCCTCCTCCTCTTAATTGCATGCTGTGTGTTCAGATTTCCTGAAGTTCATGAACTGCTGTGAAATTTAAGACAAGCCTGCATTCCTGCTGCATTGCTACTTTTTAATTCTAAATTCCACCCACCCTTCCTAGGGAAAAAAGGAAAAAAAAAAAAAAAAAGCCAAGCTGAGTCAAAGAAAATTTATGCCAGTCGAAAGGAGAAGGCCAGCCCCAAATAATTCTACTAATAAAAGGGCAGCGAGAGACAGGGTAAAAATAATAACGCGATATCCTCATAAAGTTCATTTATTTGTGATTCCCAAGGCACTTGGGGAACGTTAGCTCATCAGGGCAGGGTCCCAGATTCAGCATCTGCTCCCAGTGGCCGCCTCCATCACTCCGGGTGCTCCATAAACGCTGGATCCTAGCGGTCTAGGGCCTTCAACGTGGGTTGGTGGGAAGCGTGAACCAGAGGAATTTTATAGCAGGAGAAAGAGGCGCCAAAAAGCCTAAAGACTTCCCCATGGTCACCTGATGAGTCAGGCTGAACCCCAAACAGAGCCCAGGCACGCACTCCAGACTTTGGAGAGGAACCCACTGGGCGGTGGCCACAGGCCATTAAGAGATGCTTTGTAATAACAAAGACCACGTCCTGGAGCGGTTCATGGGGCCTCCACAGTCCTGTGAAAGAGGAAGAGCACCCCTCCCAGGCCACTGGAGTGAAAGGAAAGGGAAGAGATTGGATAGGACTTCACCGCACCAGTCAGAGATCATAAATTCAGAGAAGAACTTTCCTAAGGCAAGCCTTTCCTAAGGCCCTACTGTGTGCGTGGCCCCGGAGGTGGGGAGACAAAGGAGACAGGCGCCCTGCTCAGGGAGCCCACCGTCCCCTGGTGGCAGCACTGCTGGGTGAACAGCAGGCTCTGAACAAGGAAGAATGGGGCGCGTGCTATGGCAGGCGCAGTGCGGGCCTGCTCTCTCAGGGCCAGCCTCGTCTGAGTCACCAGCGACACTCATCTGACCTCTGCCGCGGTCTGTCAACTGCTTTCTTGAGGCCACCACACAAGAGCCAGACGGTGAAAAATATACAGTGTCACTCCCCCGTGTCAATGTCCTCCATGGCTTCTCCCAGCACTTGTACCACAGTCTGGCTCCTGTCTCTCTCGCAGACCTCTGTTCCCACTATTCCCTTTCTACTTCGTCATTCCCCCAACCCTGTCTTGGGACCTTCACACGAGCTTTTCTTTGCTCCAGGAAAACTCTTGCCTCAACCCTACCCACAGTCAGCATCCTCTAATCATTCAGATCTTGGCCCACCTGTCCCCTCCTCAGAAAGGCCTTCACTTAGCTTCTTATATAAAGTAGACTGTGCAGCTCCCTCTCCATCATGTGACCCTGTCTTATTTCCTTCATGGCAGTTGTCCCTATCTGATCTGCTTACTCTCCCTTATGTATTTGTTCACTTACATATAGCCAGTCTTCCCGTATTAGTTAGCTATTGCTGTATAACAAACCACCCTGAAACTCAGTGGCTTAAAATAGCAATGATTGATTGTGGTTCATGAGTCTATAGGTCAACTGGATGATTCATCTGGTCTCGGCTGGGCTCACTCATGTGTCTACAGGGATTAGTCAGGTGGCTCTGCTGATCTCAGCTAGGTACTCTCACGTCTTTGGGAGTTGACTGGCTGTGATCTGGTCTAGGATGGTCCTTGTTGGAGCAACTAGGGTCTCCTGTACATGGCCTCTTATCTACCAGAAGGCTAATGTGGGCTTGTTTTAGTATGATTAGCAGAGTTCTGTGTGTGTATGTGTGTGTGTGTGTCTGTGTGTGTGAGAGAGAGAGAGACAGAGTCAGAGAGAGAGACAGAGTCAGAGACAGAGACAGAGACAGAGACAAGAAAAAGAGAGCAGGAGTTCACAAGGCATCTAAAGGTTTAGGCTTCAAACTGGCACGCTGTCATTTCTGCCACATTTTGCTAGCCAAAGGAAGTCTCAAGACTAGACCAGATTCAAGAGGAGGTGAGCCAGAATTCTACCTTTTTATGGGAGAATCTGCAGCACTACATTGCAGAGCATGTGGATAAATGGATCCTGAAAAACTGGGGACATTTTTGCAGTCAATCTAGCACATTCTTCATGTAACTTCCACGAGAGGAAGGACCTCAGTGAGCACTTGCCACGCACCATACACAGCTTTAACCATTCACATAGTATACATAATTCACGATCTGTGTTTGGTGTGTGTGTCAATTTTTTAAAAGTGGCGCAAAACCCTTTGTAACACTGGATTCTGGGACAAGGTTGTGATCTGGGTTAGACAAGTTACAACAGGCGTCTACCGTATGGAGCTGTTCTGTGCTGGGAGACGTATTTGCCCCCTGAGATATCAAAATCCACGTAATAACAGGTCATGTTATAACGAGGTTTTGCTGCACATGCTTGCTCTCAATTTAGACAGCAGGCCCTGCCAGGTCTTCCTCCAGCTGCTGGCTTCAGACCCCTCTTTCCAGAAGGATAAGAACTACCTGTCAAAATGCAAAGCTCTAACAATGAAATATACAGTGCATGCTGTGGGAAAGCCCTCGGTTTACTTCCACGGGCTGCAGCTGGCGTGCACGGCTGAAATGATTCATTCCTCCACCCAGCAAAACAAGTCCGTTTACAGGGCCTCCTAAACAGAACACATCCTCAGCCTTTCACATGCTCTGCGTTCGGCTGGTGATTTAACCTCCTTTGCGCTGAAGAGCAGCAGACTCGGGGCTGGAAAAGGCGGCTCCTTCCTGCATCGCTCTCTGCTCCAAGGCAATGTACTGTTACATTTCTAGGAAATCAGAATGTCTTTTGAATCCTGCTTCAAGTATCTACACATTCCATGCTAAGCTGCAATGCTTAATTTAATATCTCCACAGCAGTGGTAAGAGTTTCAGACAATAGAGCGCGCAGCCTCAGGGACACAGGAGGAGAACTCAAAAAATGAAATAATAGTTTGGGGATGACTGCACATTTGAGATGAGGCAAAAAAGACCAAAAAGCAAGCACAGTTTTGGCCACAGTTGTCAAAAGTGAATGTAAATGCCGCTTGAGAGCAACATCAAGGACATCTTTTCTCTTGGGAAGCATGAACTTTACAGGGTTCCATTTTGGGAGGGGGTAGAGGTTAAAGGCTAAAGGCTATCCCTTGGCTGAAAACCTGAGGGCAAGAAACCTATTTCAGCCATCGAAAGAGCCACGGCTTTTCAACGTCAGGGGAATCTGAGGATGGAAACCGAGAGAGGCCGAATTCACTTCCTTTGGAAATCACTGTCTGGATCAGGCGTCCTCAGATTGTTACCTACTCCCACGAGAGCCTTGAAATCATTTCTCCAAATCAAAGGCGCTCATTGCTTTCTTAAGGGTGCTGGCTAGAGTGGAACCCAAGAGCATGGCAAGTGCGATGTTCTCATTCCTCTGGGCCTGAATGATGCTGGAGTTTTGGAATGTAAACCTGTAGATTGACTACATACACATTCTGACCCCTGAGATGCCTGTCTTCCTCAAACCCACACAGGCGTGTTATTTGTCCATTAATTCGTTAAATATACATTGAATACCCCTAGTATGAGCCGTGGACTGTTCTAAGAACAGTGAGCTTACATGCTTGCCTGCATGACGCTTATAAACAAATTCAATAATGGAATACTAAATACTAAAAATAAATAGTATTTAGATAATGATAAGTGCCAGATACACCACGGACGGGGGTGGGGTTTATTTTTAAATATGGTGGTTAGATGAGCCCTCACTGAGTAGGTGACATTTCAACAAGAGTTTGAATGTGGTGAGTAAGTCCTGTGGTTATCTGGGGGAAGTGAATTATAGGCAGAGAGAACAGGCAGTGCAAAGACCCTGTAGCAGTAAGTGCCTAGCTTGTTTGAGGAGCCTCCAGGAGGCCAGTGGTGGAGGAGAGGGATGGGAGTGGGATAAAGGGGACACACTGTATTGACACCCGTGTCACACCGATTTTAAGAATGTGTTCCTCTAAGGCAGTGCTCAGTGATTTCCATCAGCCCTCCAAGGAGTCAATTTTAGGATGAGCAATTCAGAAGGGAAACAGAGGTACTGTCAATCTTTTCCTTTTCAAATACTTAAGCCCTGGTGCTCCTACTGCCACTTCCTTTAAAGAGGAAAGTAAGTGAGAAAGAAAACAGCATGTCTAAAAATAGGCATGCAGTAATATTATTTAGTCCAGCCATGGGGAGAAAAGGTGAAATGTCCAGGGTCATTCATCAAGGTGAGTTTATAGACTGTAACTTCTTTCAGACAGTAATTACACTGATGGCTGATAAACCCAGGGAACTTACCCAGAGGTAGGGACTTTAGATGTGTAAGGAGAAGTCTACATGGGCAGGAAAGCGTGGCCAGCACTGTTTCTAAGTGGGAGTCAAGGTGAGAGTGAACACAACAGGGTTCCTGACCAGTGGTCCTTTCAGCCCCACTTCATGGGTGGGCTTCAGAAGGTACCTGTGAACCTCCTAAAATGATATACAACATCTCATAGGCACTGTGTGCTTTTTCCTGGAAAAGGGTCCAGAGCCTCTCAGAAATTTTCATGACCTCCTCCAAGACAAAGAACCATTGACTTCCCATAATCTGATTGGTCTGAGCACTGTCCAGTCCTCCAATTGTACACAGGCTCTCATTTACTTCCTGGACTCCACACATGCTGTTCCCTCTGTTTAGAACACTCTTCCCTGTTTTTCACACAGCTAACGCTCACATGTCATTCAGGTCTCAGTAAAACGACATCTCCTATGGGAGGCGATTCCTGGTGGGTAGACTAGGCTATGAACACCTATAGCATCCTGCGTGTTTCCTATCTCATCCCATCAGAGTTTATTGTGAGTTCCAGCTTCATAGACGCTTTCCCCGCTAGGATGTAAGCCCTGGGAGGGCAGGAACTGGGGCTCTCTCCCTTGCCACAGGGCCCCGGATCTAGTAGGTACCCAATAGGTACTTCCAGATGGATGGACAGATGGGTGTACTGATCAATTACTCTTAGCAGAGAGGTAAGTTGTTTGGGACAACAACCTGTTCTACTCCCCAACCGGTGGCCAGGAGCCATGAAATGGGCTATTACAACCTACAACTTCTGATTCTCATGGATTGAGTAGTTACGCCCAGAAGCTGGCTATCAAACTTTTGTGGGAGAATCTTCTTTTTAAAAATTTTTTGCTCTACCTCAAGGACTGGATTTTGCACAGTGGATTGACTCCCACTTTGAATGAGCTTTTAAGCAAGCCCAAACTACCTTCTGCCTCTGTACCACTTCACACTTCACAGACTTCTTCAGGGCTTCCTGCTGAGCCTTCCCTTGCATGAAGGAGTAAATGTTGAGCCTGACCTTGAGAGCCTTTGTCAAAACAGACAGGATGACATAGGTAGCCCGAGTTCAAATTTAGACTTTATTATAAACCAGCTGAGGGACCTTGGTGAGCCATCTAGTGTCTCTGAGCCTCAGTTTCCCTGCACGTGATCAACTCGTGGTGGTTAAGAGTATGGGACTTCAAAGGCAAAGCTCTGAGTTTGAATGATGACTCAACATTTGCCAACTGTGTGGCAACATGAGGGTTACTTAAACTATGTGGGCTTCAGTTTTCTCATCTGACGAAATGAGGCTAAAAGAGGTTTACTGCAAAAATATCGACTGCTTAGCACAGAGACTGAACTTGGTAAGTACTAATTATTGTGCTAGTATTGAAATTATATTATCTTCATAGTTACTGATATGCTACGTAGACCAGAATAATAAGACAGCTATTCCTACAGCTAAATCAAGGAGAGAGGACTTGGGTTGTTTCCTCAACACTACCCAGAGTCCAAAGCAAACTGTCAGATTCTTACCCCCCAAAAGATGGCCTGTAGTCTCTTTGCATTAGCGAGTAAGAATCTAGAAAAATCACATGTGAAGTCAGGCATCTGTTAGCTATTGGCTACTTTCCAATGCAAAAGCACTCATTCCATTCACCCATTCATTCAGGAAAGAAAGCAAGGGTGCACTGGGCGATTATTAGCTTCCCTAATAATTTACTGAGTACAATTCTATGTCAGCAACTATGCTCAGAGCAACGGTGGCACCAGACAGTAGGGGCTAGTGGAAGCTGGGGGACCTGCTCAGCACAGGTGATGGAACCAGCCAAGTATATGACGGAAAAGTCCCAGATCTTCTAAGGAATCCAAGGGTTCACTGAGTCGCTCCTGCCATTGTGGCCTTCAAAGCGCAGCAGGGGCCTAGGAGGAGTCCTTGCCAGCAAGTCCAACTACACCCCGACCGCCTTGCTCCCCATCCTAACAGTCCAAATTCTCAAGGTTTCCTGGGCTGGAATCTTGACCCCTCCACATATTAGTTACATGACTCTGAGTAAGTCACTCAACCTCCCAAGTCTTAGTTTTCTTATGTATAAAAGAGTAATAAGCAACATCCGAGTCTGACTGAAAGGAACAAAGGTGATAAGGCAGGCAAAGTGCTTCTTTAATAGTGCTTGGCACAGGGAAAGCGCTCAGCAGACAGCTATTATTATTATTATTAGCAGTAATAACAGTGTACCCTCAGAGACCCTACAGTGTAGCCTACTGGTTAAGAGCTCACTCTGGAGCCAGATGACCTGGGTTTCGAGACGGGGCCTGCCACTTCCTAGTTGTACACCACCTGGGGTAAGGTGCTTCATCTCTTGCAGACTCAGCTTCCCCATCTGCAAAATGGGATCAAGAATAGCACCCAAGGGCTTCCCTGGTGGCGCAGTGGTTGAGAGTCCGCCTGCCGATGCAGGGGACACGGGTTCGTGCCCCGGTCTGGGAAGATACCACATGCCGCGGAGCGGCTGGGCCCGTGAGCCATGGCCGCTGGGCCTGCGCGTCCGGAGCCTGTGCTCCGCAACGGGAGAGGCCACAACAGTGAGAGGCCCGCGTACCGCAAAAAAAAAAAAAAAAAAAAAAAAGAATAGCACCCACTTCCTGGAACTTTGATGAGGACTCAATGAATCAACAGGCATGAAGCCCTCAGAGTCATGCCTGCTTTATCTCAATGTGCACTAAAGATGGCTGCTGTTACCGTTCACTATTCATGCCAGGTGTTCGGGGCTCAATTCCTGACTCTGCCCCTATCTTGCTGAGACTCAGAGGAAAGGCCATTCCCCTCAGTTAGACGAGGTTTTAAAACCACATGCTTTCTTACCTTCTCACTCACTTTATTATAATGCGGAGACCCTGAGGCATGGGGTGGACTTTGTAGAGGCTAAAAACTCTCTCACTTGATATGTCCTGTGGGCTATTTACAACTTTCCTCTTTACTGCCGCGCCATCCTGCTCTGGTGAGTGGAAGCAGCCACGGTCCACATCTTCCTGCTAAGGCCATCTTTTTACACAAGACCCCCCCAGATGGGGTGGGGATAGAAGGATGTGTGTGGGAAGGATAACATAAGACAGACAGCAGCAATTCCTCACTGAGTTGGGAAGATTGACAGGGGAACCCCACCAGCAAATTGGAATCACACATGTAGCACTCGGGCATTCCTGTCCAAAGAGGGAGGTGTCCAAACGAATGGCTTGTCTCAAGCCGAGCAGAGGCCCTGATTTTATCACGGAGTCAATGGACAACAAGAACCAGACTTGCCTGCAAATGCCCGGGGAGTTACAAATCCAAATACGGTCTTGTCTTTGCTGTTTCAGGAGCCTGATGTATGTCTGTCCATTTGGTGGGGAGGAGCTCAGGCAGAAACCGGGTTCTTTCGAGCTGGCTTCTGCCGCCACTGTGGTCCCTGAGATTCAGTTCTTCGAGTTCCTCTGTTTACCGTAAAACTCAAGTGGTACCATCTATTAAGTCCAGATTCCCCAGCTTGTTCTGAAATAAATAGCACCCAGAATGGTCTCCATAGCTGACTGTGCTGTCAACTGGGCAGCTCTCAGCAGGGTGGGTTAACAGCCTTAGGACTAAATTTCTAAAAGGTGCCTCCTTCCAGTTTCTCATTTCTCCTGTGTCAGGGCTCAGGGTTTTTACACTGTTAACTGTCCTTGGGCATCAATGGCCCGCTAAATGGCTAGGCTGACCATCACTGACCTGGGGCTCCATTCAGCCGGATGTTCCTCCAATAACCAACTCGACAGTCACGACCTCAGGTAGCTGCCGAGCCCACAATAATGCAACTCAGAGTTATTAGGATATGAAGAAAATTCCCTACATACCCCCTTCCTCTTTCTGCAACTGCTATGGTTCTAGGTTGTTAAAAATGTGATCTTTGTCACAGGGTGCTGCTGAGAAATGATAAGCAAGAGTTCTACTTGAATTTGCTTGTCAGAGAGAGCTCTCTGGGGGACTTATCCCTGGAAGAGAATAAAACTCCAAACTGTATAAGGATGTTTAATTGTTACTCCCAGTCATATAGGCCAACGGTATGGCTACTGAGGGATGTCTGTGGGTTTGAGGTTTGTTGACCCCAGTCCTTCCTTTGTGGCCACGTGAATCACCTTCTTGATTATTAAGAACACAGAGTGACCTAGAAAAGTCTGCAGGTTTCATGGAAATGAAAGACCCACAAACAAACACAGCTGGTTTCAGCTTTGATGCCGATAAACTATGCGAGGCAGAGCAGAACCGCAGAACGAAAATCAAAAACCAGCCTGAAAACAAGAAAAGAAAACCTTTTTCCTCTCAGCCTGTAGATGTGGGAGGGAGGCTAGAGGGAGCTTTGCAAAGGGCAGTGTTTGAGAGCAGGTCTTCCAGGAAGGGAGTCTGGGAGCCCTGAGCTGTGTCCTGGGTCACATAGAGGCCCTGGCTGCAGGCCTGTTGTCCAGAGCACTGGCACACCCAAATGGACCCCAGGCCGGAGGAGGAACAGTAATTATGGGGGGGTAGGGGAAGGACCAGGATGAAACCAAGTGAGAAGTTGATATTTCCCAAAAGAGAGTGGGTTGGGTGGATGGGACCATATTCCGAAAGAGAATAACCTGCTTGTAGGAGGGTAAAGCAGATGTCCACAAGCGCTCTTCAGATGCAAGAGAAGGACCCTGGCACTTAACTGCCCAAAGAAGCCCTGGGAAGACATGTGGAGCGGCCCTTGGGCTGTGGGTCTTTTTTTGCATTTCCAAGGTTAATTCCAAACCCTCCTTGCCCAGCACAAAGGTGGATTCTGGTCATGATGCTTAGAGATATGCTATTCATAGATCCCATGCTACTTGGGGAAAAGATTTTATGATGAAAGTGTAACTTTATATTACTGCATTTGACCATCGCAGCAAAAAACACAACTATTACTAAAAACATCTTACTGGGAGATTTCCCCACTCTGCATTTACAAACATAGAAACACAGTCTGAGTTGGTGACCTAGCTGGTGACCCATTTAGCCATAATTAATTTAAAGAAAACTGCATTTAAAACAACTGTAGTCTCTAATTGTCCTTAAAAAAAGAGTGCATATTTTTTAGCCAAATTTTCAAACTCTTTTTAAATCTCTTACTGCTCTAACCTTTTCCACATTTTGTGACATAACACGAAATTCCTTAACCCCCCCCGGCTTGCACTATGGGAAAAAGAGATACAAACTCTTTGAAAGGAGTATTTTTATCCTTTTATTCCTTTTTCTGTGGGAAACTTAATTTTATTTATTAAAAAATCTATTGTGGGGCTTCCCTGGTGGCGCAGTGGTTGAGAGTCTCCCTGCCGATGCAGGGGACACGGGTTCGTGCCCCGGTCCGGGAAGATCCCACATGCCACGGACCGGCTGCGCCCGTGAGCCATGGCCACTGAGCCTGCGCGTCCGGAGCGTATGCTCCGCAACGGGAGAGGTCACGACAGTGAGAGGCCCGCGTACCGCAAAAAAAAAAAAAAAAAAAAAAAAAATTCTATTGTGAAATAGTTCAAACATGCAGAATAAAATTGAAAATCATGTTTTAAGCACTTATATACCCACTTTTATTTATATCCGGTGGAATAAATAAACCTTAACATTTTGCCATACTCCCTTCAAATCTTTTTTTCTAGGAACAAAAAATACAGATATAATTTAAATCCCCCATTCTTGATTTTCTTCCCCTCCCTTCCCTAATTCCAAAGTAAACACTAAACTGAAGTTGGTGAGTATTATTTCTATGCACGTTTGTTATGCTTTTAATACTGTTGTGCTCTATGTATTCATTAATAAATGTAGTATAAATCTGCAAGTTAAAAATTTTTAAACAAATATTTTCATACTGCATTTATCACTATTAAACTTGCTTCTTTCATTTAATATGTTTTTGCAATTTACCCATTTTAATGTAGTTGGCTCAAGTGCATTTTAATGCTGTGATGTATCCTTTTGCATAAATATACCAGAACTTCTGTTGATAAATATTTGTATTGCGTCCAATTTTTTGCTATTACAAAGCTTCAGTGATGCTAATTACACCTGTCCTCATGTACATAGAGTCAAGCATTTCCCTAGGGTATATACCTAGAGGTCGAATTGCTATGTCGAATTGTTAGTGACTGTCTAACTTAAACTTGACTAGATGTTGCTGAGTTGCACTCCAAAGTGGTTATAAAATCCGTACCAGCAGAGTCAGGGCAATCCACTTTTGCTGTAAAGTATTATTTTCCTTGTCTGCTAGGCTGGCAATAATATTATTCAGTGGTTTCTACGTGCCGGGCCTTGTGCTATGCTTTTCAAACATATTATCCCATGTAATCCTAACAACGACCTTGTAAAACAGGTTTTATCAATCCCATTTCACAGACAGGAATCAGAGGCCTGGACAAGCCACTTACACATGGTCAAGCTAACAGTGAGTAGTGTGTTGGTCATAGCAACCAGCTGTGTCTGGCTCCAGAGCTCTTAAAAAGTTAAGTACCACTGCCTTCAAAACTGCAAAAACATCCCTTTTCATTGACCAGACCCATGATTTTAAACCACAGAGACAATAAAGTTAGCCAAGTGACTAAAAAATTGCTATGCAACTCTAGGCTGAACCCAGTCTCCTGACTCCTTACTCCCAATTTGAGGCTGGTGCAAATGTCAAGGTTGCTTCCTTAACAGTTTTCCCCAAGGGACCACAGAAGGCTCCAAGCTGGGTGGCATCAAGGGCAAGCATCTCTGCTTCCCAAGCCTAGCTGTAATGGTGTTCACAGACCCCAGCCCCTCCTTCCAGGAACAGTCCTCCAGCCACGGCCTCCCCACCATCAATCAGGGCGCCGTGGAACGCATCAGTCACGCAAACCATTTGGAGCATTTTTCCAAGAAAGGGAACAACATCATAAAGTCTCAGCAACTGAATCAGAACAAATGGATCTTAAAGACAACTTTCAAATTAGGCCCCAGTAGGTGGACGAAATGTTAAAAAGACACATGAACCTCAGAAGTGAAAGCAGAGAGCGAGAGGGAAATCCCCTCGGCCTGATGACTCAATTCCAGAAAAACCCTTTCACCTGGTCCCCATCCATCAGCACCAGAGTCAGAAGAGGCGAAATGTTGGCTCTCACTCTTAGCACCTCTGCATTAATGTTACCCACACTCTGAGTGTGGTCAAAAGAAACTGATTCTGGGACAGAGACCAGGAAATCCTGACTTGGGAAGAGTGTACCTCGAAAAAGTGGTTCCTCCTTCCCAAGTGAGATCCAGAGATGCTGCTCTCCCGATGAGATCGCTGTGGGCAGGAACTGTGCTCTAACGCTTTGGTTTTGTTCACAGAAAGGTTCTGTTGGGTCATGAGGGTCCCTTGGGTTGCTTCAAGTTCATTGTTTCAGTACGGCCCGCTGGCCACCTAGCCCTTCCAGAGTGGTGGACAGGCCGACTGAACCCAGTGCTTGTGCCACAGCCATGGCTTGGGGTATTGTGGAAGCCTCTGAGGATAACCAGATCCCAATACAGAGGCAGAGCAGGGCAAGAGTTAAGCACAGACTCTGTGGTCAGCTGGACCTGGGTCTGAATTCACTTACTAGCTGTGTGACTTGAGCAAGCAACTTAACCTCTCTGAGACTCAGTTTCCTCAGCTTTAGAGAGGGAAGTGATATCACCAACCTCAGAAGGCTACTGGAATGATAAAAAAAATGAAGTGTTTAGAGCACACAGAGCAGTGCCTGGCACATGGTTAACTCTGCTTCTCTCAGTTGTGGTGGTTCTGTCTGAATTAGAAAAAACACCCCCTTCTTCAAGACACTTGATGGCCATCTGGCAGAAATAATCCTGCAAATCTACAATTACTGTGCGATGAATGGTGCCCCTGGAGTTGTGCAGTGGACAACCTGCACAACCATAAGCACTGGCCTTGCAAATGGTAAGTGCTCAATAAACTAATACTAATAAACTAATACTTCAACAGTAAGAATAAAAATTACCATCACCTAGGAGATCTATGAGGAGTCTTTCAGCTGGCACTGCATCCTTGAAGGAAGTTGTAAATGAGTTCCCAGGACTCCAAAAGCGTACAGAACTCATGGTTGAGGGGTTTGGGAAGGGTGATGTGGGGAGGGCAATGAAAGGTTTTCAGGCAACAGTCCCAGCAGGAGACAGGCAAGCAGAGGATTCAGAATCCTCAGGTCAAGCCCAAGAGGCAAGCCTCATCAGTCACGGGCAAGTTGAAGGTCTGACAACCAGGAGGTCATCCAGAGCTCAGCCTACCTCCCAGGACTGCACTGAGGAGCACATAGGGGCAATAATACACACGAAAGAAAATGCCGTGAACTGCACGACTTGCTGAAGGATTACTACCTTTGCTCACGCATCTCCAGTCCGTGAAATCCTTGTCCTCCCAACAGCTTTGGGAGGTCCTGCGTTTTCACCGTACCTTTAAAAAAAATCACTTTATTGGGGTTTGTTTGTTACTAATTATAAAATTAGGACAATTTTTTTTTAAAGACAATAATTTCACTCAAAAAATGGGCCACAGATAATAATGGGAAATTCTTAGGACAAAAAAATGGCTACTGAACAAATGAAAATAAGTTACATATAAGAGAAATAAAAATTAAAACAGTGAGTGAAAATTAAAACAATTTTCCACTCACCAGACTGGGAAAAAAAAAATTGACTGATGTTGTCCAAAGCTATTAAGATTATGGGGAAACGGGCCCCCTCTCATCCTACTGGTGGGTGTATAAGGTGCTTTCAAACATTGTGGAAACCAGTTTGGAAGACTTTATTAAAATTGAAAGAGAGCATCCTCTGACTCAGAAGTTATACTTCTAGGAGTTGATTCCACAGAAATAAAAGCACCAGAATACAGAGCAAAACGTAAAGATGTGTTTGCTGCAGTCTTCTTGATACCACCAAAAAAACCAAACCAAAACAAAAAAACAACTGGAAACAACCTGTTGCCCGTCAAAAGGGTATAACTGAATAAGTATGTTTTTTTTCCTATGGTCTGGAACAGTATGCTGCGTTAAACTTAGGAGGTAAGTCTATATATACAGGTCTGAAGGAATGAAACTGATATGGTATCAAGTGAACCACAATGGCCCCAAAATGCAAATTGCAGGCCACGATTCCATAAAAATTACATATGTATGTATGCATACATGCAAATAGAGATATGTGTTATAAACTCAGGGAAAAACTGCGAAGGACAAACACCAAACTGTCAACTGAGGTAGCATCTGGGCGTGTGATCCAACTGCCAAAAGGAGGGGTGCAAAACACTGACTTCCCACTTTATATCTCTATTTAAGAATTGTGGGTGATTTTCACTTGTGACTTTAGCAAATTTTTGTTCGCACAAGAACTTAAAAGCACATGCTCTGTATTATTGAGCGGTTAGGAAATACTGAGTAGTTTTTCATTTTCGTATCCGTCTCTTCTCTTACTTAGGACTGCATTATGCCATGTACGACCTCACAGTTCTACCCCGGTGGGACCCGGCACTGTGACAGGGAGGGGAGGTCTCTGGTGCAGAAAGTCTAGTGGAGAGTCCTCAGACCCGAACCTCAAAGTTGGTTCACATGAATCAATATCGCATTTGCACCCTTTGTTTTCCAGATGCAGACACTGGGCCTGGAACATGATGTTACTCATGCAGGCCGGGAACTATTTACAAAGAGGATGAGAACTCAAAACATAAGCATGTGTGGTTCTGATGGAAGAAGCAGCTGACTGAAGCCCAAACCAAACATCCACAACGAGGATAAACAAGCACAGGTTTGAGTGGGTGCTGGGGGGGTCTCTCCTGCCAGGTTCACTGCCCTCCTTCTCTTTGCCAGACCCTCTGTCAAGCACCTGATCTCCGTTATCCTCATCCTTACCATGGCCTCCGAGGCAGGTTGGATGTATCCCATTTACTAACGAGGAAACTGCGGGTCAGAAAAAATAACCTGGTTGCATAAGGTCACACAGTGTACAAAGGACCGAGGCAGATTTTAAATCCAGTTATGTCTGTCTAATGCCCTAACACACAGCTAAAGAAAACATGACTTCCCTGTCTCAAGGCTTTCTTGGAAGAAGCATTTGTGAAAAAGAGCAGTGCCCAAAAAGGTGCCAGCCAAAAGCGGGCTTTGTGAGGGACAGCTCTCCAATCACGCCAGGCTGTCCGCCAAGGAATAGCTGGTGAGGCTTCCTTGGGCTGTTCCAACGTGTGGGCAAGGCAGGAAGTTGGGATTCTAAGTGACCCAGCAAAACGGGAAGGGCGGCCAGGCCAGACGCAGGCTTCCTGGAGCTTATGGTAGCTCACTGATGAGTTCTGCTTACTCAAAGGCTGCCATCAGAGCCAGGAGAACAAAAGCCACTCGTGCTGACTCAGTAGCTTGGGCCACTGTGGGCATGTCCCTAAGCCCAGGCACAAGCTTTGCTCAATCCATTTTTGTCATCTGTTAAAAAGCACCTGATTGGTAAGCTTTTGTTTTGAAAATAAACACTCTCGGATTCCACACTCTCTAGGCCAATCTTTTCAGCCTTTATTGATGCTCCTATCTCTCCCCTCTGCCCTCTCCTTCTGAAGAGATATTTTTCTTTTATTCTTTTGGGATTTGCCTGACAATCCTTTTCTCCATGCTGGTGGAGTCATAGGGAAAGGTAGAGAAAGATCTATTTTAGGAGGGGGTGTGGGGAGAGGATAGAAAGCGTGAGTGAGAAGGGGACTCTGCTTCTTTATCTGAAACCCATTTTCATCTCTCTCTGCCTTCTTGGGACCCCAGCTTCCTGTCTATAATGACAAAGTGTATATACATACACATTAATAGCGAGAATGAAAAATGACTAAACCACCTTGGATCAGATCACCGAAGAGATAGGAGCTAAATTATCAATAAGCCAAACCAACAGATGTAGACATCCAGGTAGTTAAATCTGAGCAATTCTGGACAGCCCCCACCCAGCTCTGCCGAAAGTATTTCCTTTCACCTGCCCACCAGTGGTAGCTGACATTCTACTATTAGAGAGTCATTCTTTGGACTGATAACAGTGCTTGTTAAAATGCACATCAGAATAACAATCTCTCATATCTGCAAAGGATGAGGTGTTTGAAGACCTCTCATATTCTTGCATTAACCTAGTCAAATAAATTCTATGAGCCCCTACTGTATGCTAGGGGCTATCAAGCCCCTAATTGATAACATGCTGGTATTGCAATGGCAAGTTAGAAAGACATGATACCTTGTGCTCCAGGAGGACACGATAACGGGTTAACCATCTAGACCTGGGGCCACACTCCATGCCCTTGACTCCTGATGCTGGGCTCCTCTATCTGACTACCTGTCACACTAACGCTTGGGTGGTATGAGGCACCACACCTTTGCAACCTTCCTCACCTTGGCGCAAATCAGTCCACTGGTTCATTTCCGTGTAATAGCCATCTAAGAACAGGGCTGGGCACGGGGAGATGGAAAGGAAGGGCCCCATGGTGGGGGGCGTGGGAGGGCCATCCATGGGATTCCACATGGTTGCTTAGGGTGCACAGAATATCCCAGGGACAGAAACCAGGGTGAGGATAGTATGGGAAGATCCAGAAACACACACCTCCTGCCCGTCACAATGCTCCTTGGCAAGTCTTTTGATCACTGGCTAACGTCCTCTCCCATTTCAGACAATGGTTTTTGTCCAAATTTCTCCTTATGCCTCCAAACATCTCTCATGCTCATCAGAGATCTCACCTGCTTTTAAGAGACAGTCAAGGTCATTCAACATGAGCCTCACAGATTATACTTTTCCTCACCTGGTGATATTCCCTGTCTGCTCACTGGGGATGTGGCAGGTGCTTCTACAAGCTAATGAACTCATCCTGCTACCTCTCCCATTTACTCCGGGACCAAATATCTGAAATCTTCCTGCTTTTGTATCTTCCTACTCAGCTTCCTCTGGCTCCCTCCTCTTGGTCTACAAATAGGCCTGATTCTCTCCTATCTAAAAAAAAAATCTTTCCACACTACAACCTCCTCTCTCTCTCTCTTCAATGTCTGCGGCCTCCACCTCCTCATCTAGACATTGCTCAACTCTTCTTTTTTCACCATCTCAGTGATTTTGTGTCAGATGCCAACATTGAATCTTCAGTGCCAAAAGTCATGGTCTTGCCCAGGCTTCCTTATCCTCATCGTGTATCCTGTAATAGGAAACACTGTCCTTCCTCCTCTACCTGGAATTGTCCCCCTTCTCTGCTTCTGTGACACTACACTCAGATTCTGTCCCAGCCTTGCTGATGGCTCTTTTTCTCTCCTGCATTGTCATCCCTGAGTTCCACACTCATGTATCCAAATGACCACAGAAAGAAAAGGTGGCAAAAAGATGATGGAGACGTGTTCAAGGAGACAGAAGAAGAACTCCAAAATGTCCAAAGTCACAGAAGCCGAGAAATGAGCAAGTTTTAGGAAGGAGACAGATGTTGACAAAATCAGATGACTCAGAGTAACACTGCTAGCTCTTTCTAAGACAAATCCAGGCCTGAAGACACAGTTGCAGGAATGAACTAGGCTTTTGTGGTTTGTGGTCTACAATAGAATTTTATTAAGAAAGGCCCTCCTAGTTACTCAAAGTGCCCAAATGAAAAGTGGAGGACTCTAGGTCAGGTAGTAGTAGAAAATTCGGCCTTTTCTCCAGTTCTTTGATTATATAATATCCTTTCTCAGACTTGAAAGAACTCCTAACATACGGTTATCACCACCACCAATATCATCATCTTCATCACCGTTATTACCACCAACATCAGTATTCTCACCACCAGCACCACCACTACCACCATCAGCACATTTATTACCATTCTCTCTACCACAACCACTTTCATTATCATCATAATCATCAAATTTCATTGAACAATCTCCGAGTATGTACTTAGTATGTACCATGTTTTGTGCTGAGCACTTCATGTGTATTATCTCACTTAACGTTTATATCAGCTCTAAAAAGTCAGTTTATTATTTCAATGTTACAGATGATAAAACCAAACTCAGAAAAGTTCATTAACTCACTTATGATTACATAGTTAGTATGTCCTAGAATCAGAATTCAAGGGCTGATCTGCCTGAGAGATTTTGCTTCCCTATGGCAGGCTGCCTCTCTTGAAATGTGAAAGTAGACGAACCTGCCAATGACATATTCAACAAGCTAATACGGAAGAGGAAGTTCTTTCAAAAAATAAGCAAGAAATCTCGCCATAAATTGCAAACATGTTGATTCCAGAAAAGTTAACATTCCCAGTCTTGGTCACATTAAGACAAGCCTGTCTTTCAGCACACGTATTTCCCAGCTTGTTAAACTGGGATGACTCTACATTTGTTCATGAAGAGTTTGGCATCTTCTGCTAAAAATCTACTGCAATGATCAGAAGATAAAAGACCTCTCTTTTCTTATTTGCTTAGAAGGACCCACCAGTTTAAAATGTTTTCTCTACTAATATACACAAAAGAGTTTATTAATCCAAAATCAAGATATCTGTTTAAATGTAGACCAAAGGATTGAGGTCAAAAAGACATAGATATGACTTGCTTATCTTTAACAGGATACATTGAAACTAAATAGCGGTTTAATAGCATCATTCCAACATTTTGTCTCCTAATGGACTTTGCAGGATTATTTTACATTAAAAATTTTCCTGTCCAATACTAAGGTTCTTCAAAGACTTTATCATCATCCCTTACCCTTTTGGGAGGTGGCGGCAGGGAAGAGAGGGGGAGGTGAAAAAGCCCTCTTGCAAATCCTTTTGCAAAGATCTTTGGCTGAACAAAGTCTTTCCCATTTAAGAGCAGGTGACAGTAAGATCTCTCCCATAGGCAGCACATTAAGACTCTCTGCAGCAGTAAACAAATCCGTTATGATGAAAGCCGGACATTCCTCAGGGCCAGGATCTAATGAAAATGTCAGTGTTTTATGCAGTTTAAAAACTGACAATTCAACAGTTTTACAGGAGCTATTTAACATTTATCATCACTTACAAGAGCTCAAATGTAGACAAGCAGAAGGGCAACAGAAGAAACCAAGTGACTCCTTGCTTAGAAGCTGCTATGTTACCCACAACCCAAGAGCATTTTACAATCTGTCAATTACCGGAACAGAGCACAGTCTTCGCAAAGGCAAGTTGGAAGCCTGCACTCCAAGATATAACCATCACAGTGACCATGATCTGCACTTATATTTATACCTCACCCCATTAAAGACCCAACCACTCAGGAGCCAGGATCCTAGACAAAGCTGTTAAACCAACTGAAGGCAATGCATTAAAGGCCTCTGAGTGTCTGCCAAATTATGCTTTAGATACTATCCGAACCACTATGAGAAGAGAAATAGAATATGTAACTTCCAAATCAGTAGAGGAGAAAATAAAAAGAAATAAAGGAAGCATAGTCAATTCAAACAAAGCAGTAAAGAAGAGAAAAGGAAGAAAAAAATGCCCATGGAACATGCAAAATAAGAAGGCAAAGTTAAGTCCGAATAGATTAGTTACAATAAATATAATTAGCTTAAATTCCCCCATCAAAAGACAGAGACACCCAATTAAAAACAAAAAAACAAACAAAAACTCCAGCTTTATGTTGCTTATAAAATGGACCAGAAACACACAAAGGCTGAAAATGAAAGGATGGAAAAAGCAAACACCACATTAACCAAAAGGATGTTGTGATAGCAATATTATCAGACAAAATAAAATTCATAGGTAAAAGCGTTAGTAGGATAAAGGGAGAGATTAATTAATAACAAGAATAACCCACTAGGAGCTGTAACATTAGATAATGAAATGTAATACAGTTAAGATCATAGGCTGGAAATATATAAAACAAAAATTGATAGAATTACTGAGAAATGAGCAAACGCACAACCATGAATATGTGAATGCTTATCTCTAAGCAACTGAGAAGTTAAACAGCTAAAACATTAATAGAGATATAGAAGATTTCAGTTACATAATTTATAAGCTGCATCTAAAAAACAAAGAAGAGGCACTTGAAGGAAAAATACACATGCTCTTCAAGTACACATGGAATGTTTACAAAAAATTGAACATGGGCTTGACCTTTAAAAAAACTCAACAAATCCCAAGAAGTGATATCACGTGCTTGACATCTGAACTTCTCTGTTGAAAGAATAATGAAATTGTAGAACCGTATACATCAAGGCTATTCCACCCGATTCTTTGCCTAGAGAGTTCTTCTCATTTTCCAAGCCTTTTCTTAGTGTCTCCTCCTCAAAGCAGCCTTCTCTGATCACCTTAGGTAGAGTAGGTCCTTCCAAGCTCAGTCACTGTTATATTGCTCTACTGTATCTTCTTCATGCATTTAACTGGTTTCTGAAGTCACCTTATTTGTTTATTTACTGGTTTATTGTCTCTCCCCGTGGCCTCCAACCCTAAATATAATGGAATGCATTTTTAATCTCTTGCTCTTAGAATGGAACCTGGCCATAGTAGGCACTCAATGAACATTTGCTGATGTCAGCCTGACTTGGCAGTCTGCAGTGCTCTAGCCCCTCACAGAGGTACAGAGCTGTCCCCTAGAATAGATCCCATTACATCAGGTTATTTGTGTGACAGTCTCAGTAAGAGAGAGCGAGCTTGTCATCATATCTGCATATGTAATAGATACCAAATAAATGGCTGTTGAATAAACTATGATCACCCTGTGTACCAGAAGTCTGAAACCTCGAGGAGCCACATGACCTGCTTCAAGCCACATCTTGTTAATGAAAGTGCCTGATTCCTCACCATGAGCGTCACACTGGTCCCCTCCAAGCAACCTCTGAAGCACATCCTATCACGGGTGGAGGCTGCAAATGAGGACAGAGAAGACAACTTGGAAATATCTTTTTCAGCAAACTCAGTGTTCCTGTTACTGTTATACAGATACCAGCCTTTGCCGAGTCTATTAAA
The DNA here is from genome assembly GCF_011762595.2 of Tursiops truncatus. Lineage (NCBI taxonomy): Eukaryota > Metazoa > Chordata > Mammalia > Artiodactyla > Delphinidae > Tursiops > Tursiops truncatus. The sequence goes on from NC_047043.1 coordinate 69,503,696, forward strand.
ATTGACTCAAATGATCACTTCTTGTAGTAACTGCATGTCTATCTGTACAAGGACTGCATTTTCCAAGTAAGGAAATGAGGAAGGGATAAAACTTAAAATAATAGCTTGTTGACTTAAAATCAGCAATGTGGCCATGTTGTAAGCCCAGTGGTTAAAGTAGGAGGAATCACTACGTGACTTTGGACAAGTCAACTAGTAGGCCTAAGCCTCAGTTTCCCTATCTATGAAATGGTCATAATATTAGTGCTTACTTCATAGACTGCTATGAAGCCTAATTAGATTAATCCATCAAAGCACTGAATATAGTATGTGTCCCAGTGAACTTGACAAATGTCACTAAGATTTCAGACCCTTGCATGGTCAACTTGATTACTTTGGCATTAGTTGTTTGCAAGCTTTGCTCAAGAAGCTGGTGTTTGGTAATCTGTCTTCTGGAGCTCTTCCGGAGAGGTAAAACAGTTATAGAATGGGCCTTAAGGTCTCCTTGAATCTGATTAAATCCATTCCCTGTTGTTAGAGCTGAGCTAGAAAAATCCTGGCCAATGCTACATGTATTTGCTGAATGGCCTTTTTACCGAAGATTTCAGGAAGATGAGGCTGCTAGAGGGGCAGCCAAGATGACAGCACTGATTAACAAAGGGGCATATTGTCTGGCACATTCTTCTCTGACCTAACCCACCTCCTGCCTCAGAAGGAACTATTCTGGAATGGAAAGTTTCACCATAAACATCTGCTTGCCAGATCTGTCCCAACACTGCAGCCACTGGTGACAGCCATCAGGCACTAAGCATTTTCCCTTGCATTGGGAGCTGCTTGAAGAAGGGCATAACCAAACTTCATGTTTATCATGGCAGAAGACAGGACCAGCACAATTTCCATAGGGACTCCTTTTAAAGATCAAAAAAAGTTTGCATACCCCTTCACCTAAGTAATTTTATTTCTCTTATCTTTTGATTCAGAAAAACACCTGATGACAAAAAGCTACTGGGAATTCAGTAGTGGTTTGAAATGAAACCTCACTGCTCCAAGTGACTCTCTTTCTTAATTCATTAAGTTTTTAAAAAGCCACTCAGACCTCCCTGAAGTTTAACCACTCCCTGTCATTTTGTGTTCACTCAGGCTTTGTGCAGACAGCCAGTGAGCTGTCCTTCGGCACTCTAAAACGTCAGAGCTCATGCCGTGAGTTCCCTCCTATGGCCAAATTCTGCCACTCTGAAGAGAAGCAGACGCTCTCAGAGCTTGGGACCCTGGACCGTCACTCCTAAATGACAGGAGAAGGATGAACAGCTGGGGCTTCCGTAAAACTCAGTGGGATAAGAGCACAAAGGGATTCAGAAGCCAGAGTTAGTTCTGCATTTCCTCTATAATAACCAGCATCGATTATAAACATACCACATGCCAGACACTGTGTTTCAGCTGCACAATTAAACAGGAAGTCCTCAATAACTGCTTCTGGATGGGTGGATGGAGAAATAAATGAATTAGATATCAATTTTACTCCACCCTCCTGAAATCGGGCCTCAGCATTGCAAGGGCATTTGGATTTGCACAATCTCTTCTTTCATTTGTCAACTATTTGAGTGCCAGATCTGTGCAAAATTAGCTCGCCAGGCATCAAACAAAACCAGACAGAGATGCGGCCCTCCAAGTGTGTCCTGGCTTGGAAAGATGGAACCAGTAGTAATGACTCTGGGTCAAAGAAGGCAGTGGGTGAAGACAGTTCCTTACTCCTAGGAGCTTCTGGCCACATCCAGTAAGATTCTCTGAAGATGCTTAAAATGCCTCCCTAAAAGTCACGTAAGAATCTTCGAAGGTATGGTAAATGTTCCCTACAGGCAGCTTTGCTCTCAAGGAGGAGACCAGCAGAGGCTGATCCCCAAAGGAATGATCTCAGAGAGAGGCAGTGAAAGAGTCAGAGGAAGCAACAAAAGGAAGAGAAATAAATGCCAAGGTGCTGGCCTCACACTTGGGCACAGTGGTACTGGTGCTGTTAGTGGACACTGGGAAAACTCAGTGTCTCCTGGGGGAAGAGACCCTCCCCTGGGTTCACTCTGCAGTGAGTCTTTGGGTGTTTTCACCCGTGTGGTTGCTCAGAAGGTTCTCTGCTGCGGCAGCCTCTATAGGCAGAGTCCCAGCTAGCATGGGAGGTGGTACCAGCTCCCCAGGGACACTCTTCCTCACCCCCCCCACCGTGCCACCAACCTCGACACACAACCAAAATAACAACTGCAATTCTCAGCTTCAATCGCCTGTCCAAAGAGAACTGGGAGCCTGCTTCTCTGTGCTCTGCTCTCTCATCCTTCAGAACGCCTTTCAAGGTGCGAAAATGCACCTTTTTTCATGTAGATACTTGCTGAAGTCTCCGGGCCTCTGGGCTGTGGGCTTCCTGAGGGCAGGGGCAGGGCATTCACTGTGCATCTCCAGGCACATGAGGCTGACTAGCTTCATCTTCCAATAGGACGGGCTTCCTGGCCAGTCAGGGAGCTTTGTCACACAGTAGGAGACCTGCCTCCGTTACCTGGGAGAACTTTAAACTTTACAAGGCAAGGTGAAGCTGAAAGGTTACCAGGACCGAGCACACCTCCACCACCCACTCTCCTTGATGGTTCCTCCAACCCACCTTTCCCTCCCCTACTGAAGATCTCAAATGAGAGTCTCCCCAAAAAGCAAATAACGCCCCAAACCAGAGATGCTACACTTATAAAATGAGACAGTCCGTTACTGTGAAAGAGCTGTGGAGAGTGAAAACAAAGTCAAGACAAAAACAAAAACAAAAACAAAAAACCATTGCCCCTGTTCTAAAATCTTTAAGAAACCCTTTGCCTCACATTTAAGTTTTGGGTTTTTTTTTTTTTTTTCTCAACAAATCATATTTAAAATATGTGTTTCCCCTTGGGGATATTGGTTTAGAAATATTATACCGAATTAAAAAATGCTTTAGTGACCAATTCTACTTTTTAACCTTAGCAATTTTCGCTCTTCCTTCCCCTTCCTCGGTATCCCTGCTGACACCACACTCAGGGGGCATGTCTGAGGACCGGAAAGAAGGCCAGTGTGGCGTGGCAGAGCACAGGTTAGGGGTGGTGGTGGGGGACAGCATCAGATGAGCCAGGCAGGTAGGCAGGGGAGGGAGCATGCCAGGCCTTGTAGGTCTCAGCAAGCCTTTACATTTATTTCGAGTACAAAGGGAACTGCCTGGAGGGACTTAGGAAGTGAGTGTATGATGTAATTTACATTTTATAAACATCATGCTGCCTAACTGTCTGATGAATTTATGCTTTGTGCCCATGATTGGATTTCAAGCTCCTGGATGACAGGGTTAGAGGTAAACTCCTATTAATGCCCTCACCTCATGCATTCACAGGAGTTTTAAACCAATAGTTCTCAAACTTTTGTGTGCAGCAGAATCTTCAGGAAGTTCATTCAAACCCAGTGTCCTGGACCCCACCTACAGAGTTTCTAATTCAGTAGGTCTGGGTGGGGCCTGAGACTCTGGATTTCTAACAAGCTCCCAGGTGATGCTGGGAAGGCGGTTGCTGGTACAGACAGGGCACTCAGAAAGCCAGTGTTTAAATCTGTTTGCAGAATAAATCAGTCAATGAAGGGACGTAAAAATGTTTTTTAAAAAACACAAATAGGAACCATCAGTGGTGTGACTTTGACCTAAAACGGCAATCATTTATTCTAATTTTTCTTTTTCTTAAATTATTCCCGTCCCCATATTATGTGATGATAACAAGAGGACTAACCCCTCCATGCAGAAGTACTCTGAAAGGAAATAGATCATTGTGATTAGACAAGATGAGACACTTCAGGGACTGCATCGCCAGGTTTAATTATAAATCAAATGTCATTCAAAGAATTTTTTTTTTTTTTGCAAAAGTATGTGATTTATTTGTGTAGGCAGTAATTACCTGCCTCAATCCAGAAAGGATATGAGGTGGTGAGGCGTCTGTTGGTGCTGTTCCAAAACTGAAAATTAAACTAAACTTTCCTTGGATGCAGAAATACAGCTCACCGTGGCCCATCCCTGTTTGGTTCAAAGCACACAGCACTGGTGAACACACATACTATGAGATGAGGTCGTTTAAACTCTCTTTCTTGAAGGAACCCCCAAAGTTTCTAATTTACGTGCTTATTATGCCAAAGAAGATATGCAGCTGAAGAATGCAAAGTAGTAGAGACTCAGAACCAACAGAGGCAGCAAATATTCGCAAACAATGAGACCTGCAAGGGATTAATTTCCAAAATATACAAACAGCTCATGCAGCTCAATGTCAAAAAATCAAACAACCCTATCAAAAAATGGGTGGAAGATCTAAATAGACATTTCTCCAAAGAAGACATACAGATGGCTAATAGTCACATGAAAAGATGCTCAACGTCGCTAATTATTAGAGAAATGCAAATCAAAACTACAGTGAGGTACCACCTCACACCAGTTAGAATGGCCATGATCATAAAGTCTACAAACAATAAATGCTGGAGAGGATGAGGACAAATGGGAACCCTCCTACACTGTTCGGGGGAATGTAAATTGGTATAACCATTATGGAGAACAGTATGGAGGTTCCATAAAAAACTAAATACAGAAACACCATATGATCCAGGGACTTCCCTGGTGGCACAGTGGTTAAGAATCCGCCTGCCAATGCAGGGGACACAGGTTCGAGCCCTGGTCCAGGAAGATCCCACATGCTGCAGAGCAACTAAGCCCGTGCACCACAACTACTGAGCCTGTGCTCTAGAGCCCACAAGCCACAACTACTGAGCCCGTGTGCCTAGAGTCCGTGCTCTGCAACAAGAGAAGCCACTGCAACGAGAAGCACGCGCACTGCAACGAAGACTAGTCCCCCCTCGCCACAACAACAGAAAGCCTGCGTGCAGCAACGAAGACCCAACGTAGCCATAAATAAAAAAATTAATTTATTTATTTAAAAAAAAAAAAAAAAGGAAATACCATGTGATCCAGCAATCCCACTCCTGGGCATATACCCAGAGGAAACCATAATGTGAAAAGATAGAGGCACCCCGATGTTCATTGCAGCACTATTTACAATAGCCAAGACATGCAAGCAACCGAAATGCCCATCAACACAGGAATGGATAAAGCAGATATGATACATATATACAATGAAATATTATTCAGCCACAAAAAGAACAAAATAATGCCATTTTCAGCAACATGGATGGACCTAGACACTGTCATACTGAGTAAAGTAAGTCACAGAGAAAGACAAATATCATACGATATCGCTTATATGTGGAAACAAAAAGAACGGTACAAATGAACTTATTAACAAAACAGATATAGAGTCACAGACGTAGAAAACAAACTATGGTTACCAGGGGGGTAAGGTGAGGGGGAAGGATAAATTGGGAGATTGGGATTGACATATACACACTATTGTATATAAAATAGATAACTAATAAAGACCTACTGTACAGCACAGGGAACTCTACTCAGTACTCTGTAATGACTTATATGGGAAAAGAATCTAAAAAAGAGTGGATATGTGTATATGTATAACTGATTCACTTTGCTGTACACCTGAAACTAACACAACACTGTAAATCAACTATATTCCAATAGAAATTAAAAAAAAAAAAAAAGAACCAACAGAGGGACAATATACTTCAGACCTAGGATAGTTGGCACAGACCGCTACGCAGGAAGCACCCAGGGTCTCTGAGGGTTTACCTTGCCTCTCCACACGTGAGTCTGCAGTTTCCACGTGTACACATCCATCCATCCAGAAACTGTTATCATAGCCCAACCAACAACAGGCAGTACAAACTTAGGGATGGCTGGGGGCTTGAGGGGTTCAACAGGAAGCCCTTTTGCCTAAGGTCTACAGGGTCACAAATTCACATTCTGCTTAGGGAAAAAGCTGGTTAGACATACCCCAGGACTGTTTGGGACTAGACCACCACAGATGGGTGGTCCTAAATGAAATCTCATCTATTCAGTAGTTATTCGGGAACTCATGGTCTAAGAGGTTGACCAAGGAGGGAGGAATTCAAAACATCAAAAGCCAGAGTTTCAAAACAAGAAAGTCTGCTGAAAATCATAGGCCTTGAAAAGCAAATGATAAATAGTCATGAAATAGGAACCAATGAATTAACCGTACTCTCTATCCACATAGCAAGACACAAACAACTGGAAGCCGATGGACAATTTACTTCATGTGGATGATGAACCTGGATCTTTGTTCTACGCTGGTGGGAATTCATGGAACAGTCTGGCTACGATTTAACCACAAAAATAGCATCCCCTACACTCTAGCAAAACATAAAGTACATATGAGCCCCCAAATCCAAGGTCAATATTCAGAGTCCCTAAAACCCAACTCCCCATGGCATTTGCAGTTACCCACCTCCGAAAGGGTAAAAGTAAACATGGGACCTGCTCTGGTGTTAAACTGCCACCGGATCCTCCCCGCTGTCTCCCTCCTCCTCTTCTTCTTTACAGACACGTAAAGTTGGATCTCTTGAAGGAACTGGGGGCTCCCACTCTAGGCAAAGGTTGGACAGGTGATCAATGTACAGCATGAGATTTGACTGTGCCTCCGTGCCTCCGACAGAGCTGGATCATCTGGGGCAATGAAAATTATAAGCAACAAGAAAGTGGTATTAACAGCAAGGGTAGGGAAGCCCAGGCAGCACACACCATGATTCCCTAGGACACCCAGCAACCATTCCTTTCCCCATTCAGTCATTCCGAACACTCATCAAGCACTGTGCCAGGCTCTGGGGAGACAGTAGTGACAAATATAAACACAAGCCCTGCCCTCACGGAGTTTATGGGCTATTCTGGACAGTGAGACAAGCAATTAAAGGACAGTGTGTAAAGGAACCTAGAGGGTGCAGTGGAGCACAAAGCAAAGGCAGTCAACCCAGCCTGGAGGTGGGTGGTCAAGGAAGGATTCCCAGAAGTGACATTTAACGCTGAGCCTAGAGGACCCATGGAGTTAGCCAGACAAGACTGGGATATGTCGGCATGTGTCCGAATCTGAGATGAGAAATCATGGTTGGTCTGAGGGGCTGAAGGTCCCTTGTTCTCAGCCATTGTCCAGGCCATAATCCTATACGCAACAAAGGCACCAGATCTGGAGTCGGCAGCTTTCATCACAAGGTGCTCCTCCAATCCCCACAATCCAGTTGTGTTTCACACTCTTCCAAGTGGGATCCCAGGAAAGGAAAGAACATAGAAAATAGTTTGTTCTATAAGAAGATAGGAAAGAAAGTGAAACAATAACGTGGACTTGAACTGCTACAGAATAGACCCAATTGCAGCCATCTGTTTTCCGCACACCAGCATTACAGGTAAACTGAGATATCAAGCTCGCTCAGGACAGCTGAAACGACACGAGGCCCAACTGCAACTTGGCGTCCCCAAAGTGGGAGCCCCAAGGCTTCTTCCCTTTGGCTCTCTCGCTTTGCCCTTCCCTTTCCTCCAAGTCCCCAGAAAATCACAGAGGGGGCTCTTCGCTTTGTTGCTCTTATCCTTGGTGTTTCTGATGTCTAAAAGGCTACCACAGACATGATACCTCCCACTTGCCTTACGCAGCTGAGGAAAACCAGAGAGTTTAAGAAGCCAATCTTGCAGGGGCCCCCACGCAGGAAAACAAAACAAACAACAACAAAAAAAACTTGTGAAAGTCCCAGTAGCTTGAGTGTTGCCCAAGGTTCTAGCTGCCTGTGCATTATGAAAGAGACCATTGTAGGGGATGGTTTAAGACACGGCAATAAGCACGTTTTTACCAAAATGCACAGTCCGAAGTAGCTTTCCTTTACATTTTCGTATTGTCATATAATTCAAGGCCTGCAAACAAAATCCTTGATTGAAGACAGAACGAAACGAGCAGGCAGCTATTTTAGAGACAAAGAAAGGATGTCTTTTTAACCTATGACAACACAAATTTGTTTAGGTTTTCGCTCCACTAAGTAAGTAAGCAATTAGGTTTTGTCCAATAAAAATATCCCTGTGCGTGTGCAAACACCCGAGGCAATCATATAATTACCCTGCCCAATCAGATTCAATTGCTGACAGTTGAGTTCCCACTGCTCATTAACTTCAGATCACAATGAGGGCTTTACGGAAGCCCTTTCCCGTCTCTTTACAAAGGTTCCTATGATGCCATGAGCAGCCCCAGCGCTACCTCATTCAAGATAATCATCCAAAATGGCCAGGGCCAAGGCCAGCCTACTCTGACTTCCCTCTGAAAAAATAAAAAGAGAAATTCGAAGAAACACTGGCTTACACGCCCTTGCTTCATTTGGGGATCTCACTTCTAAATATAATAGTAACCTTTCACCCCCACACTTTAAGTGCCGTAATTATATAATTAAAACCAATTATGTCATTTAACAGAGACTTTTTCAAGATCCACAGCAAGTGGATCAATTACCTCAATCATTGACCTCAGAAGATTTCAAACTGACCTGCAACAATGACAATTGGATAAATTTAGACACTGGCTTCCAAGGCCTGCATGGACCAGCTGTGTGGATTGTAGCTGGTCTAGATTCTTCTAGACTCTAGAAGCTGAACTAAATTCACTAACTAAATGCATCTAACACTACCGCCGCCACTTGTTTGCACAACACTTCCAATATCCCAAAATACTTGCTTGATTTTTTATAACCACCCTAATAGTGTTGTTACTTCCATGTTTCAGAGGAGAAAAGGGAGGCTGGGAGAGTTTGACATTATCTCAAGCTATGCAGCAAGGTAACGGGCTAGCTGCATAACTCCCACCACAGAATCCAAAGCCTGTTAATAGCAAGTAGTGTGTGTGTGTGTGTGTGTGTGTGTGTGCGCGCGCGCGCATGTGTGTGCACATGCGCGCGCGCACACGTCTTTATTCTCCTGGGCATCCATTCCTCCTATTTTCATTATCTTACCCCAATTTCCCTTTGAGGAAACACATCCACCCCACTTGCAGCTCACGTGCATGACACGGGGCTCCACTCCAGCTCCAGGGTATGCAGTAACCTAGGCCTCAGCCAATCAGCTCCTAGCATTCTCCTAGCCACAGCATTTGCTCAGGAGTGAGCACATGACCCAACCAAAGCCAGTGAGACACACTGAGAATCTTGGGAAAGAGCCTTACTCTTGGGCTTTCATGTGAGAGGAGCTACCATCCAGCAGTTGAGCAGCTATCTTGCTGCCACCAAAGGAGTGAGGGATAATGGAGCCAAGAGATACAGAGAGATACACTGGCTCCAGGAAACTCCTTGAATCCCTTTGTGTTGACAGTAGGGGCATTTAGAACATGGAGTGAGTCACCAGTACACTGGGGAACATATGAAGAGTGCTACCACCTACCGCTTGGACAGGCTTGATGACAAGGATGGAAGTAACTGACTGTGGCTCTGAGCAGCAGCCCTGTCTCCTGCTTACAGCACAGTGAAGTGCCTCCTATTTTTGAGTTATTTAAAAACATACCATTTTACGGGCAGAAGGAAGCACTTTAACCTGCAAAATGATTTTTATCACATACTAAACATCCTTATAACTTTGTGGTCCTCTGCTCTGGTCAAAGTTGTCTCTCCTTGGAGTTGAGACAGCTGTTGGAGCCAAGAAGACCTGCCTTGACCTTGCACTCTGCCCTGCTCAGTGGTATCCTTGTGCTCTCCAATTCCTGGACCTGCGTGGGATGTAAGAACTGAGGACATACACACTCATCAAAATGGAGCATTTCCTTTCTTTTTTCTCTTATCCCAGGCCTTGAGGGAAAAGAAAAAAGAGCAAGAATTCTTCTATCACAGGATTTTCAACCTTGGCACTCTTCAAGTTTGGGGCCAGATGATTCTTTGTTGTTGGAACTGCCTATGCACTAAAAGATGTGTAGCAGAGTCCTCTGGCCTCTACCTACTAGATGTCAGCCGCATCCCTGTTCCACACTGGACATCCAGAAATGTCTCTAGGGGACACTGCCAAAGGTCCAGGGGTCGGGGCTAATATCAGCTCTGGTTGAGAACCACTGCTTTAATAGAACATCTGAGGTATTTATTGGATTTTCCTTGCAGCATCTTTGAGTATTATGATGTTTTCTCCTTAAAGTGGGAGGAGGGAAGGAACCACCATGCTCCTTAGAACTGGCTAAACAAAAAGACCCAGGATCTCAATACTGCCTTCTCTCAGGGCCAGGAAGTCACATAAGACTAACTGACCCACTAAGGACCAAAGTGGGGAAAAGGCATATCAAACAGAAATAATTTTACCTAAAGATCAGAGAGAGGAAAAGGATGTGGAGGAGAAAATTACAAGTGAAGAACGAGCGACTATACAGTGAGTTCCAAAGTGGGCACGTGGCTTCTCATTTCCACAGGAAAGAAAATGAAACCTAAAGATTGTTGCTGGGTTTCTTGAATTCAGGTTCAGCCCAAAAGGTGGAAGAGTCTGGTTTCAAACAGAAATGAAACTCACCCTGTAGAGAAAAAGCCAAAAATGGTAGCCTCACTTATTTGGACAAATGTGGGCAAAGACACTTGAAACAGGCAAGACTGATGGATTAATAGAATATTTTTTAAAGAAAGGCATTTACTCTCTTCCACATGTCAGCAAAATAAGAGTGGGTTGGCAGAGGTCCTTCCTTCAGGCTTGCTTGAATGAGAAGACAGAATTCATTATATAAGCAATATGCATTGTGAAGCCTTGAAGAAAGAGGTTGAATTGGTTTGCCCTCTCAATGAGTTAATTAGTCACATTCCCTCAGTATTCTGGGGAATTGGTTTCAGGACATCTAGTGGATATCAGAATCCATGGATGCCCAAGTCCCTTATATAAAGTGGCAGAGTATTTGCATATAACCTATGCACATCTTCCAGTATACTTTAAATCATCTCTACCCCTAATACAAAGTAAATGCTATGTAAATAGTTGTACAGAACATATTGATTAAATGCTCTGTAAATAGTTGCTGGAGCATGGCAAATTCAAGGTTTGCTTTTGGAACTTTCTGGACTTTTTTTTCAAATATTTTTGATCTGCAGTTCGTTGAATCTGCAGATGTGGAACCCACGGATATGGAGGGCTGACTGTGTATCTTCACACTAGCAGGTAGCTGAGACCAGCCTAGGAATTCCACAGTAGTGGGATTTCAGTGAGGCTTTAACGCACAAACTTCTGCACACCTCACAGCACTGACTGCTTTTTCATTAATTAATTAATTAATTAATTAATTTATTTATTTTTGGCTGTGTTGGGTCTTCGTTGCTTTGCGTGGGATTTCTCTAGTTGTGGTGAGTGGGGGCTACTCTTCATTGCGGTGTGCGGGTTTCTAATTGAGGTGGCTTCTCTTGCTGCAGAGCACGGGCTCTAGGCACGCTTCAGTAGTTGTGGCTCACAGGCTCAGAGGTGTGGCTCACGGACTCTAGAGCACAGGCTCAGTAGTTGTGGTGCACGGGCTTAGGTGCTCTGTGTCATGTGGGATCTTCCTGGACCAGGGCTTGAACTCGTGTCCCCTGCACTGGCAGGTGGATTCTCAACCACTGCACCACCAGGGAAGCCCCAAAGTACTGACTTCTGATCAAGTCTGTCAAAAGAACCAGGTTGGTTTGCATGTAAAGCCTGGCTTTTGTTGGGGTGTAACTGGATGAAAATGTTCGGATTCTAGCAGTTTCTCTCACTAGAAGTCCTAATGCCTCAGAGCATGGAGAGGTGTATTAGGGGAGTTCAGATGATCAGAGCTGAGGCCCCACTGCTTCCTCAGTTCCCAGGCAGCCTTCCCCTCTAGCTGTCACCACGATCCAGCTGTCCCATCTTATTGCCCCTAACTTCTCTCCTGCAAGCAGTGAGATCTGACTGCTAGGGTGTGACAGTGTCTCAAATGGAGAAAGAGTAAAAAAAAAAAAGGCATCTCTGAAGGGCCCTGGCCCTCCTCCCATTGTCCTTTTAGGCTTACGGTTTTTTGTTTGGTAGAGGTAACATTTAGAATAAACAATTATAGAAAAATAGAAGTAGTTGTCTGGAGGGTCTAGCAGAGGTCCACAGGGACTTTTATGAGCTGTATAAAGAACTGTCTTTTGACTCAAATCAACAGAATTAGAACGGAAAAAGGAGAAGTAACAGCTGACACTGCAGAAATACAAAGGATCATGAGAGATTACTACAAGCAACTATATGCCAATAAAACGGACAACCTGGAAGAAATGGACAAATTCTTAGAAAGGCACAGCCTTCTGAGACTGAACCAGGAAGAAATAGAAAATATAAACAGATCAGTCACAAGCACTGAAATTGAAACTGTGATTAGAAATCTTCCAACAAACAAAAGCCCAGGACCAGATGGATTCACAGGCAAACTCTATCAAACATTTAGAGAAGAGCTAACACCTATCCTTTTCAAACTCTTCCAAAATACAGCAGAGGGAGGAACACTTCCAAACTCATTCTACGAGGCCACCATCACCCTGATACCAAAACCAAACAAAGATGTCACAAAGAAAGAAAACTACAGGTCAATATCTCTGGTGAACATAGATGCAAAAATCCTCAACAAAATACTAGCATACAGAATCCAACAGCACATTAAAAGGATCAAACACTATGATCAAGTGGGGTTTATCCCAGGAATGCAAGGGTTCTTCAATATATGCAAATCAATCAATGTGATAAACCATATTAATAGACTGAAGGAGAAAAACCGTATGATCAACTCAATAGATGCAGAAAAAGCTTTCGACAAAATTCAACACCCATTTATGATAAAAACCCTCCAGAAAGTAGGCATAGAGGAAACTTACCTCAACATAATAAAGGCCATATACAACAAACCCACAGCCAACATCATTCTCAGTGGTGAAAAACTGAAAGCATTTCCACTAAGATCAGGAACAAGACAAGGTTGCCCACTCTCACCACTATTATTCAACAGTTTTGGAAGTTGTAGCCACAGCAATCAGAGAAGAAAAAGAAACAAAAGGAATCCAAATCAGAAAAGAAGAAGTAAAAGTGTCACTGTTTGCAGATGACATGATACTATACACAGAGAATCCTAAAGATGCTACCAGAAAGCTACTAGAGCTAATCAATGAATTTGGTAAAGTAGCAGGATACAAAATTACTGCACAGAAATCTCTTGCATTCCTATGCACTAATGATGAAAAATCTGAAAGAGGAGTTAAGGAAGCCCTCCCATTTACCACTGCAACAAAAATAATAAGATACCTAGGAATAAACCTACCTAGGGAGACAAAAGACCTGTATGCGGAAAACTATAAGACACTGATGAAAGAAATTACAGATGATACAAGCAGATGGAGAGATATACCATGTTCTTGGATTGGAAGAATCAACATTGTGAAAATGACTCTACTACCCAAAGCAATCTACAGATTCAATCCAATCCATATCAAATTACCAATGGCATTTTTCACAGAACTAGAACAAAAAATTTCACAATTTGTACGGAAACACGAAAGACCCTGAATAGCCAAAGCAATCTTGAGAAAGAAAAACGGAGCTGGAGGAATCAGGCTCCCTGACTTCAGACTATACTACAAAGCTACAGTCATCAAGACAGTATAGTACTGGCACAAAAACAGAAATATAGATCAAAGGAACAGGATAGAAAGCCCGGAGATAAACCCACTCACATATGGTCACCTTATCTTTGATAAAGGAGGCAAGAATATACAATGGAGAAAAGACAGCCTCTTCAATAAGTGGTGCTGGGAAAACTGGACAGCTACATGTAAAAGAATGAAATTAGAACACTCCCTAACACCATACATAAAAATAAATTCAAAATGGATTAAAGACCTAAATGTAAGGCCAGACACTATTAAACTCTTAGAGGAAAACATAGGCAGAATACTCTATGACATAAATCACAGCAAGATCCTTTTTGACCCACCTCCTAGAGAAATGGAAATAAAAAGAAAAATAAACAAGTGGGACCTAATGAAACTTAAAAAGCTTTTGCACAGCAAAGGAAACCATAAACAAGATGAAAAGACAACCCTCAGAATGGGAGAAAATATTTGCAAATGAAGCAACTGACAAAGGATTAATCTCCAAAATTCAGAAGCAGCTTTATGCAGCTCAATATCAAAAAAACAAACAACCCAATCCAAAAATGGGCAGAAGACTTAAATAGACATTTCTCCAAAGAAGATATACAGATTGCCAACAAACACATGACAGGATGCTCAACATGACTAATCATTAGAGAAATGGAAATCAAAACTACATGGAGATATCATCTCACACCAGTCAGAACAGCCATCATCAAAAAGTCTACAGACAATAAATGCTGGAGAGGGTGTGGAGGAGAAAAGGGAACCCTCTTGCACTGTTGGTGGGAATGTAAATTGATACAGCCACTATGGAGAACAGTATGGAGGTTCCTTAAAAAACTAAAAATAGAACTACCATACAACCCAGCAATCCCACTACTGGGCATATACCCTGAGAAAACCATAATTCAAAAAGAGTCATGTACCACAATGTTCATTGCAGCTCTATTTACAATAGCCTGGACATGGAAGCAACCTAAGTGTCCATCCACAGATAATGGATAAAGAAGATGTGGCACACGTACAATGGAATATTACTGAACCATAAAAAGAAACGAAATTGAGTTATTTGTAGTGAGGTGTATGGACCTAGAGACTGTCATACAGAGTGAAGTCAGAAAGAGGAAAACAAATACCATATGCTAACACATATATATGGAATCTAAAAAAAAAAGGGTCATGAAGAACCCAGGGGCAGGATGGGAATAAACACAAGGACCTACTAGAGAATGGACTTGGGATGCGGGGAGGGGGAAGGGTAAGCTGGGACAAAGTGAGAGAGTGGCACGGACATATATACACTACCAAATGTAAAACTGATAGCTAGTGGGAAGGAGCCGCATAGCAGAGGGAGATCAGCTCGATGCTTTGTGACCACCTAGAGGGGTGGGATATGTAGGGTGGGAGGGAGGGAGACGCAAGAGGGAAGAGATATGGGGATACATGTATACATATAGCTGATTCACTTTGTTATTGTAAAGCAATTATACTCAATAAAGATGTTTAAAAAAAAAAGGAATATGCTGGGGAATGGGCAAAATAGTTTCCTCTATATCCTTTTATTTTATAAATCATATCTATATGTTAATAAGTTTAGATTTGGTTGTGAGTTCTCCATTAAAATAATAATTATATAATCAAAAAAAAAAGAACTGTCCTTTGTAAAATTTAGTAATTAAATCCGGAGGAGCGGGTCTTTTACTCTTGATACATAAAGAATGAATCTCAGGGCACAGTCTTCCTGTGGATGAGCATCCCCCCACCCCACCCCCTTTCCACTGAAATCATTCACCCTGGCCTGCCTATGTTCCTCAGAATACCTGGCTACATCAACAGAGATAAAAGAGAAGAGTAGCCCACTTCCCAGTTCCAGCTGGTGTTAAAATCATACGATGAGTTTTCTGTGTTTCGATGGAAGTGCCTCCTGAGTGAGTCCACACACTGGCACATGAAAATTTTGTTTGCACCGAAGAAGTGAGTCACGGTGAGAACGTGGGTCTGCTTGAGCAGACATGTGCCGCTGTTAAAAGCACAAAATCCAGGGCTCTACACACACCCTAAGACGAGTACTGCCCTCCCCGTGTCCTTCTCAGCATGAAGTAGGGGAGAGACAGCTTCACTGGGGTGGGAGGTGTCACAGGTCACCCTCACAGTCATTACTGAACAGAACTTGTAAGAGCAGCAAGTCCTTGCGTTTGCCACCGAGAAGCCTTACTGCCAAGTTCCAGAAAAGGATGTTAACAGTGTGTGGAATTCGGGTTAAGGCAGGAGTTGGCTTCTAGAGATGAGCTTCAGCAGATCTAGAAACCGTATGCGAAATTCGGCGCAAGCACTTTCATGCTTTATTCTGAGGAGTGGATTTGTGGTTTTCATCATCTTCTCAAATTAGTATGAAACTCTGAATACAAAATTAAACAACAGTTTTTATAAAGCTATTCTGCAATTTTTTTCAACAGTTTTCTGAGCTGTAATTTACATGCTGTCAAGTTCATTCCTCTTCAGTGTAAAGTTCAAGGATCTTGAATAACTTTATTTGTGGTGCAGACATCACCATAAACCAGTGTTAGAACATTTCCACCACCTTCAAAAAGATCCTGTGCTCGTTTATAATAAACTTCCTTTAATTTTTGCAACACAAGTTCTAGGGTTGAAAGAAGGCTCTTTGCATATCGGCAGAGCTGACCCATTTTTCCTCCCCTTCTCAAAAGCTCTGCTAAAAAATTATTTATTGTTTACCTTAAATTCAAATATAACTAGGTATACTGTATTTTTATTTGTGAAATTTGACAACCTTAATCCAGGGTCAAAGCAGAACTAAGCAAGTGAATCAAAGTTCAGGTCTAGAAATAAGTGTACTTTTTTGAAGCATTGAAAAAAGACATACATTACATTAGCAAATTTGAACCATCTAGGTTCAAAGATGGTTAGAAACTAGTTGCATCTAGGATTCATGCTGAAAACTAAAGCTGCACAAACAACCAGACGAGCTCGGGACCCAACTGCTGTTTTACAAGCAAGCCTGGCACTCAAAGGCTTATATGCCACATTTGCTTTGAAAGGTTAAGAAATTGGACGTAATTGTTAACCTTGCAACTCACAATCACAACTAGAATTGTGACTTTTACAGGCACAAATTATAAGGAAATTGTTCTTAACCCTTCTGAGGTCATAAACCCCTTTGAGAGAATCTGATAAAAGCTATAGACCTTCTTCACAGAAAAATTTATGGATACATACAATATTTTGCATAGAATTTCTAGGGGGAAGGGAGGTTCACAGATTCTATAACAATGATCGTGGACCTCTCAAGGGTCCAAGGATGCGGGAAGAGCCTAGGCAAGTTGACGAAAGCTATCCTGAAATCTTACGCTCCTTGCTTTTCTCTTCCTCCTGTTGCTGCAGGAAGGGAAGCCAGAGTAATGGCACAGGAACTGGGTAAGGCAGGAAGACATGGCCAGGCTGCTCTCAGCCAGCAGTGGTGAGAACTGGAGCAACTCGCCTGAACTCCACGGACTCGAGGGTCACTGTCCGTAAAATGAACAGATTGGCCCAACACTGTTTCCACAGCTTATGTCCCAGGGATCTAGCTGAAAGGTATCTGAGAAGGGTCATTTTAGACCCTGGAGCACTGCACAAGATTTAGTGTTTAAAAAAAACAACAACAACTTTCAAAACCACTGGACTATAAGTCACCAAAGTCATCAAGGTTCTGAGTCACCTGGTTATCTGATTCTGACTCTATAGAGCAGAGGTCAGGAGACAGTGGGGAGGATCTAGGCATTCTGGGAAAAAAGGCATTTGGCAGGGAGAGGAGAGAAAGACACCCTGGCCCTCACCACTCTTTAGTTCTGCAACACGTTCTTCCTCCTTTGTGCTGCTCTCCCTTTCTTCATATGGAACATCCAAACACTGCCCAGTTTTCCTTTGGTAAAATAAATACTTTTCCCAAGTACATGAACTTAATCAAATTTCCTTTGGGTAACAAGGATACCCCATGATCTATTATATCATTAGGTAATGTTATACTAAGTATAACAGAAGCCCACATGGATAAAGGACATGTGTGCCCAGCTCTGTGCACTAGAGATAGTATCTCTTTTATGCCTTCAAGCCTCCTAAAGTACTTCTCAGTATTATCAGTCTTATTTTTCAGAAGAGAAAACTGAGGGAAAAAAAATTAAGTGATTTATACAAAGTCACCCAGCTAGCCAATGACAAAAAGAGATTTCAAGTTCCAGAGCCTACACCCATAGCCACTCTACTATACTGAAGAGATTAACTATGCAATTTGTGACTCAAAAAAAAAAAAAAAAATACAGGTTTTACTCATTTATCTTCTCTTGAAAACAAAGAATCTATCACTTTAAGGAAGTTTATTATCATGCCCAATGATATGAACCATAAAACTATTTTTGAACCTTATTTAACACTTATTGACATCTACTAAGCAGATCTACCATGTTCATATTTATCATCTCAAAGTAAAATAAATGATTTAGTTTGGGGCTTTATCTTATCCATCCTTGGTCCTTGAAACAGCACAAAAGATACACTCTCTTCTTACTTGTTGTCACAAGATACTAGAGGCAAGCTGAGGAAAACATGCTGGGAAGTAATGTTCCACACTTTGTGTTAAGACTTTTCTTCTTTAAATAGAGCTTGTGTAAATCACAGACGAAGTTGACAAATTTCACGGCTTAGTCATGGCTAACGTATCGGATTTCATGGTTTGACAGAGATTAACAAGAAAATCACATTTGAGTTACAACTATTAGTAGATTCTTAGATATTTGGTAAAGAAACTCCGAGCTCTCCAAACTCCATTGCTCACTGCATACCACTTTTCGTCCTTCCCTCCATGGGTGCAGAACCTCTGTGAATCCAGGGAGAGCAAACTGGGATCCTCCAGAGCTCCTCAGTCACCCCCTGGCTATCACAGGGGTGAGCTGCTGCCTAATGGGCTCTAGGGAAAGGTCTAGCATCATCGTGGAATAGAGCAAGCGTTAGCATTTATGACCCAATTCATAAAAGTGTAGACAGGAAAAAAACATACTATGTTTGTACATAACACAGGCATTTCACCCTAACATCACATGCACTAAAGAGAGGAATGAATTATTATAGGTGTTGAAACTCAGATATTTTAGGGGAAAATTAAGTTTTCACATCTCAGATATTTTAGGTAAAATTTAAGATTTCACATGTTTATGAGGAGGCAGTTCAGCAGAGGTCTTGTTAAAAGCAGTGGCATCCAAGTAGAGACTTCAAAAAGCCTGCTGACTGCTGAGCCATTTGGCCTGAGGGCTCTGCATATCCTCTTTCGGTAAGAGCCCAGCTTGCCTGTCATTTTTGCGTAAAAGCCAACCAATTTGTCAGCCATTTGCTTTAATTCTTTTTCTGAGTCTTCCTAACGATAAACTCCATCTACCTTCTGGTCTTCAATATCATATATCTGACTGGAGGATGGAAATTCACTTGCACCTCAGACCAGTTTCCTTCCCAGGCGATCCTCCTGGGCCTTATAGGATGTCCTTAATCAGAACCACATTACTGAGCAAGAGGAAGTCCTTGCACAGACGCTGGCAAGACACTATGGCAAATTAGTTTCAGAACATGGAAGGTCAGATTGGGAATAAAACCTACAGTTATCTATTGTGTTTTCTTTAGCTGAGAAAATTAAGGCAGGGTGCCTCACTCTTAAATAACCAAGATTTGGATACGGAGCAGCCGTTTAGGAAAGGAGTTCCAACGACTGCTGTGCACAATAGTCAGTTGTGGAAACTGGAGTCTTCACATTCCAGGTATTCTGGATGTGAGCAAGGATTTTCTCATTTTATCCAGATAGGTTTTTATATTTCAGTAGCACCCTAGATTGGTAAAATAAAAATAGCCAAGGTATTACAGGTTTTGTCCAAAAATATAATTGTCATTTAACTTAGTGTGTCTGTGTGTACAGAATACACATATCTATATACCTATTACACACGTATATGTGTGTTAAATAAACAAAGCATATTTTAATTACACTCTTATGTGACAGGCACTATACTAAGCACTTTTCATATGTTATTTTATTTACTCTTTCAACAAACTATCATGGTAGAGATTCTCTTTGTTTTTCTTTTACGGATGAAAAAAAAAAACCCTGAGATTAAAGGGGATTTGAGCCACAAAATTAGTCATCGAGCCATAAGTTGAACTCGGGGTGCCTGACTCCTGAACCTGTGTTTTTAAGCACTGTGGTATACTGAGCCCTGGAAATTCTCATCAGTTCCATTGAGATGGGTGCCCAGCTCACTCTCAAAAAAATACAAATTTCCTGACGGTGGGAATGAGGAGTCTATTGCTTCACTAACACACGACTGTGAAAGGCTTCGGGCAGATGGAGGGGAGGGTGTGAGAAAAGGGAGAAATTGTTGCAGAAACCCAAGACCTACCTCCTTCACAATTTTGCACAGGATTAGCCTGCCTGGGGAGACTCAGAGAACCAGAAGGACCAGGGGCCTTAGTGGGAACCTGTCCCCCACCCAACTTCAAACTGGCAGCCTTCCCTTCTCATGAATGAGCTGGCCCGAGAAATTTGGAGCAAGAAATATTTCCAGTGTGTCTCTACCTTAACTAACACCATGGGGGCAGCTAACAATTACAAAAGGAATGAACTTTTTCATCAAACGCCCTTCCATAAAACCATTTCCCAGGAAATGTAACACAGCATGGAGCTAGCCGACTGCAATTTTCCACCAACAATGAGCATCCTGGGGCACAGGTACTATATTTAAACGATTTTCCTCCAGCTTTTTGGCAAGGCTCTCTCTCAAGGAGACTCAGAGTTGAGCTGAGGTCTCATTCCCCTCCGGCCAGCAGGATAGGAATGTTTAAAGCGGCCCTGTCTCTTCAACACCCATGTGTAAAACGCCAATAAACAAGCCAGCAAAGACCTGCAGGCCTAATTGCCTTTTAACTCCGCCAAGATGATAAACTCCCTGAGTAAGGAAGGAAAGACTCCCAGGGATTTAACAAGTTTATCTGCCTGCCACTTGAACATTTTCTGTCTGCCTACACTTCAGTGAATTCACCAATAAAAGGATAAAAGGGCCCCGAACCTCAGACCCCTCAATGGCCGAGAAGCCACAGATTCAAAACGTATGCCCAGCAAAAATCAGCCCGTTAACTGAACTTTGTTTCACGTGCTTGTGAGGTCGAGGGCGAGGAAAGTGGGGCCGCTTGCCTGTTTCTAGCATCAGCCATTTCCCTGTTTTTGACTAAGGCCTACAAATCTTTACCTACAATAAAGAAAACTGTTCTCACAAAGAAACGGGAAAGGCAACTCATCCAGAAACCTCTAAAATTCAACTCAGGGGACTGTAATGACAGGAGAGAAGCCACATGGGCCCTGGTGGTGGAGGAATGGAGTGTGCTCATCAACATACTGGTCAGTTCTGCAAGGACATTTTTTATCTCTCCCTCCCTGAACTGACTTTGGAGTTTAGCATTTTAGTTGTTTTTGTGCATTTGTACCCTACCACCCAGAAGAAGAATTCTGAGAACTCTGTACAAATTGGAATTAAATTGGAAAAGCAAAGTAAAACAAAACCAAAAGACTTGGAGGCAATACAGGGAGGTAGTGCCATTCAAGACATAAAAGAAAGGTGAATGGGCATAACCTCTCTGGGAGGTCACTTCACGATATTTATCAATACGAACGTGCAACTTTCCTTTTAGGAATTCATTCTAAAGAAATTATTGGACAAGTGCATAAAGGTGAAGCACAAGGAGCTATAGCATTCCAATAGGAAATATTTAAAAAGAACTACATTCTCATCATTAAGGACTGGTTAAATAATGCAAAAATTCTATACTCTGCAGCTAGAAAAAGGATGCTGTGTGTGTGTGTGTATATATATATATATATGTATATAGGTATACATCTGTTAGTGTGAAAAGGTGTCCAACCTACAACATTAAGTTCAAAAAGCAAGTTATAAAAACATGTACAGTATGATTTCATTCTTTTTTTTTCCCCAGAGGCTTGACATAGAAAAAGAACTAGGGGGCTTCCCTGGTGGTGCAGTGGTTGAGAGTCCGCCTGCCAATGCAGGGGACACGGGTTCGTGCCCCAGTCCGGGAAGATCCCACATGCCGCGGAGCGGCTGGGCCCGTGAGCCATGGCCGCTGAGCCTGCGCGTCCGGAGCCTGGGCTCCGCAACGGGAGAGGCCACAACAGTGAGAGGCCCGCGTACCGCAAAAAAAAAAAAAAAAAAAAAAAAAAAGAAAAAGAAAAAGAACTAGGAAGACACACAGTTCATCAAAATGTTAGTATTTCTGGACGGTGGAATTCTTTTGCAAAGACTTTTGAATTATTTGAAATTTTTATATAATGAAAATGCATTGCCTTTAAAATCAGTTAAAGCACTAAAGCTAAAAAAATAAAACATTCTGCCACCACCACTACTCTCCTGATCACCAGGAAGAGAACCCTATCTGAAAGAACTTTATGGAAAGATACAGTTTTCCTTTCTCAAGGAGACACAAGTGAAGAACGTTAAAGGATTTGGTCTTGACTTATCATCACATATAGTTGTTATTCCAGTGTATTTTCCAATGAGATGAGAATGAACAGTGAAACTACAAGTGGGCTCAAAATCCCAGGGGGGTGTATTTCCTAGGTGGCCCATGCTCCCCTCTACCCTTAAATCAGGGTAAAACGCTGAGAGCTCCTCTATTAAGCTGACCTGTTCCACTTAATAAAACAAGAGCAGCCCTAGAGTAGGGTGCTTGCCAAATGAAAAATCTGAAACACTATTTTTCTATTAAAATCTTAACCATGTTTTTCCTATTGGAACCTGGAAACTGGACAAATTCTGAAGGAATCTAAAGGAATTTCTTTAGAAAAGAATTCTGTTAACACCAAAAGCTCCCCAAGCACTACACAAAGCAAATGCTAGAATGCATTACGCTGAAACATGAAAACAGAAGTTCAAACCCACAGTGATGTGTCCTTCGCACCAGGCTTTGTGTTTATCAGGGCTTATTCGTTTGTACACTTATCCCTGTACATTTTCTTCATCTCCCTGCTTCATAATTTCATAATCAGTCCCAGATTTCCTATTTCTTTCACATTGTAAGGCATGGAATCCTGGATTTGGGATATGCAAGATTTAAGGGTAAGGAAGAGTGGAAAGTATGATAAAAATAAAATCAAAATGGAAGTTTTGTTTCATACCCACTGAGAAGTAACAAATTGAGAGCATGCCTCAGTACCCATTTGACCCTCAGAAACTGTTAGAACATGGACACGTGTATAAGAATTTCACGTGCAAAAGATCCTTTGGTTGGGAAATCTCCTTACCAGTGGATGGGGCTATGGGAAACTAAAAGGGTTCCCACATCAATGATGGGTACGTCTGCCAAAGCACTGTCGCGCTACTCTCAGAATTCAGAACTCTGTCCCTAGATTATAAAACAGTAAACTGAAATGTCAGCCTAATCTAGGATAAACTTCATCTCTCGAGTTAAAGACACTAGCCTCTCAACGGGTTTCAATTGGAGGTTTCTTTGAAGGAATGTTCTCAAATTCATTAAAGAAAGTTCACTGACTTCACAGACTCTGGCATCAAATAGATGACCCGAGCTCTTCATTGCCCTGCAAAATGACCGTTCACCTTGAAGCTCTGCAAATTGGGATTAAGTTGGCCGTTTGCTTTTTACCGTGAAGATGACTCCCCGCCACTGATCACTGAGTCCCGGGGCAATCACCTGGTTGATCAATGATATCAAATTTAACTCTATAATGTGTCTCTTTTAAAATGCACATCCTTTCACGGGTTGGCTCTTTTAGGGATTTTGCTTTAGATGTAGCAGTGCTGCTTGATATTAGTGATTCCCCTCAATACAAACAAAAACAAACAAAACAAAAACAAAAAAACCCTTTTAGGACATATATCATGTTTTAAAAACCCAAGTTTAACTTTTCAACTGACTTGAAAGATCGGTGGTGTTTTCAGACGCATAAACGCATTTTTAAATTCTGCCTTGAATTTCACCTACTGAAATGCCGAAAGGCTGAGGCATCTCATCAGACTCTGATGCGCTCTTCGGAGCAACATTTACTTGCTTTTCACAGTGACTCTGCACATTCCAAAGACAGCGCAGCATAAACACATACACCAGCCTTTAGCTTTCACCCTCTAACCCCACCGTCTGCTTCCTGTGCACCCCATAATCTAAAACATCTCCTCTTCACAGGTATATGGTCTTGGATTTGTCATGGTGAACGTGAGACTTTACAAGGTCAATAAAATGACAGCTGCACAGAGGGGACGGGGTGGCTTTTACCGACTCTGACTCTAAAACACCACTGCCTTCGACTCCCAGGGATCAGGAACTTGAAAGCACTCCGAGTCACTTAGCTCTGTGTTTGCCATAAAGTTAAGGCTAATCAGATTTCCCCTAACTTGCAGCCCTATCTTAAATCCCCAAGCTTCTCCTATGCAAACTTAACTGATGGAAGATGTGATTATGCCTTCTCAGGTCATAAATTCTAGATATTTATAACATAACTGTTGTCATTTAGGTCAATTAAGATGCTTTTACTGGCTCAGAACAACTACCTATGGGGCTTGTCCAATACCCTGGCGGTGGTTTATGACCCTGAGGGTGATTTTACCTTACAGAGGATATGAAAGATGACTGCACGCGAAAACGGTCAGGAGGCTCTCGAAGCATTTTCCCCGCATTATGATTACCTGCACCCATTTCCACTCTGTCTCTGGAAGTTCAGGCCCCTTCCTTACCCATTAAAACCACTGTTTGACTCTATAATTTCCCCTAGAATTGGTTTCTTTAATCACCTTTTTTTCCTCCAAAGACCTGAGAGGGAGGTAACACCTGAGACACTCTGATAAAACTCCCAAGTGGTGGGTTGGCTCAACAGCCAGCTGGGAAATGCCAGGCTTTCTCAAATGTGTAACGTGTACCTGTGGACAAGTGGGTTTTACTTATCACATGGGGCAAACTGCTCTGTCAGGAAAAGTAGAATAGGGTGACAATAAAGAAAGAATGGAATATATTCGAGGATTTCATGCAGACAGGTTACAGCTTCTCCTTTTCCCTTGTGAAGTATCACTTATCTACCACTGTCTCCCTCCTGCTGTTTTTCCTTTCAACAAGAACCCTAAGCACCCCCTATATTCCAGGCACTGTGCTGGGGGGTAGGGAATACAGAGATCCAGAAACTCCTAGGTTGGCTGGAGACAGAGGCACATTAATAATGATAATACAAAGTGTTAATAGGCAACAAGAGGGTCCTGCACAGCAAATTCTGGAAGCCCTGAGAAGTGGCATTTCCACTTTTGGAGGGGAGGGAGTTCTTTAGGGAAGGCTCCTTGGAAAAAAAGAATTCCTAGTCTGAGGCTCAGGAAATGCAAGGAGACAGCTGGGCCAACTGGGGGAGAACAGCACTACCAGCAGGGAGGGCACGAGCAAGGCTCATGGGGAAGGCGGAGGACCCGTGGGGAATGCAGAGGAGGTCGCTGTCCTGGAGCATCGCACACCTGACAGGCAGTGGTGAGAGCTGAGGTTGCAAAGGAAAGCCAGGACAAGATCCTGGAGGGCTTTGTATTCATGTAACATAAGCTATTACTTTTCTTGTTCAAAGGAGACCTGGTATAATGGCACCCTTTTCACAAAACCAACGGGATGGAGCTGAAAGAACTATTTTCTTTTTCTCTCCCAAATCTATTTTGCTCCATGCCTCAATCAACAGCTGGCATTGTAAAATCCTCCAGCCACACATGCCAAACAGAACTGTCTGAAACTTCGGTCACACCTCCCTTGGTAGAGAACACTTTGCTCTTGATTAGCAAACCAACAGTATTTGTAGAAGCCAGGTAAAACATCCAAAATTCTACTTGGTAAACATATACCAAACGCTGACCCCATACGAGGCACTGTCCTGGGGATGAGTCAGAAATATGGCGGAGGAGGTGTGACCTCGGTGTGCAGTGTGATTTTGATGTACACAGTGACACACCCTGGGTTTTAGAATTTAAAGGCCTTTTATCATTTGATTTTTTCTTGCAATTCTGATGATAATTTGCTTGAGTTTGGCCACAAAACAAAACAAAAAAACCAACACAACAACTACTAGGTGAAAGGAGGGCACTCGTGTGGAAAACAGGTTACAGCAATGGCATTTGAAAGTGTGCAGTACGGGAAAATGCAAGCTACTGGCAATTTCCCTCAAATTAACTGCTTAAAGGTACTACAGAGATCCAGGCTCAGAAAGTGACAGTGATGATCCAGGCAGTCACAAGTTTCTCAAAATGATCAAACTGTAGTTCACTTTCAAGAGTCTTATGGAAGTTTTTGCCTCCTATTAAAATTTTAAAATACTTGACTTTGTTTATAGCCTACCTTGTTCCAAAAAGGATTAAAGCACCTAAGACCAAATACAAGAGGCTCATATTACTGGAGAAGGGAGGAGTGGGGCTTGAGTTACATCTGCCATGCAAAGGTCAAGTTGGTTCCAACTGGGACTGGGACCGTGCTGATGAAACTCAAAGCTTTTCTAAAACAGACTATTCCGATTGAATACACAATTCTACAGCTGCTGGGTGACAGGCAGGAGCTACGAACCCATTTCTAGAGGAAGTCTGGGAACCAAGAGCTTCATCAGCTGCATGGAAATCCCACATAAAGAATTCACTTTCTTTCACTGGTCTCTATGCCCAAATGTGTATTTACACATTTACACATATTTGACCCCTAGGACAGTGCAGGGTGGGGTACCGCCTCCACTGCCTGGTTTGCATTTCAGTTTCACCACTGGAGCAAGTAAGTCACCTAACCTTTCACTTCTTCAGTTTCTTCATCTGGAAATGTAGCTGATAGTAGTCTTCATCTCAGAGGATTATTGCGAAGATTATAAGAATGAATACATGTAAACAGTGCCTGGCACTTATTAAGTGCTCAATAAATGTTAGCTATAATTATTATTTTCTAGTCTTCTGTTAAGCACAGAGAGAACAGCAGAAATAGACCATTGCTTTGTCATAAGGGTCTTGTTGTCTAGCTGGAGACAAGATCACCATAGGGGAAACCACGGTGATCAGGAAAAGGGAATTCAGGGGAAAAGTGAGTTAGAATTCTTAAGAGGCTCAGGAGTTCAGGAGAGGAGGAGATAATGCCACTTCCAAAATTTAAGAGGAGGCTTCCTAAAGGAACGTATCTAGGCTGGATCCAATAGGTAGGATTTAGACAGAAAATAGGGCATTTCATATAATGGCAAATAATACAAAGACATGGAAAGAAGAATGAACACTATATATTTTTAGAAGAGGAAAAAGTATGTCATTATCTTGGAGTGGTGGAAAATGTAGAAAAACTGCCTGGGGGACCCATTTGGGAGGAATATGAGGATAAGGCAGAGGTAATTGAACCTAATGTGGTTGGAAACAGGAGGAACTGGCAATCTGTCATCAGGGGAGGGACGCAGAGCAAGTGGCATTTCAGGAAGGTGAGCCTGGCTGAGACACGCAGGTTGGATGGGCTGAGAAAGTTCTGAGTCAGGGAAACCACCAAGATGCCGCCACAGGGGTGAGGTGATGTGGCCCACGACGGACTTGTACTGAGAGGACAGAAAGGAAGTGGTGGATGGGAAAGTTGCTCTGTGGGTAGAACTGGCTCGCCTTGGTCAGTGACTAGACATCTAGACATGAGGTTGAAATGCACAGAATCTAGAGTCCCATATTTTGGGTTTCAGGCCCAGCTCTGCCACTCAGCAGCCTTGGATCCAGGGCTCTGACTCAGTGTAAGCTCAGTTTCTTCCTTAACAAAATGGAAGCAAGAGTGCCTACTTTATACCGATGAAAAGGACTTAGCGCAACACCTGGCTCACAGCAAAGTGGTCAAAAAAGGTTAACCATTTGTTTGGTGTTGTTATGATAAAGAAGAAAGAAAAAATGAGGGCAAGAAAATAGAGTCTCTATATTTGGTCCCTAAGTCACTGAGAGAGACACAGTCCTAACCGCTCCCTAGTTCCCTCCTCAGGAGACCTCATTAACATTTAACACGAGCCATTTAATGTCCTGAAGACAAATAGAGATGTCAGTATGAATAGACACTCATTTGTTGTATCCCCTTTATTACATACCTAATATACTTCTATCTCACCATGGAAACCAACTCTTTCCAAAAATATCAGACCAAAGGAAAATGGTGATAACTCTGCTTCATTTAAAAGAAATAGCTAAAGATAAAGAGGTAAGAACTTTGTACTTTATTTCATAAGAAGAGGGAGGAAAAAAGATGACACACTGTACCAGTGATTACCTGCCCATTTTAAACCCTGTCAGCAACACAAAGACTTAAACTGAAGCTAAATCCAGGGCACATTATCCCTTTAAGCCCCTCTGTTAACTTAAGGGGACTGAAAAGCATTTCTGCATTTCTACAGGAGGTTCGTGGTAGGTTCAGAAAACTTTTAAAGAGGTGCCTTATTATCTCAGGTAGGTGTGTTCCAAAGAATCTAAACTGAATGTACTTTTGTTTTAGTTCCTGAAAATGTTTCTCATCTACCTGTTTCCCAGAGTCCATCTTGCACAATGCAAATTACAGAGTCAGGTCATGCTGACCTAGTAAGTCTGGAATGAAAAGCTAAGGAAGTGGGCAACACGGGGAAGCTCTTCAACAGCATTCCTTTTTGACCCTTGCAGAACTGTCCTTGATGGCTCTGAGTGTGTGAGCCTTTGCGTCACTGTTAAGCTGCAAGGTACTTGGAAACAAAGTTTTGAGAAAAGCCACAAAAATCAAAGGAGAAAAGGCAAAATGACCTGCTGCTGATTAGTGCTGATAATCACCTCTGGTGGTCACCAACGTTAGGACTTCCAACCCTTCAAGAAACCAGCAGGAGAGAAATGATGGAGTAGCTCCCCCACGTCTGCTAATGCATATTTGCTAAGGAACGGATGCTCCAGTTCACAGACCATCCTAGACCATGGGTGAGCAATGATCACTTTTTCTAGCCTTTATACATGCAACTGGCTAATATACACAATGAATGAGCTTTTACTAGCCAGCCCTGCTTCCATACTGAATATAGCCCAAGCCAGTGATTGCTTTCATTACAGAAGGAAATAAATGGCTTCTCAAGGTTCTTCATTAAAGATGGCATTGGAAAAGTAACCCCTAACAGATGCACGGCACAGAAGAATTGCTACTGCTCACCAAAGACATAAATCCTAAATAAGAATACCTTTAGCTACCACAGAAGCTCCACAAGCACCTTAAACTTGGCATCTGTGCATAAGAACACAGGTTGTAGGGTCTCTCAGACCTGAAGTTCTGTTCAACACGTAAGAGCCATGTATCCTTGGCCAAGCAACATCTCTGAGTACCAGCTCCTAGCCTTTAAAATGGAGCCAATGTCTACCTACCTCTTTGGACATCATACAGGTCAAATGGATTAACACATATAAAGCATTTAGATTATGCCTGGCATGTGAGAATTATGCTATAAATATTAGCTACTGCTATCAATGTAAAATCAAGAAAAGAACCACCTCTAACCCCACTACACAGTGCTGTTATTCAGGCTATGAGTAAATTCTGATCAGTGGAAAAATCCTCCCTGAATGAGACAGAAACACAGAAACATTTGGCTTCAGCTTCATAATACTGTTGAGTCAACTGTTTCTCTAGAAATTTCCCTTTTCTCTGGGTCCATTTTAAAAAATCATCTTTAGCACAACAAATCAGATCAGTCATGTGGGTGATCCAGTGTTGTCACTTTAATATTTGGAAGCCGTAAGTGTATAGACAAGATTAGCGGGAGGACAAGTAACTTAAAGTCACGGAACCAAGGGACCATGGAGCTGCCTAGGACTTTGAAAACCTTTCAGTTTAACTGTTTCATGATATAGATACCAAGAGGGAACGTATCTTACCTCCACAAGGCCACAAGGGACAGAGGAAGGACTAAAATCCTCAGTCCGGGACATTTTGGCCACTACCACTTTTAACTGAAGAGATTAGCTGTTCTTTGGAGTTTCAGTAAAACTTGACTGTGAAATCATCTTGACTTGGTACCATTTTTTGATGGGGAGGAAGGGGCTGAGGTCATATTTTAGCTACTGATTCAGTTCTTTCAATGGTTACTGATACATTTAGGCTTGCTTTCTATTTTATTTTGGGTCAGTTTTGGAAATGTTTATTTTTTTCAGGAAACTGTTCATTGTATCTGGTTTTAAAAATATATTGGCACAAAGTTAGTCATAACACCTTGCGTAATAAAAACAAGTCCCTATTGTATCTGTAGTTATGTCTCTATCTTACTTCCTAATGAAGCATGTTGTAGCTTCTCTACTTTCTCTCTCCTGTCTGGCCTGGACAAAGGTTAGACTATAGAAGAGTTGTCCAACAGAACTTTCTGCCACCACGGAAATCTTCCACTATGTGCTTGTACAATGTGGATAGACCTGCACTGTCCAACACTGCAGCAGTAGCCACTAGCTCAGTGTGGTTACTGAGCCCTTGAAATATGACTGAGGAACTGAATTAAAATTTTTATTTAATTTATTTAAATTTAAATAGTCACATTTGGCTAGTGGTTATCACATTGGACAACACAGGTAGATATAAAACCTTTTCAAAGATTTAGCTTTTCCTGGATCATTTCTTGTTACCGTTGATGCTCTCTATTTTACATATGCCTTTGACCTAAAAAGAGTTTCCTTCATTTTACTTCTTTACGTTTACTCTGTTTTTATGAAGACTAGTCATCAGCCGGGACACAGACCTACGCAGCACTCTATTGAGACCTGAATTCCTGCTTCCTTGGATTCAAGTCCCAAAGGCTTAGTAGAAAAAGTCTGTGAAAAAGGTTACTGAAGAGAAAAGATGAAAAGCTGAAGGCTTCCCAGATGAAAGCCAAGCCAGAAACCTGGCTGTTAAGAATATTTTCTCTCCTCTGAAAAATGAATTAGTTGAATCCAATGTGACACTGAAAGGAAAATCAAAATGCTTGAAGAGCAGGCTGTGGACTTGAACACCCATGTAACTGGATTCCTCCTTGGGACTGAAGGCTCTGACACATGATACTTGGTAGAGAGGGTCCTGCTAGCCTTGCTGAAATCTGGACACCATGGGCCTTTTTTATATGGGGAATTTTTAATATAAATAGACTTGAGAACCAGGAGCTTAGCTACCCAGGGATTTCTGCCATTTGGGACTAAGTAAGGATGGAAGCAACAGGAAAAAGAAACAGATGAACCACTGTAAAGAAATGAGAAGAAATCTCCTTCTGACTAGAGGGAGTCAGTCTCCAGGCTTGAAGGTGAGAGCCACCCTCCATAAAATAAGAATTCATTACACTTCCATTCCACGGTCCTCCAGGTCTTGCTGTACTTTGTGCCACCGTACAATATACACTGTGAAACTCAATATCAGAAGGGATGCCCAGCAGGGTGACGGGGAGGCCGCAGCTCCCAGAGACAATCAGAAGCCACTGAGCAACGAATTCTGGAGGCTCAGGCTTTTTCTGCTTTGATGGCTTACCCCAAAGGGACTCGAAAACACCAGAAATAAAGGGAATGAACCTAAAACACAAGGAAACTTATGGTGACTTGGAAAGCACTGCAGGTGAAGTTAGCCTATGATTTCAAATTTTCCTGGCGATTTTACTGCAGTACTTCAAGGTGTCTTATAATATCCTTGTCTCTTGCTACTTTTGAATTGTACTCTAAATGGCCAGAGAATCCTAACCACTTACGTTATGTAGTTATACCCAGAAAGTTACAGACACGCGTATTAGCTGTTCCCTGATAATCTGTCTCATTAAACAACTAATTACAGTGCCAGGCACTGTGCCAGGGGCAGGGCTCACAATGGTAAATCATACAGATAAAGGTACTTCTCGTGGATGGATGTTCTACTGAAGACAGACAGACATGTTCTCAAATAAACAACATAACATGGTGACAAGTGCTATCGTGAGTACAAAACAGGTGAATGTGACGGGCAGGGCCTGGAGGACAGGGGAGGCACTTTGGATGGTGTGGTTAGGGAGGGCCACCTCAGCAGTAACAGGCTGAGAACTACACGACAAGAAGTCTTGCAAAGATGGAGGGGAATGGGTTCCAGGCCCAGGAGACAGCAGGCTCAGAGGTTCTGAGGTAGGAATGAGCTTGGCATGTTGGAGGGGCAGAAGAAAGCCAGGGTTCCAGGGCTGCAGTGAACCATGGTATGGTGGTAGGAGAGAAGGTGGGCGAGGGATACAGGGGCCAGACCGGAGGGGCTCTTTTGAGTGACAGTAAGGACTTTGGATTATAGGTTCATGAAATACTTGAGGTCTCTCTCCTAAAGCACAGTGTCAGCTAAGACAGGTTTTATACTTCCTTACTGACCCTCAAAGCATAGTAGACCCTGATCTGGGTGAGTTTTCCTCAAAGAAAGGGCAGATTACATTGGTGCTTTTTGCTCAATGAGTTGGGCAAGAAACCAAGTTCTTCCAAGAACTCCCCATGTGTCTCTGACCATCAAAGACCCTACTGTGGGGGCTTCACCGAGCTCCAGGGCCTCCCTGGTGGGCACACAGTCAACTCGGGGAGGCCCAAACCCCTTGGCAATCATCCTGCTTCAGCCTCTGGATTTCACACAAAGATTTTTTCCCCTCTGCCACTGGGAAAAGTACATAAAATAAGTGTGCACTTGAAAATCAGACAGAGTGTAAATATCCAGGGCAGCTGGGCTGTGATCTAGATAACACGGGAGAAACTAAGAGTGGGGAGTCATGTAACATAAAAATAAGAAAGAAAGAAAGAAAGAGAGAGAGAGAGGAAGGAAGGAAGGAAGAAAGAAAGAGAGAGAAAGAAGAAAGAAAGAAAGAAAGAAAGAAAAAGAAAGAAAGAAAGAAAGAGAGAAAGAAGAAAGAAAGAAGAAAGAAAGAAAGAAAGAAAGAAAGAAAGAAAGAAAGAAAGAAAGAAAGAAAGAAAGAAAGAAAAAGAAAGAAAGAAAGAAAGAATCATGGCAGTAATGATTGGTTTGAAAAAAAAAAAAAATAGATGGAAAGAATTTGGAAGGTAACAACTTCCAGATGGTCCGGGTGGTGAAGATAGCTATATATAGAGAAAGAGGGGCTAATTAGTTCCTGGGCCGAGGCCCCAGTTTCTGTTAAGTGAGTGATTGTCTCATGGTGGTTTAGTCCAATACTAAGGGACATATACCACTTCGCAAGTAAATTAAGTATTTGGGTTTTTTCCCAAGCAATGGGAATTGCCCAACCTTAATACAATTAATTAAGACTCAATGAATGTTGAATTTAGTTCTGGTGCTTGTACCAGGGACACAATGGGCTCTTTGTTTTGGCCAGGGCTCCTAAATATTGGAAAAAGGGAAGCAGGCTGAAAGAGAGCAAGGGTTAGTCAATAGCTTTCCCCCAAATGCTCAGATGCACAAGTTGGTTTCCAAACGTAACAGCCAATTCAGTGAAACCCAAGAGATTGCCCTAGGAGGAGGCTGTGGACCTTCCAGGAGGAAAGGAAAATTATTGCCTCACGCCTCTGGGTTGGCACACCCAAAGTTATAAGCTAGTCTTTCAAACGCCCTCTCCAAAACTCTAGCTCTGCCAACTAAATGGACCATCTTTACAGTGCATGCTCAACTAAACTCTCATTTGATTTCTTCCTAATTTTGAGTCAGAAATTCCCAGCAGTGAAAAGGTCTGAGAAAGTTTAGGAGGTAGGAAGAGTGGTTGGAATGCTGCTTCCAGAATACTGTGACCAAATGGACTGCGTTTGGCTGGCCACTAACCATCACCCGACGGGCGCTGGACAAACACGTGGGGATTTTTATCACTATAGAATCCACACTACTGGCTCCTGAGAAAACCCCACAAAGAACAACAACAACAAAAAGTGCTTCCGTTTACTGTGTGTCTACTGTGTGTCAGCTGTGTGTGGTGTTTCTCATAGATTATCTCATTCAACTTTCGCAACAACTTTGAACAGTCAGCGTTCTTATCATCCTCTGTGGTACACACGCAGAAGCTGAGGCTCTGAGATATTAAGTACTTTGCCCAAGATCTCACAGCTAGTAAATGCAGGAATTGGGATTGCAACCAAGGGTGCCTGACCCTGGAGCCTGCACCTACTCTCGCTCGCTCCTGATACTGTGCTGACTTACTCTCTAGGTGAACTCGCATGGGGTGGATGAGCTGCAGGGATTGCCAAACGGCTGGCTCTCTCTATGCGCACTAGCAGAGGAAGGCTCAACATTTTAGCCAGAGAGCAAATGTGCCCTGTAGGCCCATCTGTATACTAACTTGCAGAGTTGGCAAATGGTGAGAACTACAGGTGGATCCATAGAACAATGGCTTCCCATCCTGGTCAAGTTGGACCAGAGAACTAATTGGTTGGAGAAGAGAATCAAGGAGGCCCAGGGCATGAATAACTGTGAGGCTCAAGCCGTTTTTTTTTTCTGGAATCTGGTCCTGCTCACTCTTGATCCACTGCTGGAAGGCTGTCAAGCTCTGGGAGACGGGGTGAGATGAAGGAAAGGAGGCAAGGATTATTGGCCCAAATTCCCATGGCTCCATTCTCTTGTTTGGTTTTGGTGAAAGCTCGAGGGGTGGCCCAAAGACACCCGGCTTGACCATGGGCTAATGAGCCCCCACCTTCACCTTACCCTATAGGACCTTTAGCAGCCTGAGGAGATTTCAGTCCTAACCTAAAACTTTAAGACTACTCAGAAGATGTAACTCACCTAAACTATCTTAGATTATAAAATTTAAAGCAGAGAAGAAAAGAAGTTGGTTAGCTAGCTAAGTTTCTAAGAGGTTCAATGCCTTATGAGAGGTCACCAGGTTAGTGGCAAAACCAGGACAAAAAAGGCAAGCGTCCAAATTCCTAGTATGTGGTTTTCCCATTATATCATCCTGTCATTATTTTTTCCCGAGTATCCACTAGTTGTCCAGTGGTCCATCTATGCATTCAGTCGAGAGAATCCTTATTGCCTACTATCTGCAAGGCATTGGAAAGTGCAAATATAAGTAACTCTGCTCTGTTGTGGGCTTTCGTGGGTTCTGAGACAAGTAACTGATGACTTGTACTGTGCCTGATGCATGAAAAGAGATGCATGAAAGCACCGGATAACATAACTCAGGGGAAGACTGAAAAGAGCTAGAAATACCCCTGGATGTCAGTACAACTGGAAGAGTACCTGGTGCAGAGAAGGCACTTCAAACTATGTATTGAACGAGCGAATAAGCGAATGAACAAACAGAAGTGTCTCCAGCATGATCTGCACTGCTGAGCCTTAAGGACACTAGGCAATAGCGACTGTGGAGTCATTACTCCCTCACATGACTTTGCGAGGGGATCCTGTGTCAGTTCAGGAGGTAAGATCTCAGGACTCTGGAATCAGAAAGACCTACACTGGAATCCTGCTGTGCCACCTACTCACCATATGTCCGTGGCAAGTCAGTACCTTGTCCTCTCCAATTCTTGCCCAGTAAGAGGGCAAAATAATACAACCTCCCTTATTAGGCTGGTGGGAAGATTAGAATTTGGTAAAGTAAAATGCTCCAGAAATACAAGCAATTCCTATGGGAATTCTTTCCAACGTAACTAAAAGCTTCTCTATTTTATCCATCCTTCCATCCATCCATCCATTTATTTACCCATTTGTACTTTCTATTCACCAGGCATTATCTTAGCATTCTAGAAGTACTAACACATTCAATCCTCATAACAACCCAATGTGTCAGGTACCATTATCTTCCATTTTACAAACAAGGAAAACAAACAGCAAAGAGGTTAAGTGACTTTCCAAAGTCACATAGCTAGAAAGTGACCAAGGCAGGAGTCCCATGCAGGCAGCCTGGCCTCTGAGTCTGTGCACTTGGTCACTGTGCTATGCTGCCTGCCAACAGTGAAAGGAGGCTCACTTCCTGTCCCCTGAAAACATAAATGGTCTTTTCACCACTATTCCCACATGGTTCAAAAGACTACTTTTCACGAGACTAATACCTAACACTTAAAAAACCATGTGATCATCAAAATGGTCACGTCAGCCTGGCAAGGCATAGCTATGGCTCTGAACCCACTTGTTAGAGGAGTGACATGGTTCACGGAAGCAAACAGCACCAGGACGCTGGTGACTAGATGCTCACCACCCCCAGCTCCTACAGCACCATCCGGCTGACGATGTGGTTTCTCCATCCATGGCACGACTGGGTTGGTCTGGGACCTCAATTTGATGCCAGGCAAAGCACAAATGTCCAGACAACTCTGGTGGCATTGCTTGCCGGGGAGGATTCAGCCGCTGCCTCATGTGTCATCTTCTGAACTCTGCCCTGTATCTCTAATTCTTCATCATCATATTTATAATCATCATAAAAAAATAGGTTTTAATCTTTAGCAGTATGAGCCAGAAATTTCATATATGTTATCTCAGATAACCCTGTAATAACCACATGAGTTAGGTGTTGCTGTCCACATTTTAAAACTGAAGTGCAGAGTTTCCTTTCTTTCTTTATTTCTCTGCCAGGCCTATGCCCATGGTTAACCAGTTAGTCTTGCTGGGAGTGGGCACAGAGCCAGGTCACTCTTTCCACTACTCCATTCTGCCTGTCCTCTGCATGGCACAAAGCTCCATGACCCTCTCATGATCATAAT
The DNA here is from genome assembly GCF_011762595.2 of Tursiops truncatus. Taxonomy (NCBI): domain Eukaryota; kingdom Metazoa; phylum Chordata; class Mammalia; order Artiodactyla; family Delphinidae; genus Tursiops; species Tursiops truncatus. Next base: position 69,539,893 of record NC_047043.1, read on the forward strand.
TTTATTATCTATGGATGAGAAATTCCACAACGACAAAAATGTATCAGGGATACATCAACCTTTTTAAATCATTTTGTATTTTATCAACCACACCAAATCTATGTATATCTGAAAAACAGTCAACTATACTATATTATCTATCAATCCAGTGGTCAGACGGCACATTTGGGCATTTTATAAAATAACTGTGTCCCTTGCCCACAAAGTTTCTGGAAATGCAGGAACCCCTGGCAAGCATATATGTCTCCCCCTACTTGGGCTATGAGTTCCTTAGGGACTGCTTCTTACTTCAGTGCTTAGCATATAAAAGGTGTTTAATTTAACATGTGTTGACAGAGCAGATACATTCATAAACACTCAATGGCCTTTCATTCATTCAAGAAATATTTATTGAGTACCTTCTATGTGCCAGGCACTGGTCTAGAATCTGGGGCCATAGCAGTGAAAAACTGGAAACAGACGAAACAGATGAACTCATACACAGTAAATCATAAGCACGTGAATTAATATATACAACCTAACTGGGAAGCAGATATGCATTATTTTCATTTAAAAGGTAAATGAAGTTAATAAGTGACTTGCCTCTTGTGCCCAGCAAGTTGGGGGCAACAAGCCAGGAGATGAGCTCTTATAAAGTTGTCGCTGAGACACATTACTTTTATTCTAATACATAGCCTTCCAGGTGATTAATACCCTCAGACTGTAACAACTAGATTATCAACCTCAAATTGCCAAGATGAGTAAAAACAATAATCTCTAACATTCAGATAGCACCTTTTCTATCTAACCTCTTTCACTCTACCATTATTTCATTTTAAAGATAAGGAAGGTGAGGCCTAAGGAATATCTTACCTAAATTTACATAGTAATTTCGGATACTTCTTAGATATATTTTCTTAAATATGGAATATGGATTTTGTTTTGTAAAATATATATTTGACCATTTAATCTTTTACTTCTAGGTTATCTATATAACTTATTTATTGAGCAAACATTATTGAGGCCCTAATATACTCGGGGTACTGTGGTAGATTCTGAGGATACTTGAGGGGATAATTTATACACGGTTCATTTCCTATAGAATTTACAGTTTGTTGGGGAAAGACAGTTACTGAACAAGTTTTGATTCTTATAAAACACTTCCAAGGAATTCTCTTCCAATTTGCACCCTGGTTAGTCACAGATATCACATGTATCTTTCCACTTGCCTTTTGTGTTCTATAGCCTACTGGTAGACCCAGATACATTGGCCATTAGTTAGGTGGAAGAACCGAGACTCATCAGCTACACATAAAGAGGGCCAGTGGTGTTCAGGGTACAGGGATTGAAATTAAGTATTCTAGAGGTTCAGTGAAATGGGTAGGCTCTAAAGTTGAATTCTAAAGCAGAAGCCTAGAGGTGAACATAAGCAATAATACGAAGGTGGAATTTCCTAAGGCAGGAGGAGCATGTTGTTGGGACCAAATTCAGCATATGCAGGGACAGAGTCCATAAACGATATATTCGGTAGAAGCGGGTGAGGGGTGGCCAAGACAGGGTCAGAAGTAAAGGCCATAGTGAATCTCAAAAGGACAGTTGTGGCATAGATGGCGGGTGGACTGACAGATGCTGCCTGTAATGGGGTAACTAAAGGCTTCCCTTGAGAGCCTTCTCTGGGACTAGACAGTCCCTGAGAGAAGAATATTTCCTAGTGCGCAACTCAGGGTCAAATGGGAAAGCCCTTTATAATTCTAATGAAATTGGGAGGGGGAAGGGTGGGTCTCATTTTTCTTAGCAGAAAAATCTCCTTCTAGGTAAAGACTCACTTTTGTTGGGTGAATATTTTAATATGACTGAGGCTGCCAAAAGGCAAGTTGAATAACAATGGATTGTTGATAAATTGCCTTTTAAGAAGGATGCGTCCAGTCAACCTGAGTAGTTCTTTAAGGTCATTTAAGTTTTGAGTAGAATCTGAATTTTTTAGGACAATAGAACATAATTTAGAGATTTATGGGGAAAACATCAAGAAAGAAAGTCTATTCGTTGGTATACCTATTGGCTAGTAGCCAAAGAATCACTCTTGGAGAAAAAAAATCTAATAGAGATTATCATTAAGCGGTTTGCTGTAAGGTATGCAATGTAAATTTACTCCTTTATTTCTTCAATTAAAAACTGTATCTTCTCTTTAGAAATTCTTAAATCAGGATTTTACTTTTTTCACCTACCTCAGAAAAGGTATCACTTTCATTTTTATGGGAAATCAAGTGAACGTCATATGCTTAATATGTCATCTACTCTTCTGTAATAGAACATGTCCAACCAAAACATCTGCATGAGATATTTAAGGGGGGGATTACAAGGTCAATTAGTGAAATTATTAGTTTTCCAAACTGGGAAGGTTCCATATCCCTGTCTTGCCATATTTATTTCTGCTCTGAAGTGACAGCTAATGTGAAGTAGAATATTCTAATAAAACCTGAAAAATTGAGGAAAAAAAATCTGCATTGCTCCTTAATGCTTCTGTGAAGTACACTTGACTTTGGAGCACATGACCAAGTACTGAGTCCTTACTAAAGTTGGTAAAGGAAAAACTAGAGGTTATTCATATGGGGAGTCATATACAGATTACAATATTAATAATAGTTGATGCTACTTAGCACTACTATGTCTTAATGCTTTCCTTACATTACCTCATTGAGTTTAATCTTTACTCCAATGATACGCTTTAGTGTATAGCTATGGTGTTAATTACCTTGGCCTTGAATGGACACACATTACTACTTCTCATTTTCCACCGGCAAAACTTAGTTCTGTGGTAACATTAGATAGAAAAGAAGCTGGAAAACGCATTCTCTTCCTAGAAATAATTCTGTACTTTGAAAGAGAGAGCACACACTTGATAGACAGCCAGTCATATTGGCCACGTCAGCCAGGTGGATAGTATCCCCATTATATAGATGAGAAAACTGAGGCTTAGAGCAACCAACTTCCTCAATGTCTCACAAATAGAAGTGGAAGAGCCTGCTCCATGCCGGATATTTTTTCAGATGCTTAATGCATATTTAAGTTTAAGGCAAAGATCCGTTAAGTTAGATGAAACAAAGTTAAGCCAACAGTCGCAACGAACAGAATGAAAAGACAGCAGGAGCCATTAAATAAAATAAATAACTTCTCTATTCACTGATAAGGAATGAACTCCAAGATATGTTGTTAAATGAAAAAGAAAGAGCAAACCAGGTTGATACAATTTGTATATCTTAAAATCGTCTTTATACACACTCATCTGTCCTCATGCATACACAGGCTGTCTCTGGAAGAAGGATACACAAACTGCTGGCACAGTAATTTCTTCTGGGGAAGGGAAGTAAAGGCTTGGAGAGGAACTGACCTTTCATTATAAACCCATTTATACCTTTTGAGTATTCTATTTTGCACATGTAATTACCTATGAAAAATTTAAGATTTAAATAAAAATACAAAAAGTGATCAGAAGATGGCATAAACCTTTGAGAAGTGCCGCTCTTCTTCCGGGCTGGAGAGAACCCCTCTGAGCTGACCTTCCACCCACACTCTGACTGCTGCCCAGTTTGCAAGAACACTATCCCTGACTCCCTTTGACCTGACACCATAGTGACTCCTGACAATCTTAGGGGACACTGACCATGGTGCCATTGCCGATAAACAACTCTTAGACATGGTTCTGCTTCCCCATTTCCTGGCAACTGAATGATCCAGGTCGACTAATCACCAGTCCAACCCACCCCCTCACAAATTTACCACTTGTGTCTGCATCTACTTCCTGATGACTGACTAGCCGTCATCCTGGATAACTGGCCCAGGGCAGCACACACATAGAAAATCTGCAGAAATAAACGGAGATGTACAGCTTGGTAAAAAAGTGATTTTGAGAACATTATCCTTTGAGAACAAAGGATAAGGAAGTTTCAAATGTGAATTTTTATGATTAAGGATTTTAAAAGAAAACAGGTATCACTTTTCTCCATTCTCGCTTATCAGAGCAAATCATTAGTGATTTTTATGCCAGCTATCTCATTAGGTCAAGCTTTACCTCAGCCAGAACTAATTTTCACAGACATGAAAGTAGGTGCAAACAACCTAAAAAAAAGAGAGAGGGAGTGAAGTGTCTGCCCTTATGGAGTTTACTTACATTCTCCTGAGTCCAGGAAGAATAAATTCATTTCTCCTTTGACCCTTCATGCAAAAGCAAATTTAAACCTTAAAGGATTTTGTCCTTGATTCTTCTTAATCAATACAAAGATGATTCAGATACACATCTCTCCAGGCCCCTTTCCTTTCTGGCTATAGGCCGCATCATAAAACATACCATGCCTGGGAATAAAGGATCTCAGATGGGAAAGGCCTCTTGCTCTGCCTACCTCCCACATGGCCCGCTAGTGGCTCCATTTGTGTTCCAAGAGCAGGGGACCTGTCACTCCAAAGGGGCCCCTTCAGATGTGGTGAGTTTGTGACACTTATCAAATGCTGCAGAGACCTCTGCATTAGGCCAGCTTAGTACAAAAAGGTCTGGTTCCCTTCTCTTCTCAAGTCTGTGGTTTTTACAGGGGATCTGAAGGGGTGGTTAGGAATTCAGGTCATGGAATGCCCCAGACATGAATGCCGTTTATAAGAATCTGCTCATGCCAGAAGTAATAGACAGAAGTTGAAGTAATTTATCTCCTTTGAATATTACATTTTATGCATTCATGCATCCTCCCAGGATATCCAATCCACAGACTGCCTTGAAGCTACTTGGGATGTATGTACCCCATACATCCACGCTCCTACTATTTATTGGGACCAGCTTGCTCCATTTCTACCATCCTGTCTGATTCTACCTATTAAATATTGTCAGTCTCGGCTGTAACATAATCCTGGCTGAGATTCACATGCGAGATGTAATCTTGACAAGCCATTTGGAATCTCTTCTAAAAAAATGTAAAAGCCAGCTTTCTGCCAGAGGAATGAATCAATCTGATAAAAATGTATACAGGGGAAGCCTAATCAGTTCATATGAGAACTTGTCAGTAGAACCTCTACTTGGACTGTAAGATTAAACCATCTTCATAAATTGTCATTAGAAGGAGGCATGGTCCATTCAGCTGTCCTCCTATTTCTAGTTAGAAACTCTGGTTTGCATTTCTCGGGTGGAGACGTTGGCAAAAGCCATGTCAAGGATGAGCATCAGAAGGATAATGAAATCTCACTTTTACTCACTAATAGTGGTTCATTTTTTATTTTTTATTTTTGCTGTGTTGGGTCTTCGTTTCTGTGCGAGGGCTATCTCTAGTTGTGGCAAGCGGGGACCACCCTTCATCGCGGTGCGCGGGCCCCTCACTATCGCGGGCTCTCCCGTTGCGGAGCACAGGCTCCAGACGCGCAGGCTCAGTAGTTGTGGCTCACGGGCCTAGTTGCTCCGCGGCATGTGGGATCCTCCCAGACCAGGGCTCGAACCCGTGTCCCCTGCATTAGCAGGCAGACTCTCAACCACTGCGCCACCAGGGAAGCCCAGTGGTTCATTTTTAACCTGTGAAAGCAGGATGGTAGCTCTTCCCTCTCCCACAGCAGTTTGGAGAGTTCTGAAGGGGAAAATCTGCCTCGCTTTATTATTTCTTTCTTCTAAACATCCTCTTTTTTGACCTCTTACCAGATAATCACCCACTGATTATTTTAAAAGTATGCTAATATTTAGACAAATCCTCCAAGATCTCTCTCAGGTTGGAACAGGAAATGCTTTATGTCATTTTAATGTTTATCAACATTAGTGGTGAAATCATATCATTATGAAGGAAAACATTTTCAGATGATTTTTTGATACCATCCAAAGCGATCTGTGTGTGAGTTCAGGATGACGCACAATGAAGAAGCATCTCGAACACAAGCTTTGCCAAATGAGTTAGCGATTTCACGCACCTATCACTTTAAATAGCAAGAGTTTCCATCAGAGAGTTAAAAAAATAAATTCTCAACCTTTCTATCTTTCTTCCCTTCTCACAGTAATCCACACTAACAGGGGGAGATTAAGGACAAACGTGAGCCAGGTTGTCAGAGAGTGAAGTTGACAGCACAGGATTTGGAGACTAACAGGCCTGGTTCCAGCCCTGTCTGTGGCTTTCTGGCTTAATGACCTTGGGAAAGTTACTCAGCCTCCCTCAGCCTCCATTTCACCGTCTGCAAAATGGAATGATAACATCATCGACTCACACAGTTGTTACAAGGATTGAGCACAGTGCCTGAGATACTCTGTGGGCCTAGTGTAGTGTATAGAGCACCTTGATGATGGGTGATTATTTGTTCCATGAATTAATGAATGGGTCAGTGAATGAATCTATTCCCACCAAAACAGTAATGTTTTAAATCAGGGGTTAGTTGGCAAACTTTTCCCGCAAGGGGCCAGAGAATACATGTTTTAGGCTTTGTAGGCCACACGGCCCCTGTTACAACTTCAGCTCTGCTTTGTAGCAGAAACCAGCCACAGACAATAAAGGAATGGGTGTGGGCTGTGCTCCAATAAAACTTTATTTGCAAAGACAGGCAGGGGACTGGATTTAGCCTGCAGGCCATAGTTGGGAGACCCATGTTCTAATGATAAACCAGACTGACTTTCAAAATAAGTGCTCAGTCATGACTGAGAAGCCCAGTGTCAGAACAAAGCATTCACAGGGAAACTTGGAGGTGATTTGAGGTCAGACCCTCCCAGCTCTACTCCAGCCATTCCCTGCGCCCTGTCACACTCTCCCCCACCATTTTCAGGACCCATCATGGTCTCACAGTTATGCCGGGGTCCTCCTAGCTCCCAGTTCCTCTCCTGGGGACTCACCCAGCCAACAAACCAGCCTGTATCCAGTTGCTCCCTGCGACCAGTCCTGTGGTGAGGTTCTGGCAGGGCAAAGGTCCTCTGGGAACACATCCCTTCTTTTTCTACTCAAACCACTGACAACCCTCTCTTGCCCCAAATCCTCAGAGATGGAAATGGAAACCTTCCTGTCCACAGCCAGGCCAAGAAATGGAAATGCTATTCCCTATCACACTCCTTTTAATCTCAAGAAGATGGAAATGTTGCTGAAGATGGAAAGGCATGGGCCAGAGCTGCTAAAAGAATGGGTTGCGGCTTTGTTGAGGTAGCATTTCTATGTGCTGAGCGCCTATCGTGTTCCAGGCACTGCCGAGAGCCCACCCCCCATACCTCACCGCCAAAGCCCTCTGTACAGAGGGAGAAGCTGAGCTCGGAAAGCCTGGAGGACTTGTCCAAAAACACAGCCTGAGAGCAAGGACTGGCACCAAAGCTGCAGTGACCCAGGTCTGACCAATTCGAAAGCCCAAGTTATGAAAATCCATTCTCTGCCCCTGGGCACACATGGCAGCTCTAACCCACTGAGTATTCACTGGAGTCAGGCTTTCAAATTTAGTACAATTTGCAAGCATTTTCCTTACTGACATGTTCACTTGTTTTTTGCCATCTTCCCTGCTAGACTATAAACTCAAAAGAGATTGGTTTGTATACCCAACATAGTCCCTGGCACACTGTAGGTGTTTATTACATATCTGTAGAATGAGTTAAGAAAGAATAATAATGAGGATATTAGATAGTAGTACTATTTATGGGCCAGGCACTGGGCTGAGAATTTTTTTTTTTTTTTGCGGTACGCGGGCCTCTCACTGCTGTGGCCTCTCCCGTTGCGGAGCACAGGCTCCGGACGCGCAGGCTCAGTGGCCATGGCTCACGGGCCCAGCCGCTCCGTGGCATGTGGGATCCTCCCGGACCGGGTGCACGAACCCGTGTCCCCTGCATCGGCAGGCGGACTCTCAACCACTGCGCCACCGGGGAAGCCCTGGGCTGAGAACGTGACACACATCAGCTCAACGATGCCTCCAGCTCCACAAGTTAGTTACTGTTTTTTCCTGTTTTATTGATGATAAAACTAAGGTTCTGAAAGGTTAACCCTGTAGCTCAAGGTCAGAAAGCTAACGAATGGCAGAAGCAATAACTGAACCCAATTCTGTTGGTCTCTTAACCCAGATTCCTCTTATTCCATTCAGTTCCTACCACACAATGATCGCCCTTGTCCCAACCCAGGCAGTGAGCCCGCTGGCCCAGGGCCCTGTTCCTTCCACGACAAAAAGTCATCTTTTCTCTTTCTTGCTGACCATGTTTGTTCCTAGTGTCTGGAAATTGCCCTCACCTATAAAATCAGGATAATTTTCCATTGTCAACACACATCCCAACCTCCTCCATGGGGTTTTTGTGAGAACTAACTCCATTTGCAGCCATTAATTAAGTTGTTAAAAGTACAAGTAGCTTTTTCTCCATTTTTACATGGCTTCCCAAATGGTTAATGCTGATTTCTTTCTTGATGCAAACACAAGGCGCTCATAACTTTTCAATGGATTATGAAAGTTATTCCCCCAGGGGCTCGGCAGTCATCGCTGAGCATAGCTTTGACATGATGTCAGTGAATTTAGTCCTTACCGCCCTAATAGTGGTTCTTAATAATATTATTGGAATTGTTATTACCTTCAATTAAAAGGTTGGCCATGAGTGACTTACTACTTCAGAGAGATTCCCCAAAGATTCTCATTAGAGTTTGCCGTCCTTTCGCCAAAGGGCACCATAAGAACAGGAACCAAAGTCCTTGCCCATCCCCCAAATAGATATATTAATAAATACACAGCATTCAAATATTTTATGTTTTTGGCTGGCTACCAGGTTTTAAATTGACTTCCTTAAAGGTGGCTAGGGCTGGCTAATCACTACCACTTTGTTTTTAAAAACAAAAAGGAAATCAGAAAACCGTTAAATTTTTTTCTTCATTTTTACTCACCAAACTATATTAGAATAGTATTAAGAGTGCAGCTGCAGCCTTCACAAGATGGTCCACCTCTTATCTTGCTAGAGACTCGGCAGCACAGAGGTTGGTTTCAAAGACAATATGATGCATGGTCCCTGGTAAACACTACCTATTACATCTCCCTTGACCATACTTGAGGGTTGAGAACACCCTGGAGAAATGCCTTCGAGGTCAGGTGAATGGCTCATTGGATTCAGGGTCAGTGAGCTGACTCTGTAAATGAGCCTAGAGCTGTACGTAGGTCTCAAGAGAAAAACAGGAACATGTAGGTTGGATCAAAAGAGGGCTTAGACTGTGCCCAGAATTTGATGCTCAGACATCAAGGAAACATGTCACCCACCTCTGGGGAGACTGAGTCCAAGTGCTAGGACAGGAACACTACCTGCATCTTCAGAAGGAGTATCAGAATGCCCCCAGACCTAATGGACAGCGAAGAGAACTGTCTCAAGGATATGGGAATGAATCCTGGGGACCCAGCTGCAGAGCTTCAGGGGAGGGTTTTTTTAGGGCAGGACAGACAGTCAATCCATACCCAGGAGATCAGGGAAGCTGGAGTGCCCACAGGAGAGAGAGAAAGCACAAGCTGGGGCCAAAGAGGAAGAAGACACTGGAACACAGTATCTGGTCCATAATGGACACACTCACATTTGTTAGATGGATGAACAAATGGATGGATGACTGGGAGAGACCTAATATTCTGCTTGGCCTGAAAGCTCCGTCAACGTAAGTCTGCATCAGCTAAGAAAGGTTATCTGTGTGTTACACCCAGGCTCATTTCGTCATATATTCCAGAAAACTCTCCCCTGCTTTTAACCCAACCAAACCCAAGCCGACCCACTTGCATGAATTTATGGTACTTTTGTTCCTGTGGGGTATGCGTGTGTTTAATCTTTGTTTCTAAAAAAATTACTTACTTAACCCCCCGGGCTGCTTTTGAGTTTATCAAGGGCAGGAAGCAGATGTTTTCACACTTGGACCCAGGCTGTGAGAGAAGAGGTGCTGCATCACTGTGTCGAGTAGGCAGACCCACGGAGGGCTGGAGCCCCGAGGAGAACCATGTCAAACTGGGAGGAAATGACTTTAGGAGCACTGCCTAGGAAATCCTGCACTGCCTGATATTAAAGAATGCCACGATTCACAGGTCCTGCGGATGCATCTTACCTCCCCGGGAGAAGAAGTCTGTTGGCTGTGCTGGGGCAGCCAAGCCTTGGCTTTGATTCTTTGTCTGCCTCTTTGGTGGCTAACAGGGCCTTCCTGCCTCTTTGACACCCCATTCTTTGTTCATCCATCTTTGTCAAGGAATGACATTCCAGGTCTTTCAGCAAGCCTCCCATTCCAGGAATAGCCTTGCAGCCTGGTTCTGCCCAAATTTCTTTCTGTTCTCGACACATACTAATGCTTTCTCTGTCATATTTTTCTAGAGATCCTACCTTATCTACAGGCCTGGAAGGAGAAACCCCACAAACAGCTTGATCTGTCCTAACTTGCTAGAGTTGACTGTACCGAGAGAGGACTCGTGCTTCAGGCAAAGACATCTGTAACTCTAGCCAGTGACCTGTAGCTTGTGGCCTGGTTCTGAGATTGACCAACGAGTTTCCTCCCCTAGAGATTGAGAAAGAGGGATTTCAAGAGACTGAGTCAGTCCAGGAAAAGGTTGTGGGGACATGCAGGCCATGGCAAGAGTATAATGAAGGTAGAGTAAGTTGGATGAGAGGGGAACAAAAGAACAGATGAGAAAATAGAAGACAGACATCTTGATATTCCACTCTCCAGATCCAGTCCTGTACAGCTCGGCTACGCTCCCAGCCCTTCAACTCTGTGACAGTCCCCTGCAGATTTTCAACAAATCCCTTGCATCAGATGCTCTTTTTGCCTGCACGTCGTTAAGTATAGTTTCATTTTGTAGCAGGACCTTGATTTTTCCTTTGGGGCATAACAGTTCCCCCACTGTCAGACCCTGGGGAGGGAACGTGACACAGGCCTAACTAATCAAAATATCCTATTTCTTAGCTACACAGTGATTGGTTCAGGGATGGGAATGTGATAAGAGTTGCTGTGGTGAGATTCCATATAGAGATTTTTGCTGGAACTATTGGGAGAGTGAGACTTTCATATTTCTCGGGTATCTATACAGTTATATAACCATCTGGGGATGTCAGCAGCTGTTTTTCTATCTTATGGTAAATCTCTTGGTGGAACTCTGCTAAGGAACGAGATTTCTTTAGGGGAAAGCAAAGCCAAGAGGTGGTGAGAGACAGAGTCCGAATAATATATATATATTTTTAGCCCCTGGATCCAGCCATACCTGAAGGCATGACATCTTGATTTTTAAGATATAAGAGCCAATATATCCCTCTTCCTTTTATTAAAAAAATAGTTTGAACTGATACAAGAGTCCTAACTACTACATATTTCTTTTGAATTCCGATAGCCTGGATATGTCACTATACCTTGCAGCACAGAAGCCTTCCCTCCCAATCCTGTCCCCCTTTTCCTTCCACCACTTACTCTGTCATGAACAAGGTGTTAAAAGAAGAGCAGAAATTTTGACTTTAGCTATCTTGGTGCCTTTGTAAACTGCATATTCACCATCTGGTCATCTTTTCCACCCATCTTGCTATCCCATTAAGTTTCTCAGTTTGATTCATGTAGTCTTAAATGTGTTCTGAGAGCATAAGAGGGTCATGAAGAATATTTTATGGTGAAGAATAGAAGTGTTGCCCATCACTTCCATCCAAACCCCATTAGCCATTCATTCTGCAGAATCAAGCCCCAGTACCTCCATTTTACTATCTGCAAAATGAGAATAGTAATAATACCTCCTGTTTCTTCAATTTAAAATGAAAAAAGGAGAATGAGGAGTACTTCAAAAGTGAAGAGTTACAATGTGTAACTGTTCTACAACAAGCATGCATTTCTTACGTAATAAGGAAAGACTTTTAAAAGTTACTTATTAAGAAAAAAAGTCAGTGTAATATGTAAACACACAGAGTTGACTGAATGCTACAGAAAAAGTGACAGTTTAGGCCTTAGAAAAACTTAGTGGTGTTTGAAATGCAATACCAGACACTTACTATGACCTTAAGTGAGTTACCTAACATTTTTCAAGGTTTTTCCATATGTTGAAACTAGGGCAATATCCCACATCCCATAGGCTCACTGTCAGCAATAACAAAAATAAATAAACATACATAAAGTGCTTTGGCACTTAGTAGGTACGTGTGTGTGTGTGTGTGTGTGTGTGTGTGTGTGTGTGTATGTGTGATAAACAGATAATATATGATGGGAAGACAGGGGTGTAGATCAAAGTTACTTCTATCTATGATCAAGTATCTCTGTCCATGGATAGACATCAACAGTGTAGGTGAACCCCTTCAAATTTATTTTGTGCATGGGGATTTTCTAGAAGGAGCCTCCTCAATTATCATGTTCTCCATCCAAACGGTCCAAGACCTTGGAAAGATTAAGCATCATCAGTGTAAACAGAGAGATACAGACTGATGGATACTTTGTTCCCATGTTGCCCACTGCCCCTAATTCAGAGCACATAAACAGTAGTCATCTAGAGTAAGAACCTCTCCAATGGAAACACACCAGGTTCTCCTTATTGGAGTTAAACTGGGACCTGGATGAGAACACCCCTTTGACAGGGATCAAAATTTCAGAGTACATATTGGAGAAGAGAGTTGGGACATCAAAAATGAGACTAAAAATTGTGGAAATTAATACACATATCTTATTCTTAATAAAATTTAGGTTACAATTTCAACAACTCACTACTTCCTGTAAAGCAGGTACCAGTCCGTGGCCTGTTAGGAACTGGGCTGCAGAGCAGGAGGTGAGCAGTGGGTGAGCAAGCGAGGCTTCATCTGTATTTTTTTTTAATATAACTTTTTTTTTAAATTTAATTTATTTTTTTATACAGCAGGTTCTTATTAGTCATCCATTATATACACATCAGTGTATACATGTCAATCCCAGTCTCCCAATTCAGCACACCACCATCCCCACACCCCCCCGCTGCTCTCCCCCCTTGGTGTCCATACATTTGTTCTCTACATTTGTGTCTCAATTTCTGCCCTGCAAACTGCTTCATCTGTCATTTTTCTAGGTTCCACATATATGCGTTAATATACGATATTTGTTTTTCTCTTTCTGACTTCCTTCACTCTGTATGACAGTCTCTAGATCCATCCACATATCTACAAATGACTCAATTCCATTCCTTTTTATGGCTGAGTAATATTCCATTGTATATGTGTACCACAACTTCTTTATCCATTCGTATGTCGATGGGCATTTAGGTTGCTTCCATGACCTGGCCATTGTAAACAGTGTTGCAATGAACATTAGGGTGCATGTGTCTTTTTGAATTAGGGTTTTCTCTGCATATATGCCCAGTTGTGGGATTGCTGTGTCGTATGGTAGTTCTATTTGTACTTTTTTAAGGAAGCTCCATACTGTTCTCCATAGTGGCTGTATCAATTTACATTCCCACCAACAGTGCCACAGGGTTCCCTTTTCTCCACACCCTCTCCAGCATTTCTTGTTTGTAGATTTTCTGATGATGCCCATTCTAACCGGTGTGAGGTGATACCTCACTGTAGTTCTGATTTGCATTTCTCTAATAATTAGTGATGCTGAACAGCTTCTCATGTGCTTCTTGGCCAACTGTCTTCTTTGGAGAAACGTCTATTTAGGTCTTCTGCCCAATTTTGGATTGGTTTCTTTGTTTTTTTTAATATTGAGCTGCATGAGCTGTTTATATATTTTGGAGATTAATCCTTTGTCTGTTGATTCGTTTGCAAATATTTTCTCCCATTCTGAGGGTTGTCTTCTCGTCTTGTTTATGGTTTCCTTTGCTGTACAAAAGCTTTTAAGTTTCATTAGATCCCATTTGTTTATTTTTGTTTTTATTTCCAGTACTCTAGGAGGTGGATCAAAAAAGATCTGGCTGTGATTTATGTTATAGAGTGTTCTTCCTATGTTTTCCTCTAAGAGTTTTATAGTGTCCGGTCTTACATTTAGGTCTCTAATCCATTTTGAATTTATTTTTGTGTATGGTGTTAGGGAGTGTTCTAATTTCATTCTTTTACATGTAGCTGTCCAGCTTTCCCAGCACCACTTATTGAAGAGACTGTCCTTTCTCCACTGCATATCTTTGCCTCCTTTGTCATAGACTAGTTGACCATAGGTGCGTGGGTTTATCTCTGGGCTTTCTATCGTGTTCCATTGATCAATATTTCTGTTTCTGTGCCAGTACCATATTGTCTCGATTACTGTAGCTTTGTAGTATAGTCTGAAATGAGCGAGTCTGATTCTTCCAGCTCCGTTTTTTCCCTCAACACTGCTTTGGCTATTCGGGGTCTTTTGTGTCTCCATACAAATTTTAAGATTTTTTTGTTCTAGTTCTGTAAAAAATGCCATTGGTAATTTAATAGGGATTGCATTGAATCTGTAGATTGCTTTGGGTAGTATAGTCATTTTCACAATGTTGATTCTTCCAATCCAAGAACATGGTATATCTCTCCATCTGCTTGTATCATCTGTAATTTCTTTCATCAGTGTCTTATAGTTTTCTGCATACAGGTCTTTTGTCTCCCTAGGTAGGTTTATTCCTAGGTATCTTATTATTTTTGTTGCAGTGGTAAATGGGAGGGCTTCCTTAACTCCTCTTTCAGATTTTTCATCATTAGTGCATAGGAATGCAAGAGATTTCTGTGCATTAATTTTGTATCCTGCAACTTTACCAAATTCATCGTTTAGCTCTAGCAGTTTTCTGGTGCCATCTTTAGGATTCTTTATGTACACTATCATGTCATCTGCAAACAGTGACTGTTTTACTTCTTCTTTTCTGATTTGGATTCCTTTTATTTCTTTTTCTTCTCTGATTGCCGTGGCTAGGACTTCCAAAACTGTGTTGAATAACAGTGGTGAGAGTGGACATCCTTGTCTTGTTCCTGATCTTAGAGGAAATGCTTTCAGTTTTTCACCATTGAGAATGATGTTTGCTGTGGGTTTGTCATATATGGCCTTTATTATGTTGAGGTAGGTTCCCTCTATGCCCACTTTCTGGAGAGTTTTTATCATAAATAGGTGTTGAATTTTGTCAAAAGCTTTTTCTGCATCTATTGAGATGATCATATGGTTTTTATTCTTCAGTTTGCTAATATGGTGTACCACATTGATTGATTTGCGTACATTGAAGAATCCTTGCATCCCTGGGATAAATCCCACTTGATCATGGTGTATGATCCTTTCAGTGTGTTGTTGGATTCTGTATGTTAGTATTTTGTTGAGGATTTTTGCATCTATGTTCATCAGTGATACTGGTCTGTAATTTTCTTTTTTTGTAGTATCTTTGTCTGGTTTTGGTATCAGGGTGATGGTGGCCTCGTAGAATGAGTTTGGGAGTGTTCCTTCCTCTGCTATAATTTGGAAGAGTTTGAGAAGGACGGGTGTTAGCTCTTCTCTAAATGTTTGATAGAATTCACCTGTGAAGCCATCTGGTCCTGGACTTTGATTTGTTGGAAGATTTTTAATCCCAGTTTCAATTTCATTCCTTGTGATTGGTCTGTTCATATTTTCTATTTCTTCCTGGTTCGGTCTTGGAAGGTTATACTTTTCTAAGAATTTGTCCATTTCTTCCAGGTTGCCCATTTTATTGGCATAGAGTTGCTTGTAGTAGTCTATTAGGATGCTTTGTATTTCTGCCATGTCTGTTGTAACCTCTCCTTTTTCATTTCTAATTTTATTGATTTGAGTCCTCTCCCTCTTTTTCTTGATGAGTCTGGCTAATGGCTTATCAATTTTGTTTATCTTCTCAAAGAACCAGCTTTTAGTTTTATTGATCTTTGCTATTGTTTTCTTTGTTTCTATTTCATTTATTTCTGCTCTGATCTTTATGATTTCTTTCCTTCTGCTAACTTTGGGTTTGGTTTGTTCTTCTTTCTTTAGTTCCTTTAGGTGTAAGGTTAGATTGTTTGAGATTTTTCTTGTTTCTTGAGGTAGGTTTGCATAGCTATAAACTTCCCTCTTAGAACTGCTTTTGCTGCAGCCCATAGGTTTTGGATCCTCGTGTTTTCATTGTCATTTGTCTCTAAGTATTTTCTGATTTCCTCTTTGATTTCTTCAGTGATTTCTTGATTATTTAGTAACGTACTGTTTAGCCTCCATGTGTTTTTTATGTTTTTTCCCCTGTAATTCATTTCTAATCTCATAGCATTGTGGTCAGAAAAGATGCTTCATATGATTTCAATTTTCTTAAATTTACTGAGGCTTGATTTGTGACCCAAGATGTGATCCATCCTGGAGAATGTTCCGTGCGCACTTGAGAAGAAAGTGTAATCTGCTGTTTTGGATGGAATGTCCTATAAATATCAATTAAATCTATCTGGTCTATTGTGTCATTTAAAGCTTGTGTTTCCTTATTAATTTTCTGTTTGGATGATCTGTCCATTGGTGTATGTGAGGTGTTAAAGTCCCCCACTATTATTGTGTTACTGTCGATTTCCTCTTTTAGAGCTGTTAGCAGTTGTCTTATGTATTGAGGTGCTCCTATGTTGGGTGCATATATATTTATAATTGTTACATCTTCTTCTTGGATGGATCATTATGTAGTGTCCTTCCTTGTCCCTTGTAACTTTATTTTAAAGTCTATTTTATCTGATATGAGTACTGCTACTCCAGTTTTCTTTTGATTTCCATTTGCATGGAATATTTTTTTCTGTCCCCTCACTTTCAGTCTGTATGTGTCCCTAGGTCTGAAGTGGGTCTCTTGTAGACAGCATACATATGGGTCTTGTTTTTGTATCCATTCAGCAAGCCTGTGTCTTTTGGTAGGAGCATTTAATCCATTCACGTTTAAGGTAATTATCGTTATGTATGTTCCCATTACCATTTTCTTAATTGGTTTGGGTTTGTTTTTGTAAGTCCTTTTCTTCTCTTGTGTTTCCCACTTAGAGAAGTTCCTTTAGCATTTGTTGTAGAGCTGGTTTGGTGGTGCTGAATTCTCTTAGCTTTTGCTTGTCTGTAAAGCTTTTGATTTCTCAGTCGAATCTGAACGAGATCCTTGCGGGGTAGAGTAATCTTGGTTGTAGGTTTTCCCTTTCATCACTTTAAGTATATCATGCCACTCCCTTCTGGCCTGTAGAGTTTCTGCTGAGAAATCAGCTGTTAACCTTATCGGAGTTCCCTTGCATGTTATTTGTTGTTTTTCCCTTGATGCTTTCAATAATTTTTCTTTGTCTTTAATTTTGCCAATTTGATTACTATGTGTCTCGGTGTGTTTCTCCTTGGGTTTATCCTGTATGGGACTTGCTGCGCTTCCTGGACTTGGGTGGCTATTTCCTTTCCCATGTTAGGGAAGTTTTTGACTATAATCTCTTCAAATATTTTCTCGGGGCCTTCTCTCTCTCTTCTCCTTCTGGGACCCCTATCATGCAAATGTTGTTGCGTTTAATGTTGTCCCAGAGGTCTCTTAGTCTGTCTTCATTTCTTTTCATTCTTTTTTCTTTATTCTGTTCCACAGCAGTGAATTCCACCATTCTGTCTTCCAGGTCACTTATCCGTTCTTCTGCCTCAGTTATTCTGCTACTGATTCCTTCTAGTGTAGTCTTCATTTCAGTTAGTGTATTGTTCATCTCTGTTTGTTTGTTCTTTAATTCTTCTAGATCTTTGTTAAACATTTCTTGCATCTTCTCGATCTTTGCCTCCATTCTTTTTCCAAGGTCCTGGATCACCTTAACTATCATTATTCTGAATGCTTTTTCTGGAAGATTGCCTATCTCCACTTCATTTAGTTGTTTTTCTTGGGTTTTATCTCATTCCTTCATCTGGTACATAGCCCTCTGTCTTTTCATCTTGTCTATCTTTCTGTGAATGTGGTTTTTGTTCCACAGGCTGCAGGACTGTAGTTCTTCTGGCTTCTGCTTCATCTGTATTTACAGCCGCTCCCCATTGCTCACATTACTGTGTGAGCTCCACCACCTGTCAGATCAGTGGCGCCATTAGATTCTCATAGGAGCGTGAACCATGCTGTGAACTGCGCATGCGAGGGATCTAGGTTACACGCTCCTTATGAGACTCTAATGCCTGATGATCTGAGGTGGAGCTGAGGCAGTGATGCTAGCACTGGGGAGTGGCAGCAAATACAGATTATCATTAGCAGAGAGGTCTGACTGCACAGAGACCATAATAAATCAATTGCTTGCAGACTCATATCAAAACCCTATCAGTGAGTGGCAACTGACAATTAAATTGCATCTGGTGGCAGGCTTTAGAGTGGCAAGTGAGTTGATGTACTTCAATTGTAAAGCTGCATCTGGTGGCAGGCTTTAAGTCAGAATCCGACACTTATTTTAGTCTGTGCATGGCCTGCCCATTATTTTATTTTCCACTTCCTTCTGTTCCTCTTGTTTGCACTGCACACTTGTCTCAGTCACAGTTTTGGTAAGCCCACAGGCTAACCCTAGCCAAAATGAGTAAAAAATAAATGTCGCTGGAGAGCTTCTTTGAAAAGGAGGAAAGACCCAATCATGAAACAGCAGAAGACTCTAAGACTGCCAACAAAAAGAAAGCTGCATTTAAAAGAAAATACTAAGAGTCCTACTTAAATTACGGGTTAATTGCAACAGATGATTCACGTTCTCCAAGCCCGCTTTGTATACTATGTGGCGACCAGCTACCCAATGAAGCCATGAAACCTTCAAAACTGCTTCGCCACAAGGAGACCAAGCACCCTGCATTAAGAGACAAGCCTTTGGAGTTTTTCAAAAGAAAAAAGCGTGAACACGAAGAACAGAAGCAATTATTGAAGGCCACCACTTCATCAAATGTGTCGGCACTGAGAGCATCATTCTTAGTGGCTAACCTCATTGCTAAAGCTAAGAAGCCCTTTACTATTGGTGAAGAGTTGATCCTGCCTGCTGCTAAGGACATCTGTCGTGAACTTCTAGGAGAGGCCGCAGTTCCAAAGGTGGCACGTGTTCCTCTTTCAGCTAGCACCATAACTAGAGAAGCTGATGAAACAGCAGAGGATACTGAGGCACAATTGTTACGAGAGGATTAATGAGTCACTGTGGTATGCAATCCAGGTTGATGAGTATGATGTTGACAGCAAGGCAACAATGCTTGGTTTTGTGCAATATATTCTTCAGGAGGATGTGCATGAGGATATGCTATGTGCATGAGGATATCCTCTGTGCACTTTTGTTGCCAACCAACACCACAGCTGCAGAACTATTCAAGTCTTTGTATGATTACATATCAGGGAAATTGAATTAGTCATTTTGTGTCAGTAAATGCACGGATGGAGAGGCTGCCATGACTGGACAGCTTTCTGGTTTCACTACTCAGGTCAGAGATGTCACTTCTGAAATGTGAGTCTATGCACTGTGTCATCCATAGAGAAATGTTGGCTAGCCAAAAAATGTCACCTGAACTTAACAACATTTTGCAGGATGTGATTAAAGTTATCAACCACATTAAAGTACATGCCCTTAACTCACGTCTGTTCGTGCAGCTCTGTGAGGAGATGGATGCAGAGCACACACGTCTTCTCTTACACACAGAAGTGAGACGGCTTTCTCAAGGTAGATCACTGGCCAGAGTTTTTGAGTTACAAAAGCCACTCCAGAGATTTCCTTTAGAAAAACAGGCACCACTGGCAGCACATTTCAGTGACACAGAATGGGTCGCAAAACTTACTTGTGTGACATATTCAACCTGCTCAATGAACTCAATCTGTCACTTCAGGGGAGGATGACAACTGTGTTCAAGTGGGCAGATAAAGTGGCTGCATTCAAAGCCAAACTGGAATTACAGGGGTAATAAGTGAATACTGGGATTTTTGACATGTTTCAAACATTAGCAGAGATTTTGGAAGCGACTGAGCCAGGGCCTTCTTTCTCCCAGCTGGTGCGTGATCACCTATCTCAGCTTTCAAAAGAGTTTGAGCATTACTTCCCAACCACAAAAGACGCCCGGGCTGGGAAGGAATGGGTCCATGACCCATTTGTGAATAAGCCAGGTGAATCGACTTTGTCCGTGCTAGAAGAGGATCAACTGCTTGAGATCGCAAATGACGGTGGCCTTAAAAGTATGTTTGAGACAACTTCAAATCACCATACGTTCTGGATTAAAGTCAAGAGATTGCCACAAAAGCACCAAAAAGCCTGCTTCCATTTACAACAACCTATCTTTATGAAGCAGGGTTTTCTGCAGTGACAGCGACCAAAACGAGATCATGGAGAAGACTGGACATAAGCAACACACGTCGGTGTCATCGCCTCCCATCACCCCCAGATGGGACCATCTAGTTGCAGGAAAACAAGCTCAGGGCTCCCACTGATTCTGCATTATGGTGAGTTGTGTAATTATTTCATTATATATTACACTGTAATAATAATAGACATAAAGTGCACAGTAAATGTAACGTGCTTGAATCATCCCCAAACCACCCCACCCCCGGTCCATGGAAAAACTGTCTTCCACGCAACCGGTCCCTGGTGCCAAAAAGGTTGGGGACCGCTGCTGTAAAGAGCAAAGAATAAAATGTGTTGACTTATTTGACCCATTTTTTGCCTAACGTGGCTGTATGAGTGTATGATTTGACATCCTTTACTTCCATTAGCCCAGTCATTAAGAGGGTGACATTTGCAAAAATGTTTGAGACTTCTGCCATTTCCCCAAGGATATGTCACAGCATCTAACATCCAGTCACTCACTTTGAAGCCCGATGTGTCATCATGCTTACTAACTTTTCTCTTTTTCACTGATACAAGTTGTCTTCATTCGTTAATGAATGTGCATGTAATACAAACTTGGTTTCTAACATCGTTTTCATCAACTCGATAAACGCTTGCATCTTTTGAAAAATTTGTTGCTTCATCTTGCAAGTAATGTATGATCTATTTTCACTGTATTTCTGGATGCTGGATAATCCAATAAAGACAGATACACAAAGGAGCTGACTCTTAACATAGTGGGAGGCCCAACATGAAATGGGGAAGATGTCTAAGTGAGGCTAATTTGATAAGTGGTCAATTAATTCATGAATGTTTTCATGTTATGACAATGTTGGCTTTCCTGCAACCTTTAAACCACTGGCCTCAGAGAGTGAATTTTCGGATAAGGGGACTCCTGTATAGTTAGTACAAACTAGTGCCAGGTTGGTACAGGGACAAGAGAGCCTTTCAGTGCGTCTTCCCATAAAAGCCATGTTGCACATAGCGGCTGGTGAGGGGGAAAGAATACATTTCAGATAAGTGCATATTAAGTAAGCCCTTGAGGATCAGTCCATGAACTCTAGACTAGTGAAAATGAGGCCCACATTCCAAAACAATTTTGCAACCCCCCCTTTTTTAATAGCAACTCATTTTTACGTAGGGGTTTGCCTGTTCTGCGATTCGGTAATAGTGAATTTTTGTTTATTGTGTTTCTGGATAACAAGGTGTGCCTGTGTTTCTTTCTTGCTTGCATATCAGTTTGCAGAAAGTAACTGCCCTGCGATTCTTAATCCAACCCCTTCACGCATTCCTTTCTGCATTGTTCCAGTTTGTCATGTCTGAGCTGTCACCTGAGAGCTGATCTTCCTTTGCTCAAGTCCATTCAAGAAGCATCTTTATCCTTCAAGATGTCTGGTGCATAGATGGACTGTTTTGACTGAGCTAGCAAAACATATACAGAGCATCTTTTCCCAAAGTACGCATGGGTTACTTCCCAAAGAAAAAAAAGCTTATAAAATAAAATAGCGGAATTTAGATTCATGACTTTTTTTTAGGGTGGGGTGTTACTTTGTAAATGGAACCTAAAAAACAATAATATTAATATTTGCTCCTTTTTACCAAAATCTTTTTACATGCCAGACACTGTGCTAGCCATTTTATATGCACAATCTATTTTGGTCCTTATAATAAATAACCTTCCCTGAAAGTTTTTTTTTAACCAGTAAAATGAAAGTTCCATAAGGGCAGGGATTTTTGTCTTTCTGTGTATTGCTGCAACCCTGGTGCCTAGAACAGGGCCTGGAATAGAGTATTCCACAAATATTTGTTGAATAATGAATGAATCCCTATTTGCACAGAGAGAAACTGAGGCACAGAGATGCCGATTCTAAGCAACTTGCCTAAGGTCACAGAGGTAATAAGTGATGAATGATATTTCAAACAAAAATCGAATACCCAAACCTACCGTCTTAAAAGATATGCCCTCTCTCCCATCCAATACACATACATACACCCACACATTCACACACACCAACACACACACACACACAGGCCACGCAGCTCATCTGCTTCCTCAGCTCGCTACTGGACAATTGCTGAAGGACAAAAACCCAACCCCTACCTCTACAGCCTGTCCTCCTCCACCAAAGGTCCTCCGTGGGCCCTTTTCGTTGGCAGTGTTCACTACTGTTTGGTGACCTCCCGGCCCAGTTCTCATTCCCTGTGCTACAGCCCCCCGAAGACTTGTTAATCGTAACCACCGCACAGTCTACACCCGTCCAGGAGACAGGCTGTTTGTCAGCCGCTGCGAAAGCTGAACTAAGTCATTTGGGGATTAATCCGCTGCTGAATGTAGTCTTACAAGCATGCCTTTGGGGGAAAAAAAAAGATAAAGGGAGCTAATGCCGTTCGTATAAATGTGAACTTATATACAACACAGACACAGGCACACCCCCAAGCACGTTGACTAAAAGTTAAAATATGATTATCAAAGGATAAGAAGGACTTACAACTGTAATGTAAAACATTAAGAAATACGTCCCAGCTTTTCTGTGTTCTGCAGGGATACAAGTATGCTCTGAGCCAAGGAGGGGGGGCGGGGAAGAGAGAGAGCAAATTGAAATATCTTTAGGTAGACTTAAATATAGCTTCGGAGATTATAATTCAGATCAAGGCTAGAGCTCCATTTCAACGTTCCTTAACTGCTAGTAATATGACAAAGGCCTGCAAATTGGGAGGTACGTCTGCTTGGGAAGGGATGCTTATCTGATCTCAGCCCATCTTTCTTCATGTTTCAGTCCCAGAACAGCTGCCCTTCTCTTGCTGAGAAACTCAGCAGTGGCACCGTAAACCGCCATAGGCTGAAACCCCGGCTGAGATCCAGCTGAGGCTGCCTCGCCCTGGGGGGGTGTGTGCCCACCGGTGGGTGGAATCGCTGTGGGCTGCTGCTGGGACAATAAGGTGGTGCCCACTTGTAACCTGGTGGGAGGGGATGACAAGACAGAGAGAGAGAATGTGACCTTCAGAGAGTGGTGGCTCAAAAAGGGCGTGGTTGCTTTCCCCCATGGCCAGGCAGGTTTCCTAAAGCTGCGGGTGAGATGGTGGGTGGTAACCTTCCCTCACATGTTCATCCATTCACTCATTCATTCATTCACCGTCTACTCATCCAAACATTAATAGAGCAATGCAATACAACAATCCAATGCAGACCTGGGGGGCGGCCTTGGGTGGGACTCCAGCCCCCACATGCACTGGCTGTGAGACTTCTGAGGAGTGACCTGACCAAGCTTCAGTGTCCTCACCGTTGAGTAGAATAAAAACAGTGCCCATACCTCATAAGGCTGCTGACAGGAGACCATGAGTCAGTGCAGATAAAGCTCTTTACACACTGTCTGGAGCATTGTAAGTGCTCAAAAAAATAGCAGATGTTAGGATGAGGATAACAGTCATGTGGGCGTTGTTAGAGACGCATCGTGCACACAGGCTGGTACCTCCTGAGGCACCTCGCGTGGTTGCCAATGAGCAGAAAAGGCTGATATACAAGCAGTAAGAGAAAATGTAAAAACTGAAAAGGCCCCTAGGGAACATTCCAGAGAAAACTCCAGGGAGAAAGAGAGACCAGTGGACCTAGAGTTTGCCTACCAAAGGAGGATATCACTATCCTACCATTCAGGGTCAGAGATGTGGCCACTGTGGTCATCAGGCAGGGGAAGTAGCCTTCTCAGAGACTGGAGCACAGGACAGGCTCCCAGTGGGCCCTGGGGGAGAGAAGCTGTTTCTGCAGTCATGCTCCTTCAGAAGACAGCCTCTGTGGGTCTCTGGAGGGGGGCAGCGGAGAGAGGGTGGAAGTGCTGTAGGGGAGAGGGCGCACACCACCGAGACACAGGACAACCGGTCGCTCTGTGCCACTGTGGGACGAGGCCGGGCGAGGACATGAATGCAGGCTCCTTTTCATCTCCCTTGTCTCATCTCACAGACCAGTTCCCTGAGAGTGTCCCGAGGAGCACGAGTTCTATGAGGTGTCCTCTTCCAAAGCCATCCAGGGCCAAGCACATAAATACACCTGTGACGTGCATCGGACTGCACTTCCCTCTTGGAGTTTGACAGTGCTCGTTAGTATAGTAAAGGCTCTGAGAAGTCCTGCCACAATCTGTTTACTTTAGTTCAAAATTACTCAAAGTAGTTTTTCTCATAATGCCTATGTCCCAATCCTCTCATTTGACACATAAAAAAAGTGCAGGTCCACAGTGAAGAAGGGACTTTCTCTAGGCCACACGGTCAGTCAGGACAGAGCTGACCCTGCATTCTAGCTCTGGTGAACAGCTCTTGGCCTTCCTCCTCATTTCCCCACGGAGCCAGGGTTCCCTTGGCACGTGCCACTACTCCGTGGAGTAGGTGGTGACAGTGCCGACACTTCTGTCAAGCAGAAGTCATTCAAGGTGACTGCCTTGTCACACAACACTAAAAACAAACCATAAAAGACGTTTCTGAAATGTCTGATGGGGAATGGATTTTAAATCTCAGTCCCTGGAAGACAGGCAGGTGGGTAAGGAGGCAGAGGAAGCAGGCGGGGACGAAGCACAGGAAGCAGCATCCCAAATTCTGGGTCTGGGCCCAGCCCTTCCCCTGCCCAACTTGGTCACACGTGTTGACTCTCCACACCTCAGTTTCCTCACTGTGGAGCACAGGGACTGCGTTGATTATAGTTCTGCCTGTTTGCGATCCTAAAGAAAGGCTTGGTAGGATTCTGCTTGACTACCTGGCATTGTGGGAGGCCGGAATCTGCCGCTGCAAGCCCATCTCCCGCCTGGTGATTTTTATGCTTCTCTGCCTCCTCACTCATATAGCACTGCATTCCCCTGCTCCAAACCCTCCCAACGCTCCCTAGCTCTCCTGGAAGAACGTTCAGTCTACGTCTTCTAGCCTGGGTACTGTGAAAACCGGCTAGTGCCCACCGCTCCAACTTCACCTCGCACCACCTTCCCCATCTCTCTTGGTCACCACCGCCCTGGCCTTCTTTGTGCTGGCTTCTCCTCCGTCCAGGTGTCACAGCACCACATCAGCCTTTCAGATGATTTTATCTGAGGCAGATCCTCACCCTTGGGCTTTTCCACCACGTCACCTCGTCTCCCTCTTTGTACTTATAGCTACCCAAAATCATCTTACTTAGTCTTTCATTTACCTGCTTAATTTCTGACTCTCCCCAAGAGAAGGTCAAGATCCCTAAGAACAGAGTATTGTTTACTGTTCTGTATTTACTGCTTGTTTACCTGGCACAAACACTGGCAAAAAGTAGGTGCTCATTAAATTTCAATTAAACGAATGAATGAATTTTCTGCCAAGAAGTTACCCCTTGAAGACCCAGGTCAAGTAAAGCTGTCCTTGAATCATCTAAGCAGAACTGAAAAGCCACCCTCTTTGTGTCCTCAGAGCCCTTTCTGCTTGCCTCTCAGGGGACACTGAATGTGATTCTGTCCTCACTGCATCAAGGGCACACATTTGCACTGAGGAAAGGGACCTGTACGTGCCATACTGTAAGTCCTAGGTCTTTGCCGGAGGCTGGCCCTCTGCAGGTCCTCCATAGTACTTAGAGAACTAATGAATCACTCTTCGAGAACCCAAATGTTTCTATATGTATACAATCAGAGATTTGCTTCCTCTCCAGAAAAGATCAGCCATTGGAGTTTTAAAGCTTATATTTAAACTGCTTATATCTTCATGTCTCTGTGCATCCCCTAAGAGAAAGATCATCTAGAAGCCACACAGTCTAGTGAAAGAGCATTTAATGGATGCCTTGTATCCTGGGTTCTAGTCTCAGGCCTCACTGAGGATATTGAGCTGGACTCTTCACTGTCCTGAGCCTTCATTATCAACCCTTTATATGGAAAGGGTTGAAAAACCAGAATTTGAAATACCCTCCTAGCCCTTCCTTGTTTTGATTTTGTGGTTCAGTCCTCTGCGCTCTCCCTCTAACAGCCCATACGTACAGTTTGACACAGGGGTATGTCTGAGTGTAGCCAAACAAGTATTTTGCCCAGAAAATCCTCTCCTCAGAGAAACAGGAGATCATCCATTGCACTCTAATTGGTGTTTTAATTCAGAGTTAATCTGCCATGCACAAGCCTGTACCAAATGAGAGGATTTTCATATCTGTTGAAGGGTCAGAACTTTTCCCAGATTGCCAAAAAGTCAAAATCACAGCAGCTCCAAACGCTATTGCATTTCATTTTACCCAGCCTTGCACATGAGCTTCTAAGCCTGCTTGGTCAGCAAACATTTCTACTGGCCTGGAAAAGCTCTTCAGTTCTCCCCAGTCATTCCTACCAGGACTGTGGCACCATAGCTAGGAGGAGCGGGATAAGCCAGTTTCCATTCCTGTGAACATTTCAGGGTATGAAGCCTGCCTTCTTTCAGACTCTGTGGGCCTTTGCTAATTTGTATGACAGCTTCAATGTAAATAGCACACATCTGCATGGGTTAAAAAAATAGCCACTCATCGCAAAGGGCAGTGTACTGTGTTTATTTATCATCAACAACTGGAAATCAGGTTCTGTTTCTGGTCTAGAACAGCTGATGGTTTGCGACAACCTCCAAGGCATTTTGAAGTAGTGTTAGTTGACTGTTGACTTTAAAAATTATTTTTTACTCATTTTATTTTCCATGATTCTTTCTCAACTACCCAGCTGGGAGAAAACAATGAGCACCTATCAAGTCGGATATTTATAGTGTGTGTACTGCATATATCTCATCAGGCATACATACCTGACAGTTGTCTGCTAATGACCACACTCTCTTTCTACTACTAATAATCCCTATTTGCTGGGCAGGCAGGGTAAGGGCTTCTCTCCTTTAGTCCTCCCAACCACCCTAGGAAGAACATATCCTCACTGTGCTTTGAGAAATGAGGAGACAGAGGCACAGAGAGAGTTGAACACACTGACTAAGACTGTATACTGGAGAGCATCAAAATTGGTATCTGAACCCACAGCGTATGTTTTTAGTAATCTATAGTATCAAGCAGTAGCCTCACACTTTGCTACTGAGCTGGGCTACCAGTCAAAGAATACATATAAGCATAAAATTAATTCTTGGCGGGTGGGTGAAGGAATTCATTCAAGAACAGTAACTCAGGTACAGAAGTAACATCTTTAGTTTTACTGAGAGTCAATCATCTCTATTGAATTTTATTATACTTTATACACTCCCCCACACACATATATTTCACATGTGTATATACATGTCCCAAATCGCTATTTCTAGGGTCATTTTTCTCATGAATTTCTCCATTGTTCACTTTAATTCTATCAAATTCCACAGGTAAGATAAAAGATTACTCCTACTGGCAATAATGAAAATAGCATCAGCTGCTAACATTTTTGGTTGTTCACCACAGGTTGGCAATTTGGGAAGCAATCTGAGAATTCGTTCTGAAAACTGTAACAAATTATTATAATCTGTCAAAAGAGCGCCACGAAGCAATGGCAAAGATTATATGATATGGAAAGATGATCAAAGTATATGACGTGCAAAAGAGGGACTTATAGACTAATTTACATAATACAAGCTCATTTCTTATAACATGTGTGTGGGGTGTGTGTGTGTGTGTGTGTGTGTGTGTGCACCAGTCTAGAAGAATCTCTGGGAGAACACAGCGGGGATGGAACTGGGGATGTCGAAGAGGAACTTTCACTTTTCTCTTCATGCATCTCTAGTCTGTCTAACCTTTTATGAGCATGTCATTTAAATTTAAATAGCAATAAAGATGACATTTAAAAGCGTTCCCTGCCAGCTGACACAGGCAGCCCATGTCACCACTGGTGAACTCCACGTGGTAATTCCTGCCACCAAGGCCACGTCTGCTCTCCTGGGTCATGTATTCACCCAGCCCCAGCTCTGTCTTGGAATGCTCACTCCATCGCAGGGTCTCAGGGGTGGCTAAAGCGGCTAAAACACACCGAACATCTTTCTGTGTGATTCTCCACCATCCAGGTCTCCCCCCACCCTCATCCTCTGCATGCAGCAAAGACAACGTAGCTGAGAACTGTCTGCCCTCTGGACAAGGGTGCTGAACATAGCCCTCTTGATGAGGAAGGCTTGCTTCAACCCAGCTGGTCAAGAGGAGATCAAAAGGAAGACACAGGTCTCGGCTCCTCCAGACAAGCAACCCTCCAGGTTCCAGTCCTCCTTCGCCCCTGGCCTGTGCAGCTGGCCTACCCATGCTAAGCTCGAAAACTGGCGTGAAAAACTCGCACGCTCAGTTTTTCAGAAGGCGCGCTGCCTGGCCTATCTGCAGGACACACCTCGGGTGCTGGGTGGCAGCACCTGCCAATCAAATGGCTTTTCCGTGTGAGCCTACTTCCCCCGAGCTTTGAGAATGTGGTTTCCAATCTGACTTTCATGTTTCAGGGCTGAAGTTTCAAGGACGCATCTGGACAAAATATGCTTTCCATATAGGCCAACAATTTATTTATTTATTGCTTATGACATTGTACTTGGCAGCTAAGGAGATATAAAACAATTTGAACCACTCTGCAGAAAACGGTTGCAGAGTTGCCACTGGAGACCCCTGTGGAAGATAATAGAGGAGAACGGAATCTCGCAGATCTTTCTGTAATTGACAGACAGAGCCTCAAGAGGCAAGCGCGGCGAGCGGGCACTCCTGTTAGGAGCTCACATCTCTTTCCAACCTCAACTCCTGCTTTGGCACAAGCAGGAGACCAGAGGCATGTGCTGGAAGCCTCATCTGATGGGGCAAATGAAGCCCGTGTGAAGGACTTCGTCATCCACCCCTAGCTGCTGGACTAGACGGAATGTTTGGAAGGGTCTCTTGAACGCTTGCTAACGTGGTGACTAATGCTGACTGCTTCCTTCTGCCAATTTCCCATGGACACTGTTAGTGTCCCATCTACGTCCCACTGCTGATCCTGGCCTGCCTTTGCCTGCCCGCTTCTCTGGCCCCCAAGGCCCACCCGGCACAAGCTTATGGCAGGGGAAGGGCGTGAAGATACTGACGCCTCCGGGGAGCAGCCCTCAGCCAATGACTGATGGGAGGGAGTGTACGTTTACCCCGGCTGCCTCACGCCTTAGGTGGGTCACTCTGAGGCATGTATCCTACATTGGCTCCCAGAGGTCCCTACAGGATTAAGCTGCAGTCACCAGTCAACCCCCGCGATGACTTGCTAACAGCTCCTCTATTGGTTGCTTTCCCATCCCTGTCCTACTTCCCCACTGCCCTACTGATGTTTCCTGGGATCCCATCCCAAATAAACTACTTGTACTGTATCTCTGTTGTAGAATCTGCTCCTGGGGGAACCCCAATTCACACTCCGTTACCCCAATCCTGCCCAGCCTTTAAGGTAGAGATCATAAATTAAAGCCCCAAGGCCAGTTTCTGTCAAATGGGATGATTGTTTGGCTTGCAGTCTTCCAAGGGAATTCAAATTAGTTGCTGTAAAGTAAACAATGGGATAGTTCACAAAGAAATCTAGATTCTTGGTTTTTCTTTTAAAAATGCACAGATATGATCATACTGGGCCTGTGTTCCCTCATGGCATGTGAGGCTGGAGCTGACATGTGATGCCTCTGTAAGCCAGGCCTGACCATCCATTCCAACCCATTTCTCAACCGGTCTAGTTCCCTTATTGACATTTCCAGTCTGGTTCCTGTACACAGCTGGGTTAGCCAGCCTACCTGTAAGGCTAGGTGCCTTCTTTCTCTGAGTCTCCGTGCCTTCCTGAGGGCCTGTACTGTCATTGTATTGCTCACTCAAGCCTGGACCATACCTAGAAAAGTATGTGAGCAGAGGGGAGTATCCTGCCAGAGGAGGCAATGATGTAGGTAACCAGATAGAAGCTAACAGCTAATGAGTGCAACCATGTCAGATGCCTGCTAAACCTTTGCATCTTTTTCTTTCTTTTTTCATTTTAGTCTTCATAGCCATTCTATGAGGTAGATCCTGTCATTATTCTCATGCTTTACAGGAGGAAACTGAGCCTTAGGGAGTTGGAAAACGTGTCCACATACCCAGTAACACTGAAGCTGGGATGCAAGTTCAAGTTCACTTAATTCCAACATGTATGCCGTTCTTTCTGTCTGCTCAGCACCCCCTGTCCAGGATGTAATAAATAGTTACTATTCCATCATACAGGCCTGGCCTCAAGTCTGGGAAGTCGTAAAACCCACTCTGTCAGTGCAAGGAAGAAATCCACCTCTAAAAGGGAAGTTTCCAGAGTTGCCGGCACCAGGATGCCTGGTGATTACTTTACACGGAGAACTCTAATAGATGTATGGCCCCCGATGCTTGCCAGCTTCTGACCAACCCAGTCTCTCATAGGCAGACTCATGGGGAAGCCAAATTAGACTTCGAAAGCCAATTCGTTCATTTACGATGATATTAAGCCATCACTGCAGAACCTGCATTGTCTATGTATGGCAAGTGCAGTCCTTTCCCTATAGATACACCCTTCAGGGAAGCAGTGTTTTCAAAATGATTTAAAAGGAGAATAGGAGGGATCATGATGAAAGGAGCATGGTGTTTCCAGTACTAGGGCTGTTGGCTGAAGCAGGCATTTAAGGGCATCATGCTAAGAGGCCCCGTGTGCTAATCCACAATGAAGACAGTAGCTTTCATGGGAAGAGTGACTGCTGGATTCTATGGCCACAGCCTCCTCACTCATCCCTCCATAAGGATAGACCAGCCCTCGGGAAGCCCCATGGGTACGGCTCCCAACCGCTGGAGAGTGCCAGGATAGGCGTCCCCAAGATTCTCCTCTCCAACCCCTCTTTGCTCTTTGCTTCCGTGGTTGGGTGACCCCTCTCCTGACACACTCATTCCTTCTTTGCTGTCAATACATTTAGGCAGCTAGATCCAGCCTGGTTGGCCAGGAGCCACTTTGGCTCTTTAGGGCAAGTTGGCAAATCTCTGCTCTGATCCATTCTATGTTGCTTTCATGGGTATGCAATCTACTTTCTTTATTTCCAAGTTCTTGGGGTGGGAGGGAATAATCTCACCTGTCCTGCAGCACACAGGGTATTTCCTTTATGTCTCCCTGGCCAGAGTATGAGTACACAAGGGTAGGAGGCAAGAAAGCCAGGTGGTGAGAACACAGACTTTGAAGTCACCGTAGATCACAACTCACATCCTACCCCTTCACTGACTAGCTATTTTTTTTTTTACTCTTGTTATTATGATATTATATTGGATATATTTCTTAGCCTCTCTGGATCCAGGTTTCCTCCTCTGTAAAATTCAAGTAATTATTTCTAATTCAAAGATTTACTCAAAGGATCAAATAAGTAATGTGTGTCAAGTGAAAAGGAGTGTCTGGTAACAGGACAAATGTCCAATTAATAGAACAATAATAATTATAATAATTATGGCTGTGACTACACCACGTCTCGTGTGTTCCCTACAGCTCTGAGGTACAGCTCCCACCATAGATCTCAACAAATACTTGCTAAATTGACTTGAACCAAGACTCAGTAAGAGACACATCAGGACTCAAACTGGCTTACTGAAAAAGACATTTATTAGCTCTTGTAACTAGATCATGCAGGACTAGGCTGGCTTTGGGCACAGCTGAATTCAAGGGCTCAGACAATGTCCCTAGGGATCTGTCTCTGCCCCACCCCCCCCACCCCTCTCTCTCCATCACTCATGTCTGCTTTCTTCCTTTTTACTACCTTCTCAGGCAGGCTGTGGCCCCCAGTACCCCAAATGCCATCATCCCAGCTTGCAATTCTATAGAACAAGCATTTCTTTATCCAAACAGTCCTAAACTCAGAATGAGACTAGCTGGGTCCTGTGCCCACCCCTGAGCCAATCACTGTGGCCCAAAGGACAGCTCCCTCTGAGTGATCAGGTCTGGGGGTCGAGGATTCTGATTGGCTGGCTTGAGCCAAGTGCCCATACCTGACACAGTGCTGGGCAAAGAGTAGCTGCCCCAGAATTGTGGAAACAAAGGGATTTCCCAAAGAAAATCTGGCTGCTGGTTTCAGAAGAGAACGAGACCGATTATGGGCAGATCAAAGCAGCAGATAGCAGCAGATAGCAGCTGTACACCACTGCTAGGCACTGAACATATTTCACACACTTGCTCGCGAAAAATCTCCCTCTCCTGATGCAGAGTTAGAGTAATAAGAAGACGGAAGGACCATCATCAGTAAGTGGATCTCAGGAGCCCTGACCTGTCAGCCTGTGACAGGGCTTAGCGATGGGGTCACAGCAGCCACAGGTGTTTAACCAGGCAAATGTTACCAAGTCTCAGGCCTGCAGGCTCTTCCCAGGGTCCAGTCCCAACTGACTGGCAGCCCTGACAGGACCTGTCAAAGCCAAGAGTCAGGACACCTGTCCAGACATTACAGCACCTCAAGACACATGGAGTGGGCAGGTTATAGGTGCACCGACCCTTCCCCAAACCCACAGGGCAACCTGCACCCACCACCTTCAACGGCAAAGGCCTTCTCTGCAGAAAGCAAGAGCAAAGAAAAGACAGCGAACATGTGAAACTGCTCATCATTTCCTGCTTCACTAAGGAGCTGGGACGTCGTTTTCTTGAAAGCTTTTGTTCTTGTCAGCGTATTCAAAGCAACCCAGAGGAGTCACCTGCTCTGAAAGCCCCAAGACGCCCATCCACAGAGGCGCTCGTGGCTGCCCCATGCAGCAGAAGGAAGACATGCTTCCCGGCTGATTCCCTACTCCTCAGGCCTTCTACAAATTGCAGATTATAACCCCATCTCACCTCTGTGGACCACAACTCGGGCCTGTCAGCCTAGAAGAGTATTTGGAATAAGATTTAGCCAAGTCAGGCCTGGCTGTCATCCTAGACTCCCTTTTCTCCCTCCACGTCACAACCAAATTCCATTGACTCTCCTTCCCAGATAGGTCTGGAATCCAGCTGCCTCTCTCCATCCCTAATCCCAGCCTTCCTCTACACAGACCACACTTCTCTAGCCTCCCAACGGTCTCCTTGCATCCACTCACTCTCCAACACCCATTCTTGATAGTTCCACCGGAGGGATCCTTCTAAAGCAGGGGTCCCCAACCCCCAGGCCTGTTAGGCACCGGGGTGGCACAGCAGTAGGTGAGCGGCGGGGGACAAGTGAAGCTTCGCCCGCCGCTCCCCAGCACTCGCGTCACCGCCTGAGCCATCCCCTCCCCGCTCCCCCCTCCCGCCCCTGGCTCGTGGAAAAGCTGTCTTCCGTGAAACCGCTCCCTGGTGCCAAAAAAGGTTGGGGACCGCTGTTCTAAAGCACCCACATCTGATCATGTCTCTGCTCAGCTCTTTATTACAAGGGAACCTGGAAACCATTGAAACAAAGTTCAAACTCCCTAAAGCAGTAGAAAGTCGTTCCGCCCTCAGTCCTCACTGACACCTTCAGCCTCATCCTTTGCTAGTCTGCCTCTTTGCCTTCCATACTCCAGATATATTTATGGACTTAGTATGTTTCCAGATCAGACCTCCATTATGACATTCCTTTGGTCTGGAACATTCTCCTCCACCCCGTATTTGCCTGTATTTTTCCTGTAGGTCCCAGTTTAGGGACCCCAATTTTTGGTTTCTGAAGCTGAGTTTGGCATCTCTTCCCCATGTTCTCGCGGCATCCAGTACCTGCTCCATCACAGCTTGACTAGACCAGCCTGCAACTGCCCGCTGATCCATTCTTCCTTCTCTAGGCTGGAAGATCCATGAACACGGAGCCTGTCTTATTCATCACCGTATCCTCAGCTTCCAATGCAAACTCTGGCACGTGACAGAAGCTTGGTTCCTATTTGTTAAATGTTTGAATATGTGAATGAATAAAGGCAAGGAGGGGTCTGCTGCATGCTCTGACTTCCCGTTGGCTGAATGTGAAGTCACACTTTTTGTACAGACAACTGAGATCAAATCAGCACATCGGCCCGCCCTAGAAAAAATGTCAGTTACGCATCACATTTGCTCCACTCGATACTCCTTTTGGTTCCTGATGTTTATGTTCAAGGTATAAAAATGTCTGCATCACAGCTTTCACCTCTAGAATTGAGTGCCTGGCGTGGGGAAGAGTGTACAATCTTTGACACAATCTAGAGCAAGTGGGACCTCCAAGGATTTGAAGAGAAATATAAGAGTGTGCACTGTGCTTTGACTTGAAGGGCCTGGAGTGGGGGGAACAGGGGTCTCCTGTTTCCTTGACCAACCAGCTTTGATTTTTTTTCCCTCCTTGCTCAGCATCTGATGGTGTAGTATTCCAAGGGTATTAAAACAAGGTCAGTAGGCTTTATGTGACAAAAGGCATTCTTAAATGTGAATGTTTAGTTAGAGTTTAAATATCAGTGGTTTTGCATATGGAAACATATTAGCCTCATATTTAATTGTGAAATATAGTGTTCATGTGAAATACAGGCTAGGCTGTGATGTCCCATAGGTATGGTTTTGAGTCCCAGCCCTGCTATTTATAAGCCATGTCATCCCTGCCCATGTACCTAACCTCTGTGAGGCTGAGTTCTCTCGTTTATAAAATGGAGAGGATAATAAAAGCACCAATTCTTGCAGGGCTATTGGAAAGAATAAGGTAAGGAACTCACAGAAAGCACCTAGCAAAGCATCTATCGCGTGGTTAGCATTTAGAAAATGTGACCTACCCTTTGTCATATTATAACATTGGACTCTACCCTGCTTCATATGCAAGGAAGTAAGAAACACAGCAGCCTGCTATAGGTATCCATTTTTGCTGTGTCCAACACAGATGTTGGTTCAACCTCTGTATTAGTTTTCTATTGCTGTCATGACAAATTACAACATATTTCGCATATTAAAATAATTTATTTATTATCTCTCTGCTCTGGGTCTCCCAAGACCAGAATCAAGGTATTGGCAGGGCTGCTGTCTTTTCTGGGGATCTGAGTCATTCAAGTCATTGGCAGTATTCAGTTCCATGTGGCCATAGGACTTTCCTTGGTAGCTGTCAGCTAGGAGTCATTCACAGCTTTAAGAGGCCTTCTGCGTTCTCTGGCTCATGGCTCCCTTTCTCCAACTTCAAAGCCTCTCATCATACTTATAATCTCTCTGACCTCTCCTTCTGCCTCCCCTCTCATTCCTCTTTCGTATTCCACTGCATCTCTCTGACTCTTCTGCTTTCCTCTTCCACTTTTAAGGGCCTATGTCATCATATTGGGTCCACCTGGATAATCCAGGATACCCTCCCTATTTCAAGATCAGCTGATTAATAAGCTTAATTCCATCTGCAAAGTCCCTTCACCCAGTACCTGGATAAGTGTTTAAATAACCCGGGACAGGAGTCTTGGGGAGACGCCTTTGGAATTCTACCTACTACACCCTGTTATTTTTACTTTAAAATAACAACAAAATCCACGTCAACACAGCACACTCATTAGGTATTTAGTTTGGGCTATTTTGTAGAGTTGGCTTAGCTGGGAAGAAAAACATGAAAAAGTCATTTTCTAAAAGAATGGCTCACCTCCTTTCCTGAGAGACTAATGCTCTTTTCAATACAGAATTTTGCATCCACTTATCAAGGAAACTCCCTTTATTCATCTGCTTTTCCACTTCCTGCTCAATAAAGTCCATACTATTTTAAGGAATTTTAAGATGTAGATCTAAGGTTTTTATCTATGAAGCTCAACTCCAACTTTCAAAATGTCAGCCAGCAGTGTCCAAGCATGGAAGACTCTTAGGCAATCCTGGGTTAATCCAAATTGAAAAGTGTGGGCTGAGAAACTTGAGATTCAGGTTGAAATGTATTTGCCAGTTGGCACCCAACCCTGTTCTCATCAGCTTATCGGATTCATGTGACATAGAAACTTAAAATGCTGGGTCTCCATTCTATAGAAATACTTGCCTGTATCTTCGAAGACGGATACACGAAATTGTTTACTGCAATCTTGTTTGTCATAACAACAAATGGCAAACAATCTAAATAGCCATCAACTCTGAGTGGCTAAATAAAACTTGGCAGGGGAATTCCATGGAATATTACTATAGCTATTGGAAAAGAATAAGGCAGATTCACATGTACAAAAACGGAAGGCTTACCAAGGCAAATTGGTAAGTGAAAAATGCAAATCACAGAAGAATCTGTATAATGGGACTCAATTGGTGTTATCAGTGAAATGTGTAAGTGCATCTAGATTTCGTGAGTGCACATGAAGGGAACATCTGTGAATAACCGGCACGTGCTGCTTCTGAAGAGAAGTGTGAAGCTGGGGAGCAGAGGAAGAGGGGCATCTGGGGTTCAAGCTGTTTCCTTCAATATAGCTTAAATCTTTTACAATGAGAATTGACTGAGTAATGAATCAATCATAGACTAAAATAAATCAGACTAAAATCAAAATTGGGTGAAATATACCAGGCTGGACATACTACTGAGGAGTAGGGGGCATGCATTACTTCTACAAATGGGACTTGGAAAATGATCTTATTTTAAAGCTTTTTCAGAAATTAAAGCCTGTCAAAGTGCTAAAATAAATAATCTCTGAATATTTCAGCCCCAGATCCCACACTTATGAATTGCTGCAGTAGAGCCAAGCATAAAGCAGGCTGGACGAGAAAGGGCTATTTGTTCTCTAGTTTCAGATGACTGTAACCTTCCATAGACCCAGCACAAAGCAGGTGCTCAATAAATACTTGAAGACTAAAACAAAACGATTCAATTTGGGAAAGTAAAGTGGCTGCCTCTGATTAATTAAATCAAGCATACTAAAGTCATGGTACTGTATACAGATATACAAGATTCGACCCAATCCCAAGAATGAATGGACAGGAGGGAAATGATTCCATTACGAAATATAGGCAAGGAAGATTTGGAATGTCGGCAATCCTGAGTGTAGTACTTTAAAATAGAACAAAACAAAAAAGAAACCCCTAAAAAACAGAGCCTAAAAACCAGATTCTAACCGTATGTAGCAGCCCGGGATAAAGGTCTTACAGGCTGCATGCCAGACTGGCCAGCAAAGGGGAAAGGGGCTCCGAAGTTCTGTCCCTCCATATGTGGAATTCAGGGGCTGGAATAAGTGACTGTTAAGCTCCCTTTCAGGGCCAACCTCCAGCAATCTGTAAGTGGCTGCTCCGGTGGGCCCAGGAGCCTCAAAGGAGCTGGAATCAGTTCTCTCAGCTTCAAAGGAACAGAGCCTTGGGTTTGCATGTCAAATGTCAGAGCAAACCTAAGCCTGGCCCCCACCTCCTCCACAGATCACCTGTCAGGGGCTGAGTTGCAAGAGTCAAGGCAGCCCTTTCATTTCAAAGGGGAGGTTGGGAAGGGATGCAGAATGTGGCAAAATGCCACCCGAAAGCCCTCAGCATAAAACACTGCATAATTTTTCGTTCTTAAAAAGGCTTTTTTACTCTTACTCGTTTTATTCTGTTACAGCAGTAACTTTACTTTGGCTTCACCAACATTAAATAAGTGACTAAGTGAATAAATACATAAAGCAAACATGAGTACCACAGTGGCCCCTAGATTCTAAGCGGGGGAATGCAGGGGACCCCATTTCTAGAGATGCATGCACACTCTTTGCCGCTGCTGGTTTGTTTCTGGCAATAACCGAGCAACATTTTCTAGTGTGACTATCCTGTGAGCCACAGGCTTGTTTCTAAATTGTACCAGATGCTCTTCCACTAACTCAGCCTCGTGTTTTCATCAAAGTTTTATGTTTTGATGATGTACATCCTTGCTACTCAAAGTGTGGTCCACACACCAGCAGCAGCAACATCGCCTGAGAGTAAGGTTGGCGGATAAAATATAGGAAATTCAAATTTAACTGGGCATCCAGCTTTTCTTCTCCTCTAAATCTGGCAACCCCACCTGGGAGCCTGTTGGAAATGCAAACTCTCAGGCTCCATCCAGACCTGCGAAATCAGAATCCACATTTAATAAAATTCTGGGTGGTTATAAGATCCAAGAGGCATTGTTCTACTTTGTTCCTGCGAATTAAATCTTTTACTCTTAGGTCTTGTTGGCAAATTCTGATCTCATATCTGTACCAAACCCAGATGAAAAGAGTAATCCATTAACAAGGTTGGTTTGTATGTCTCCCTCATTGGAGGGTTTCAGAGTGTATTCTGTTTGTAAATGCAGCATTTTCCAACCTGGGCATACCGCTCACTTTCAATCACTGATCAGCCAGAGCTGGTCCTGCAGGCTGAATCCCCATCACTTCGGAGGAGACGCCAGGCTCTGTTAATTGCTTGCTGGGTGGTGGGGAGGAGGGGTGGGGTTACCATCTCGCCTTTGATCAGGAGGGAGAAGTAATGGTTTTACTTACATCCTGCTTTGTCTCTGCACAGGCCCAGAGCCTGAGGATCCATTTCAGGCTCTCTCTTTCTTCCTGGTATTCTGTTACTGCCTACATACCGTGGCCCAGGGCTTGGGGGGTGGGGGGAAAACCAACGCTCTTTGTGGTACACCCACATGACAGGCTTCAAAATGGAAACAATATTTAAGTCAAACCTGGAAGATCAAGTTTGCTCAAATCTCACAACACAGGGAGCTTTTGAAAACTTCAGCAGCAGGTCTGGGTTTTTGATGGGGAGAGGCGAGCTGGGATGGAGAAGCAAGACCCTGTTAAGAGATGCTGAATTCCCACATGGGAGTCAACATTTCCCTTTATTCCTTATACATAGTGAGAATAGTAATAATGCACCCAGATAGAGCCTCGAGAGTTTCAAGGTGTCTTTAGAGACACACTCTTCTTCAGTCCATAGAATAATTTTGGGGGAAGTGAAGGTATAGGTGACCATTATTAGCCTCTTATGACAGAGAAGGCACAACCAAGTAAACACATTTTAAGAGTCAAACAAGTCAAGACACTTCCCTCAAGTGGCACATTTCCTGACTCCTAAAACAATGTTCTTTCCCTGCTGATAGAGGTTCATTTATTTGGTTGCCCCAAACTATTCAGACCTCAATTATCCCTCATGGGACTGGAAGAAACCTTAAAAAGATTCATAGAATCCAGTTATGGGTTGAATTGTCCCCCCTCCCCCCAAATTCATATGTTGAAGTTCTAACACCCAGTACCTCAGAATTTGACCTTATTTAAAAATAGGGTCGTTGCAGATATAATTAGTTAAGATGTGGTTGCACTGCAACCTTAATTCAACATGATTGGCATCCTAATAAAAAAAAGAAATTTAGACACAGATACACCCACTCCAGGAGAAAGCCACGTGAAGATGAAGACAGAGATCAGCCTGATGTATCTACAAGGCAAGGAATGTCGCAGCTTTCCAGCAAACCAATAGAAACTGCAGAAAAGGCATGGAACAGGGCTGTGTCACAGCCCTCAAAAGGGACTAACCCTGCCGACACCTTGACTTCTAGCCTCCATAACTGCGGGACAATCAGTTTCTGTTGTTTAAGCCACCCAGTTTGGGCACTTTGTTATATCAACGTAAATAACTAACATAAATCCTGAGGTGGGAAGTACCACCTTGGCGCTAATGCTGATGCTGGCACTGGGCAGAGGGCTTCACGTGCATCATCTCACAGCTTCCTCACATCAAATCCGGGATGTAGGGCAGTTAGAAAGGATGAAGCTGAGGCTCACGGAAACTGAGCTACTCAGTGAAGGTGACACAGCCAGCACATGGCCAAGCTGGGTTGACACTCAGGCAGTGTGAGTCCAGATCCTGTTCTCATAACCAGTAAATATCACAACTTCAGGTAGAGTGGCCATGACAACAAACTAGCATCATTAAGCCCTTTCCCTAAGTATGCCAGGTGCTTTTAGGAACTCTTAACACCGCACTGAGGTGGAAATGAGCATTGTCTATATTTGATAGAAGAGGAAGCAGAGGCAATGAGGCTCAATGACTAGTCCGAGGTCACATGGCTCATCAGTGGTAGAGCTGAGGTTTGAACCAAGTCTGTGAACTCTAGCAGGAGCCCAGAGAGCTCAGATTTGCTGAGTGTGTGGTATGTCTCAGTGGCGGGTGTGTGTCCATTTCCAGATCAGCACTGCCCCTCTCTCATGTCACCATGCAGGCATCATCTTTCTGTATTTCTACCCACTGTGCACATCCTGAATGCCATTCTCTCTTTCCAATCCCAATGCTCACAAGGACATTTTCAAAAAATTCATTTCCCTTCCCTTGCTCTGTAAGAAAGCTCTGCTTCCTCCGAGTACTGCAGACGATGGCTTCATGGCTATAAAGTCTGTGAAGTTACTTCAGTCTGTGGGTCAAACTCTGATAACGCCCTAAGTCAGTTCCAGGAATTTTCATCAGCCACGCGTTTAGAGCGCATCTGAATGTAGGGCAGCGGCTCTCAACCAAGGGCAATTTTGCCCCTAGGGGACATCTGCAATTCTGGAGTCATTTTTGGTTCTTACAAACGGGGTGCTGGAATGCTACTAACATCTAGAAGCTAAATGCTAAACATTCTACAATGCACAGTTGCACGACAAAGAATTCAGCCCCAAATGTCAATGCTGTTGAGGCTGAGAAATCCTGACATAACGTGTATCCTCCAGAGGCAAAATGCCCACATATAGTCTCCAGCTCCATTGCTCACCAGTTCTGCAACCTGGGGCAATTTTCTTAAACTGTCTAGGGTCCCGTGCTCTTACCTTCAAAAGGAGACTAATAATAGTACCCACCTCATGGGTTTGTTTGAGGGATGCAATGAGGTAGTACGTAGCAAGGGACTAAGTAAAGTACCTGGCACAGTGTAAATGCTCAAGATAGTCACCCTTACTACTTGCAAAGCTGGAAGTTAGGCACCTGACTGTGGGGCTCCAGCAGCCGCTCGGCTGTGCTACTCTACGATTTTAGCTGAGGTGGGTAGTCTCAGATTTATGGATGCCTGGGCACTTGCCATTGCACAAACCCTAAGTTGCAATTTAGTTGGAAACCATGTTTCAAAGTAAAATCAGGCAGGAGAAATAATTGAGGCCATCCTGCTCTAAAATCTTTAGAAGTATTCAGACATTCCCTTTGGAATCTTTTCAAGGTCTCCATTCACCTATGCACCTAACATTTACATCCCTTTTACAACATGCCCAGACACTACGTGGTTTAATGGATTTAATCCTCGAAACAACCTCAAGAGATGGGCACTGCCTTCTCTTGTTCTTTCTAAACAAAACCGCTTCTCCTGAAGTATCGGGACCCAAGATTAACCAATACCTTATTAAGTTTTTATTCAATATTATTGTTTTTCCTATTATATCATGGGTGTTATCTTCTTGTAGGTTCCAACTCTCTCCACAAGCATAGGGATTTTATCAACAGGACACAGGCTTTGTGGGTTAGCCTGGGCACCTAACACGCTGTTTAACATACAATATGTATTATATAATAATACACAGAATATATACAAGTTATAATAAATTATATGGATATACATGTGAAAGATAGACAGATAGACAGACAGAGAGACAGGTAATACTGACTTATAAATTCTTGGAACTCAACCTGCTTTCAACCCACGTGGGGACAGACTTCAGTATGTGGTTTAAGGAACTGGGTCTGAAGAACCCCTTGCTATATAGTGGCTGGTGGTGGCCACACACTACTGAAGGGAGAACATGGGATGGGGTAGTGAATGACAGAATGGGGTTCCAGCCTGGTCTCTCCACCTCCTAGCTGTTGACCTTAGCAGTGTGATTTAACCTCTTCTGTGTAAAATGGGACAACCTACGAGCTACATGTTAGGGTGGAAGGCGAAGTGGCGTTTCATGTAGAAAAACTAAATGCTTGGTGATGGCTGCTTTCCATCTCTGAACAAATTCTGCTCTTCATCATGACTTGGATTCATGGCTAGGAGGCTTATGAGACTCTGCTGGTGTCAGTTAACTGACTACAACCCCACATTTCAATGATGTTGTTTCACTTTCCTATCCTTCCTTTAGTTACTATGGGTTATTCCTCTCTGCTTCCAGCCCTGGTATTCAGGCCACATCGAACAGTCCTCTGTGCCAGCCAACTGAACTGCCCATGCTAACCCATGTATATGCAGAGTCGATGGCAATATTGATCATACAATGCGAAGCCGCCCTGTGATAAATGGCAGAGTCCTTGAATTCTTCTTATAATCTTATACTGACAGACAATTAAGAATATACCTTACTTGGGTAAAAGGATTCAAGGAGATCAGGCACCTTATCTGTGTAGTTTCTGTTGAACTGCATGTAGTAGGTACTCGGTAAATATTTGTTGAACTAATTGCTAAACAGGTGAGCATTAACAGGTTAAGTCCTACATAATATGGCCTGTGGCATTTTTTTCCCAGTATCTTCTTTCATTTCTTTTCAAATAATCTGAATAATTTGTAGGCAGGAGCACAAGAGCTTAGTTTTTAATCTCATCAACAAAGGACCTTCCAAAGAGAAGGCATTCCTTTGACTTGGTTGTTGGCATTTCAGATGTAATTACATTTTTCACCCTAAAATTTCCCAACGAGATTAAGAGTCAGGTACAAAGTCTCCTTAACCCTCTGCTCAAAAGTTTGCACAAGGAGCTCTGCCCACTTTTCATGGGATTTCAGAAAGATGCCAGCTGCTGGCAACCATGAATCATGAAACACAAAGGACTCATAATCTCCTGGAACATACCCTGCTTGCACAATTCCTTAAGAGCCTCTCTAAGAATACACCGGAGTCTGCAAGCATGTACTTGCTTTTCTGCAGGTAAAGAAGATGCAGTATTGCCTTTTTCAACAAGTTGTATCCAATATTCCCTTTATCTATTCTGGATCAGTCAAGATAAGAGAGTACACACGTCTAGGAAAAAAGGCAGCTTTAGCATTTTCTTTGTAATTTCACTTGCCTTCTGGCCTCTGAGTTTCCCCCGACTTCACATTATGGTGATATTTCTTGTAATGACTGAAAAGTTTCAAGCTTCTTCGCATCTAATTCCAACTGGCTATTAACTGTGCTAGTTTATTGGAATTGTGTATTGAGGGCTTTTGAATCTGCAGGCATATGTTTTTGTTGCCTAGATCATTTGCTTGACCCTAAGAAAGTTATATCCAACTTATTCCAGGCAGGGGCCTCAAGCATGAAGACCCCTAGGGAGACTGGGTCCACGTTTTCCTTTGGTCACGGGTGTTGATGCCAAATAGTTTCAATGGTCAGACTGGTGCTCAGTTCCCAACCTGATTCAGGAGATATCCACTAAGTAAACTTCTAGGTCTTTATAACACATAGTAGATAATTACAGAAATACTGATGCTGCAAACTCTAAGGGGTGACCGATGAAGAAGGTATCAGAGGAGGTAGTAGTAAATAAAGAAAATAAAGAAGAAAATAAAGACAACAAGGGCTGGGCTAGTATTTATGGAGCGCTTACTATGCACTGGTACTGGGCTAGCATTTCACAGCCTTATCTCACTTGATCTTCATAAGAACTCAGTCAGGGAGGAAAATAAGACATCATTTTTCCCATTTTCTAGATGAGGACACTGAGGCTCAGAGCAATTAAATAATGTGCCCAAGGTTACACAGCTATTAAGGGGCAAACCTTGGAAACAGAGCTCTCACTCGCATCCCATGGACTCCTCCTACAAGCAGGCTGGA
This sequence comes from Tursiops truncatus, assembly GCF_011762595.2. NCBI lineage: Eukaryota > Metazoa > Chordata > Mammalia > Artiodactyla > Delphinidae > Tursiops > Tursiops truncatus. Next base: position 69,583,476 of record NC_047043.1, read on the forward strand.
CATTTTATTCATGAAAAAGGAAAGAACAAGAGGAGGAAGATGAGGTGAAATAAGGTATGAGGAGAAGGAAGATGTGATCTACAGAGGAAAGTCCTGAGGTGGAGAAGAGGAAAATGATGAAGTCTTTGTTGGCTGTCATCATGATTCTCAGAAAAACAGGCCCATCTTCATTTCCCATGAGAGGGGGGCTGGGTGGGGAGTATGAAGGCTAAAGCAGAGATCTGAAAGGGTCACCTTGGGGATGTAATGTGGGTCAATGCAGGAATCAGGAGTCCTGGTGAGCAGCTCTGGAGTGAGACACACCTGGGTTCAAATCCCAGCTCTGACATTCCTGATCTGTGTGACTTTGGGCAAGGAACTTCCCTGCTCTGTGCCAAAGTTTCCTCACCTGGAAAACAGGATAACAGTAGTACCTACCACACAGGGGGAGGTGAGGACTGAACAGCATGACCAATGTGAAAGCAATGAGGATGGGGGGCGCGGGTGGAAAAGTATGGCCCACCAAGTCACTTGCAGCTTGCCACTGGTTTTGCATGGCCTACAAGCTAAAAATGGTGTTTAAACAGTTGGGAAAATATCAAAAGAAGGATGTTCTCTGATATATGAAAATTATATGAAATTCAAATTTTCTTGTCCATAAATATGGTTTCTACTGGAATATGACCATGCCCATTCACTTCCTTGCTGTCTTTTACTGTTTTTGCATGCAATGGCAATTGAGTAGCTGCCACTGAGATGCTCTGTGGCACTCTCATGGCTTTGCACTGCTACTCAGCCCACTGCAAATGGCAGTGAGGCAGTGAGAACGTGACAGCCTTTTGAGTGACATGTGTATCATCCATCTGTGTGCAGAGACATTTTCAAAGACGAAGTACATAAAATACCATTACAGAGAACTGTTTACAAATGAACATCTGCAAAAGATTCTGATGACAGAGAACACTAATGTTGAACACCAATTAAGTGAAATGTAATTTCTCTCCAAAGAATCCAATTCTTCTCATTAGTAGACATGTATTAACAAAATTTACACTCATTATATTTTGAATTTCATTAATGAAAAACTTGTGAAAATTTGCTTTCTTTCTTGTTATATAAATACTTATATCATATTCTTCATTTTGCCTTTTGGCCCACGAAGTCCGTAACATTTACCATCCGGCCATGACAGAAAAAGTCTGATGAGCCTTGACTGAGGAAAGTGGCCAGTGTGTGGTAAACAGCACAGGAGAGGAACTGCTGGTTCTCACCTCTGCTGACATCATAGCCCTGCATCATTCCCATCATGAGGGCAACTTGGCTAAAGGCCCCAAATTCTCCTTTATAGGTCTTATTCAACACTGGGCATATATATCCCTCAAGTTTCAGGTAAATACTGGATAAAACATAGCTCTTCAACCATAGTAAGGAAAACAAAAGCTTAATGGTGGGGCTGGGCTACGTGCCTTCTCCTTCTCAGGCCCATTCATTCGTTCTTTTCGGCACAGGATTCTGCCAGCTCCTAGCTAACGATCTCAAACAATGGTGGTAGCTCCACCTGCTAGGGCAAATAGCCCATCCTGAAGCCCAGAGAGACAGCAAGTTGCAGCAAACCTTTCCCCAAATATATTCCCAAAATACATTTTCCCCAGATAGAGTCTATATAATTCTCGATGAGGGTCTGGGAAGAAAAAGGTCCATGAGCAATAAGCATGGTAGACCCAGCCAAACCTCTCTTTCTTTCAGCATGTGACAACTGGCCTGAGGACACTAGCCCATCAAAGGCTCTGAGAATGCCTGCAGTGAAGAAACCTATTTGATTCTGTTTAATCCAGTTTTACTCAAACTTGTTTGAACATAGAATGCTTTTATTATAATTTAAAAATAGTGGGCTTCCCTGGTGGCGCAGTGGTTGAGAGTCCGCCTGCCGAAGCAGAGGACACGGGTTCGTACCCCAGTCTGGGAAGATCCCACATGCCGCGGAGCAGCTGGGCCCGTGAGCCATGGCCGCTGAGCCTGCGCGTCCGGAGCCTGTGCTCCGCAACGGGAGAGGCCACAACAGTGAGAGGCCCGTGTACCGCCAAAAAAAAAAAAAAAAAAAAATAGTATTTCTTAATATCGAGTACCATCAGTGCTCGGATAAACATCCTTAGGGACTTATTACCACAGGGAAAGGAGCAGCTGACCGAGAGGCAACTTTCTGACTTTGTAAAACAGGCACGGTGCCACCCGCCTGCTACCCTCGTAGAGCTCATGGGGGATCAGAAGAAAATCAGAGACAGACGTGGTCTATTTTCTCTAAACTGGTGAGGGAGCTGTGTGAGTGAGACAGAAGTGGGAGAAGTGGCAATGTCAGCCCTCAGAACTTTGAAGGTGTCTGTGGTGATGAGTGGGCTATGCATGGTGCAGTCAGGCTGAAGGCCTCCCTTCAGCCTCCCCTGCCCCCAGCGTGATTTTGGGAAAGCAGTGATCATCCCAGGGGGAGATGGAGACACCCGTCCTTCCCTGTTCCATCCCATGCCCAAGGCGAGAGGCACGCCAAAGGCAGACACCCAGTTACATAAAGCTCCCGAAGGCCTTCGTGGGTGGGAGTCCCAGGCCTCAAACCAGGTGCTTCCCGCAAAGTGTGCAAACAGCTTCACAGTCTGGCCTTGAAAACATGTTAGTGCATATTCATAACTTAAAAAAAAAATAACAACGAGAAAATTCATCTGGCGTGTCTCAGCTTGCACTCTCACATGCAGTAACCGCCTTATCTGACATATCAGATTTCACCGAGTCCCAAGCCTGTTGTACAAGGACAGACAAAGATTACTCTTGGGTTCCGAACACTTCCTCATTCTCCCTCTCTCATCCCCACATTCTGCTGACAATTGTACTGAACGACCTCTGAGGCTGAATCGAGTTTCTGATCGGCTGGTGGACATGCTGTCAGCGGGGCAAGCCGTCCCTCTCTCAGAAGAAAACAGGTGTTCTTTCATTTCCCAGGGTCACCTGCCTTCGGAAAGAGGAGCGCAGAAGATTTCCCCTGACGTGGTTTCCTCGTGCTCCCAAGCTAGTGCCATGGTGCCAGGAGATACAAGTATAAAAAATAAACAAAACCATAAAAGTAACAAATAAGAGCAGCAAAAAGCCCTACAAGCAGAACCTAATCACAACCCAATGCCACGCAAGCGACAATGGAGAGACTCCCTTTTGAATCATGGAGGGGTTTTTGTTTTTGTTTTCCGTAGAGGGATTTGTACAGAAACTCCTCTCAAATAATGCAGTTACATCAGAGATCAAGGTGTGTTGAAAGAAGAATGGATGTTGGGGAATAAGCAAGGCTGCTAATTCCACCACGTGCTGACTCAGGGCAGCCACAGGCATCCGGGCTACCTGGGCTGACACCTGAGCGCAGAACAACGAAGCCTCATTCCGCTGCCAGGAACCAATGCACTGGGCAGTATAACTATGCCCCTGCTCCCCAGAGGGCTGCAGTAGGCCCACCCTAGCCTGCAGAGGCTCTTCCCACTGCCTGATGAAGGGCAGAAATCAAAATGATAAACCGATTTCAATTTGTCAATGTGGAAAATCAATCCCGTGGCACTGAGTAAATAACAACCACCATATAGCCTTTGCTACTTTAAAGGCTTAAAGCAACACTTAAGAGTGGTGGAACCAGTATTTGAACTGGGTCTGTGTGACTCCAGAGCCTGGGTGCTACCAACCACTTAGCATCAAAGACTATGCAAAGTCGGATTTGCCTCTGCCAGTTATATATTTACACGACCGTATCTGATAGGGAAAATGCGCTTTAAAATGGCACCTTCTCTGAATGAGGACTTTAAGAACGTTTTTCCTGATTCCTCATTAAACTTTCTGTTTTCTGCAACGAACATAAAAGTAGTAAATGGCGAAAATAAAGCAGTGGCCGTAAGGAGCTCAGGGTTTTCCAGAGAAAGTGACCTTTGTAGTGTTTGCTTCAGAGCCTCATCCTGCGTTTTCCTCTGAAGGATGAAGGTGCGATGTGTGCCAGAGGGGCCTTCAGCCACATGTGGATATTTGTCTTTTTATTCTGAGTTTAACAGGTTTCATGGAGCAATGGTCTTTTCTCTAAAAGATGACAACAAACTCTTCTACATCCCTCTGGGAGCTCTGTTTCCACCACTCCGCACATATACACAGTGACTGAGGCACTAAGGACCTGTGACCGCTGACACAGACATAACAGGAGGGGCCAGACTTATTAGGACACACAGTGGGGTAGCAAATGAGCCAGGCTGATCCTCAGCCTGTGAAAAGCTCCCTGAAGCTGAAAGAAACAGCAGGCCTCCTCCTTATGCAGATTCAGCATCTCAGTGATTTTGTTACCATGGGAACAGGTCTGTGAGAGGGAAGGCAAGTGTGGCCTAGCGTTTGTGAGGGCAGGATCTGCATGGGAGAGATCGGGGCAGTTTAGACAAGGGCCTGGCAGGAGAGAAGTTTCCGTTACTCTATGATGTTATTCTTAGCATTTGCATTATAGTTTCTGGAAAACAAAGCTAGAGGGAATGCATTACCATCCCAATGTCTCTGACAGACATGTTCGTGGGGAAGGGACCTTGCGGCCACCCAGGCAAAATGGATCCGTAGTATCTGTTTCATGAGAGCATCTGATAGCCTAGTGGGCCAGCACGCTTCCTTCAGAGATCATGTTCCTCTGGGGAAGGCATATATGGGGAAGGCCTGAGGATGGAGTTAAGACCCATCTGGGCGTGGTCAATGGCTTCTAGTCAATTGATGACTCAGTGGCAGAAAGGAATATTTCAATCATTCTGGTTGAAACACCCAGTGGTGACCATAAGTATATACTCTTGTTTTGGATGTTGTCTGGTTTTCCATTTTGTTGAGGATGTGGAGATGACTGGAAGGAGATGGGACTGGGGTTCCTCTCCCTGAATCACCAAGAAAATTCTGGCCCCGCTTATTAACACTGCCCACCAACTGGACGGCTGCCCAAAGCGGTGTCTACTCTCGGTCTATAAGTCTAGGAATGAGACCTATGGGTGATCTTCTGGAAGAGAGGGTGTGTAACATTTTGATGTCCCAAGCGTAAGACAATTTACGGGCAGGATTGTCACAAATGGTGACGTACGTCCCTCTGGCACCCGCTAATGCGCAGACAGTGCTAAATGCCATCGGCTCCTCTCTCCACGTTCTCACCCATGGCTGGATTTTCCAGTGTCCACTCAGCTTATTATTTTTCTTTTAGTGTTCAGTTTCCATACCCCTCCTACCCATTGATATCTGTGTCTCAGATTAATTTTCACCAGATGTGAGTATCTGAACTTCTCCAAGATTTGTTACTTTGCCTTCATGATCCTAACCTTCTTTGGGCCATTTGTGTGATTTCTCTGACCTCCCTAGTGTTTCCAACACATCCCAAATTAGTGTCATCTGCGACCTCCCTCCACATGCTCTTTTCTCTCCTTTACAGATCATTAATAAAAAGGCTAAACAAGACCAGACCAGCACCACACTCTACAGCAAATGACAAAGGGGTGGGAGAGGCTGAAGAGCTCCCTGTGAGCCAGCCCTGGCACAGGAAGGATGTAATGTAATGCAGCAACACTCTGCTAGACGCCTCCCACCTCTGGCCCACAGTCATTTATCACCACTGTTTGTTTATGATTTCTCAGCCAGATTTCAGGTCCTTAGAGTGTGGTCATATCCAAGCCAACATACACTGCTTTGCCAGGTAACCCTTACAAGCTACAGAAGAACCCATAAGAACTTACTTGCTGCACTCGATTCTGCTTAAAAGCTTCTCCCCCTGCCCCCAACCAAGTCCATCATACTTGAGAGCAGAAAATGGTGGACTGCGACATCATCACCCTTTTCTCTCTTTCAATTCATCAGCTCACAACTGTTCATCAAATATTTGTTGGCTTTTCATATTATTCACTTGATTTTTCTTTGAGCTGAAAGACACGATCTGCTAGACATGGACTAATCCAGAGTCTCCAGCAATCAAACCTTCCTTTGCTAGACCTACGTGTCATTATAATCAAAAGTAACCAAACAGGGTGTGTTTTTGGGGTAATGATGCTTTAAGACCTGCTAGAAAATGTGTAGCTGGCTCGTACAGCTTTGGTCATAAAAACAGATTTCGCCTTTTGATTTTCCTTTCTTTTGTCTTTTCTCTTACCCCCCAAAGTCACCCATCCCAGAGTATCAACTGCTTTCTTCAGCTGGCACATAGAGTCCACTCTTCTGAGCACAGCTGCAATAATAACAGTGATATTCTCACGAGGACTGGCCTCACCATGCACCAGACATGGCTAGACATCTCATTCACCCCATCTCATCTAATCCTCACCACAGCCCTGGAAGGTGTGTATAACCTTCTCCAAATGGGGAAATGGAAGAGCGGAGAGGGAACAACACTTGCCCAAGGCCACCCAGCCAAATAGTCTCTGGATTCAGCCCAGTCCAAACCCAGACTGGTTTGAATCCAGAGACCACACTATGAGCCACGCTGCCACACTGTCACCCAGTTTCCCATAGATTAGCGGTTCTTCATCTTTTCTGAGTCACTGGCCCCTATGAGTATCTGTTGAGGATCACAGATACCCTCTCTCCTTGGGGGATGCACACATACCCACATCAAAGTCTGTTAACCATGTCCGGGGGTTTGCAGGCCCTTGGGGGTTCCTGAACACCAGCTTAAGAATCTGTGTACTACTCTAAATTCCTCCAGGGTAGGAACTGTCCTTTCTTCACCGCCTCAACTCCAGTACTGAGATAAAGAAATATCTTTTGAATGAGTTATTGATTGAAAGAAGTTGGGGTAGGACATTCAAGCTGTGGCTCTGAAGAACAGCTTTACAAGCCTGAATAGAAGATATAAAAATACAGATATCTTCCAGAGGAGCAGAGAAGCCACAAAAAGAAGGTAAAGGGGGAAGAAATAAAGCAAAAACATTTCATTCCGCCCAGGAATTAACTGTGCAATTGGAAGTAGACAGAGTCCTTGTCAATGGTGGTTCTGAAACATCTAGCAGCTACTTCTAGTTACTTCTCACCCTAACTCCTGAAAACTGGTTACCGAAAGCTTCTTCTGCAGGAAGTAACATAGTCGGAATTTTAAGATAGGAGCCCAAATCTCACAAGGTTTGCCTTAACTGACAGAATTCTTGATGACTGAGGATCTTAGGAAAAACTGCAAGAACCAATGGCATCTTCCTCCTTTTCATCCTTCTACAACTCATCTCTAAGTCCTTTCCATCCTTCTACGACTTTGGGCGCTCGGTTTTTCTGGAGACCGCTGTGCCCACATGTCTCCCTATTCTATGACTGCTGATTTCTCTTCGCAGTCTTTGCAGTCATCGATATTCAATTCTCTCCTTTTCTTTGAGAGTCAGAGGAGACACACACTCTGGAAGTTGGACTCCAGCTACGCTTTAAACTTGACAGCCTACACGTCACCGAAATGAGAGGCCAAAGATTCCCCTGATGATATACAAGCAAATGGAAAACAGGGGATCAAAAGTCTGCCTTTCCTTGGCCAGTCTGACTGGACACCTGGGGAACACAGAACAGAACAGGACTCCTACTCAGCCTTCAGCCTCCAATAATGGCGTGTCTCAGCATTGACACCCAAGGTAGAAATCTGGAGGTTCTTGATTTAATCCTCTCTCTTAACTCTTTATCAAAGTCCTGCTGACTTCACTTCCTAGTCTCATCTCCAACTTATCCACTTGTCTGCATCTCCCACACTGCTCCCCTGGGTCAGCACCATTAATTCTTCCACAAATGATGGAAGAGCCCCTACTTCCGCTCTTCCTGCCAAGACAATTCAACCTCCACACAGCAGCCTGGGTTGTTCTACAACATAAATCGAATCATGTCATGCCCCTGCTTAAGATCCTCTAATTTTCTTTTCATTTTTTTTCACTTTTCTTAGGCTAAAACCCAAACTCCCTACCTTGGCCTAAAAGGCCCTACATGATCTGGCCCCTTCCCACTTCTTCATCTTCATCTTACTGTCTTATTTGCTACCCAGAGTTACGGTTTTAAGCTCCTTCAGCCCATAAAGCTCTTTCCCACCTTCAGCCCTTCGTTAAAGTAGGTTCCTCTTGTTAATCTCAGTATCTTCCCACTTTCCATCAAAGCAATGATCAAAATGTATAAGGTTTCCATTCATATATTTATATTCTTATCGTCTGTTTCCCTAAACCAGACTGTAAGACCAACAGGGTTAGCAACCATGTCTATCTTACGCATCACTATTTTCTCAGCACCTAACCAAGAATTTAACTTTTTAATGAAAGAACAGATGAGTAAGTGAAAAACGACTGAATGAATGGATAAATGAATGAATGAAGGATAATTCTTAGGAGCCAATGGCACAAGGAGGAGATGTATCAGATCCTCAGTCATAGGAGATGTGGGTTGAATCAAAAACACTAGTTGGTATCTGGTACAGCTGATGTAAAAGAAAGCCTCCACTCTGCAGAGAAATCAAGACTTCAGTTGCGGAGGCTGAGCACGGGCCTTGTGCCCAGACCGCCTCTGCTAAGAGAAGGCGCGAAACGTAGAAACTTCCCAGCCACAATAAAATATCTCCTTCCTCATTCTTCCTGAGAGGAGGCATGCCAGGGAGTTCCACAGGCCTTTGAGCACTGTTTCTGTGTGTGGAAAAACCCCTTCCTCAAGTCTACGTGCTCTGTGATTCATACACGCACTTACTGTCCACGTGCTGGTGGCACAGAACCACAATTCTTCATTTTGACGGCATGCATCTACTAGCGTCATGGCCCTGTGCCAAAACTTGTTAATGCCCACATCTGTATTTTTACGAATCAGGTCCTAAACATGTGCATATGTTTTCAATGTAGAAAGACTTATTCCTTTCTAGTGGTTTAAGAAACAAAAATGATCTTGTGTTCTATGTCTGCTCAGTTACGAGAGTTCACAATAAAAACTCAAGCGTTCAAATGTCAAGGCAGATGTGGCACTAGATCTCGCAAGGTCCCTCACTATCCCACCTCGCCGAATATTCACAAACCAAAGTGCCTCTTGGGGCTCCAAGGAAAGCACCTTCGTTCAGTGGACATGCAGTTATTTGCTGACACAAATGATTGCCACATCAAGTGGATTTTCCCGAAGGAAGGTAACAGAGAATGAAGCAGCTGCTTTTCCTGTATTTTCAAAGCAAGACAGAAAATGCAGAAGGGCTCCAAGAGCACATTTTCACAATCAGACTGGGGGGTGGGGTGGGCAAGGGGACAGTGGTTGAATACACACTTCACTGATGCCCATGAGGGCAACAAATTACTGGAAATGTGATCCTGTGGGGTCTCTGCAAGAAAACCTGAAAAATAAGGTAGGCCAAAGGTAAATTCCAGCCATAAGAAAATAGGAGTGGGGATGAGCCAACAGGGAGGGGGACTGGAGAGGAGTTGGAGGCAGAGTATAGGAATATATGGTGGACCTAAGCAGCACAGACTACATAATTTGTGGGGCACAGTGCAAAATGAGCTGCGGCGTGCCTCGTTCAAAAACTATTCACGGTTTTCAGACAGTGACAGTAGAGCATTAAACCAAGCTCAGGGTTCTGTGGACTGCACAGGTCACATGCTGATAATGCTGGGCTGGGGTGTGAGGTTTATGGGGGGAACGACTAGCTCTAGGGGCTGTCAAAACTCTTTAGAAAAGCAAACTTCTCCCAGTCCACTTTGCTCTCAGAAAACACCACCCTTGAATGATCACAGTGAGACGAATAAATCATGCCTGGGGTAGTATCTGGAAGTGCCAAAAAAGGGAGGAGCTTCCAGGGTTGTTATGCTAATTCCAATTTGTTGTAATTTTTGGAGCAACTTTTCCTAAATTATGATTCATTTCAGCACCAAAACACCAGATTCAAGTCAGGGCCTTCTGTTGCTATTATAAGCATATTACTGATGCCTAGTAAAATAACTTCTTGTAATGTTTCTTTTATAAGGGCCATAAATCAAAATATTCAAAACAGTTAATTTTTAATGTGCCACTATTATCCATCTTTAGTTATAAATGTAATGTCTCCTTGGGCCCCGAAGATTGTAATGCGACTCAAAACATGCAACGGCTGTTCAGCAATAGAAGGCTCCCCCAGTATCTCATTATTTAAATCCTTAAGATATGGTTTTAAAAGCCTGAGGATATCTGAGCAAACTTGTTTAAAGGAGTCATAAAGAAAGATAAGTAGTTTTCCTCAGAAGCCTATAAAATTTATTACAGCATATAAAGCAGGATTATATATTGACTAATTTTCAGAAGACATTTGTTTTCTGGGGTACATGGCGCTTGGGGAAATTTCATGAAAGAATAAGGAGGATGGGGATTTAACACCATTGTCTCCATTTGCCTTGAGCAAAGCAAGGCTGCCTATGGTCCTTGGCACCAGTTCCCCCCTGAAGACGACAAGGTTCCTATCTGAGGGGATGGCAGGGCGGGTGTCAAGAATCTTGTGAAAGAGCAATAAAATTTTTTATTATTCAGGAGGAGACACAGATGCAGCCCAGGGTCCTAACACTTCTGATAGCAGAAGCAGCTCCACAAAAGAGCCCCAAGAAGGACTTACACTTCTCTAGGCAACCCCCAAACTCGTAGAACCTTCCTTTGCCTACCTATTCCACGCACGTTGTGGGCAGGTTTCACGTGGTCACTCTTTAACGTTATAAAATCTTTACTTCTCACTTAAAGTTGTTTTAGGTCAATTTATTAGCTTTTCTGTATGAGTAAATGCAATGTTTCTCTTAAAGTTTTTCCTAGATAGGGAGTCTCTCAAACAGAATCTTAGGAATTGCTCTGGTTTCCCTACCTCCCCACATTGATAAGCTTCCCTTTGGAACCACTTTGCTCCTGGAAGAGTTAATTCCAGTGTTGTTTTCCACTTTATCCAGGAAAGGGAGAAGAGAGGCGATGGTCTGATGTGACCAGGAAGCAGGTTCTACTGGCGGCAAATGGGTCCGGGAAGTGTTACTTTTTTACTATGTGGGAAGATGTTGTAAAGGAAAATCAAACTCCTGTGTGTTCCCTGAAGGACCAGAGAAAGCAGTCTGACTCACTGGTGGGACCTACAACAGGTTCAACTGAGCAGTGAAACACATCAATGAAACTGTCACCCACAGGCAGAACACACCAGTTACTGTTTTAAAATTCGTGTGAAGCACCACTGTTAAGGAATATGAAGGCAAGACTTGGAGAAGGGCACACCTGTTGAGTTATCCCAAAGAACTGCCTCTCTAATCACAGACCTGGGACATTTCACGTTTGTCCCAGAAAAAGAACGGCACGTTGAGTACTTTTTGACCGTGGCACACAATCTACCACATTTCTTGTTCTGAACACAATGGCATAGACAATGTCACCAACTTCAACAGCACATTCTACATTGCCGTACGTATATTCAACTCCATAGTGTTGCGACTTGGTGTTATACAGCCTGCAGTATCCTGAAGAGATGTGATTCCCAGCAGCAAAAGTCCCTAGAGTTCAGAGTTCCATTTTATAACACATAGCAATTACACATACCACTATTCAATTATAATGCAGATAGCCCAGACATAAAGAATGGGTTCTTAATAGCTAAAAATCAGCCTTTAAAAGAGCAAAACTCTCTGAAAAGTTCAATGCATGAAACGTAACGCAAAACTCCACAGAAGCTCAATTGTCAAAAAACAACAGATATAATACCACTCATGAGACCTGCCAATATTAATATTTCTATTCTAATTCGCTTAAAGAGCTACAGTTACCCATTCACCATTACTATGCCTTGATCCTTGTGTTTTCTTCAGAACTGCCATAGAAGAGAGTACAATCCATTAAATGGGCTTCTTAGAGATGACAGTTTCAGCTCCATGAAGATAAACAGTTTTATTTCCCTTATTCCTTGAGAAACATGTGATACAACCAGAAGGACGTGAGAGTCACACCACACTGGCATATCTGGTAAAAGCAAGCAGTTGGCTGAAAACCACGACTGCAGAATCGTGACAATTTCTGAGTCCACAATCATGCCTTAAAAAGTGTGGATAAATCCGAACGAGGGCATAGTTTACATTTTACATAACATAGAAACATTCGACTCGTGCTCAACCCAGCCCCAACAAGGCAGCACAATAATGTGGTTGCAGGGAGGGGGCGCAGGAAGGAGGGAGCTCTTGGGGGTGGTCACAAAACACAGAAGCAAACATAGGGCACACTCACGAACATCAGCAAACACAATTGAGCACACATACCATACCACACTAGAATGCAATTTTTAAAAGAAAAATGATATAAAAGATGGTTTCTCACCCCTCAAAACAAAACTGGAACTTTGGTTTACAGGCCCGGCTATGCCCATATGCCCTCCTCGTCATCCTGCGGCCGGCCCAGGGTAAGGAGGTGCACGGAGAGGAGGGGAACACCGGAATGAAAGAAGAGAAGGTTAGTTACACTGTGATGCACTACAAAGGCACACTGATCTTCACTTTGTTTTTTAATCTTAAAGAGCAAGGGAAAAAAAATCCACAGTAACTTAAGTGCCACATCACTGACTTGTCAAATACATAACTGAGTTTTGTATCTATGGCAACCCCTACACAAAAACATTCCACCCACCTAGCTCTGAGTCTGTGTCAAGATTGGATTAGAAGATTAAAATTAGTCTACATTAGCAGATGATTATTTTTTTGGAAAGCATGCAATCTGAATTGCATATGCCTAAGGAGTAGATTAAACCTTTTAAGTAAGCAGAGAAGTAATTATAGTAACCAAATACCCTTAATTTCTCTTAAGCTTCAAGTATCAATAAAGGCTGAAGAAGAATTAAAAAAAAAAAAAAAAAAACCTCCATCGACTTGGGTGGAACAAACTCCTGTAGCATGCGATAATTCACATTGGTTATTTCACAAAGGCTCAAACATGCTGTGATCTTCTTGATTTGTCAGGTTCTATTTTGCTCTCAGCATAAAAGAGGATGTGCCCGCCATGGAATGATTATACATTTGCATGGAATGATTATACAATTGCAATCAAATAAGTTTCAAAGCAAAGAGAGTAAACTTTCAATTCAGTGAAATGCTTGTAGAAAGGAAGTTTTGTTTAACTTAAAATTGTGTCCAACTGTGGATAAATGGAAACTTATTTGGTCTGAATTCTTGTTGAAAACGTTTCCAGAATGGTTCAGGCCATTCTCCTCGCTTAGTGAAGAAGCCGATAGGTAGGGAAATTGAATCTTTGAAGACAGAAGTATATCGACCAACACGAGGTCCTGTTTTGAACAAGAATTCTCATCGTTTACTGCAAGGATAGAAACAAAGTGTAGAAAACTGAGTGGTTCATATCCTGGTCTCACACATAATTTGGGAGCTGTGTCTTTTAACAAGTCCCTGATGAAACCAGGTTTTCCCATGATTTGCTTTTTGTTTTGAAAACCTGGAACAGGAAAAACAATAACTCGGAACATTTTCACGTCATACGTATCCTTATTGCTTAAGTTGTTGTAATATTAGGTTGAATAGTATGAAAATGTCTATATTTGACCATTTTTGATCTAGAAAACAGCAATTTCATACAGTTCAACCTAATATTGCCGACAGGTCAAGGTAATTTTCATCTACTCAAGAATTTAAATCTGTGGTCTTTGAAATGAGTTTTCAGATAATGTCTTCCCTTTATATTTCTGTAAATTTTATTTTGTGCATTTAAAAATATTATTCTGATAAAAAGAGTTCACCAGACTGCCAGAAGGGTCTGTGGCCCACAAGGAATTAACAATGCCCCACTGATTTGAGTCAATCAAGTGATTTGCACAGAGCCTGAATTGAACAACTCAGTATGAATTTGTACTGACAGTTTGGATAGTAATATTCTGGCAAAAAATAAGGTACAATTGATCATCTTAGCTGGGTCTTCTCATGTGAAATTTACCTGTGTTTATTTATCACGACACAGTCTAGTAATTGCTCCCGGCAATAAACTTCCCTTTTCCCTACATAACTTGAGAAATATGGATTTTTACATTCATTAAACTTCCTCTCAGTTCCTGGAGAAAAGCAAAGTTGATGTCCTTTTTTATGCTAATTAAGAAGGAAAGTCTACAGCATGGGACCCTCAGGCATCCACAAATGGATTTCAAAGGGTCTAGCAACCCCTTGTAACTCAATGCAGAATGTTGTAGGTATGTGTGTAAGTATATTTCTCTGGATGGAGAAATTATAAGCCTTCATTATAAGGTTCCTGACCCCCAAAGTCACGGCTACAGGAAAACTCCAGGCTCAGAGTCACGGAACAAAATAGAAGGTCTTCCCTAAAATGCAGCCCACAGCCCCTGCTGACTGCTTCTAAATGGCTGTAAAATCACTCTCCTTGCAGAGCAGTTTTGTATTTAAAACCCAACAGCATTTATAGATTCAGTTTGTTTCAAATCCATTCATAGATGTTTTAAATTTTAAAAAAGAAGAAAGAACCAGGAAAGAAAGCCATTGCCACCAAAATCTACCACTATTTTCTTAACAGTGAAATGTGGTCTAATGCAAATCACTTTTAGCAAATTAAATATATTAAAAAGTAGTAATTAATTATGATTGAAGCAGACAGGAGTTGTAGCTCGAAAATATACACTGCCAATATCACTACTGTGCCTCGTCCACCATAGGAATAAAAAGGAGCTCCCAGATGTCGAGGGTTATTAAAAGCCAGATGTTGAGATCGACATCTTATATGCTGGTGAATAAAATAAAGAAATATGACAGTCCAATATAAACTTTGCTAACATTTAACATGGCAGAAATGTGGATAAATTCCTTCAGTGAACTCAGAATATTATGCATTTCTTTCAAGGTTTTAGTTTCTAAAGTTTAAAGTTTTTAAAAGAAAATAGAAAGGGAAGTGGTGGCCATTTCTGGTCTCTCTAATCTTCAAAGCTTAAACATGAATTGACCCTAATCACCAAGTGATCTGGGTCAGAGTGAGTGTCCGCTTGGGGAATAAAAACAAAAATGCAGGAGCTAATCAGAGACGGAGCTCCAAGCATTTCCAAACGTTCGCAGCTGTTTGACTCCTGCACTGCCTGCATCTTTGTATGCAAATGTTAATTTGCTCGGGAACCTTACTGCACAGAAATGTAAATCTGGGGACCAAAAAATAAGAAACAGATAAATGTCACTTGATCCCTAAGTTCATACCAAGTTATTTAGAAATTCTTGGAGTTTTAAAATGTATCTATCGGGGCTGGGAGAGTCTGTTTCCTTCCCTTGTTTTTCTGTTTTCAAATCGACTTTGCAGTCCAGTTTCTGGATGTTGCCTGGTGTTTGCTCCCTTGTGTGTTCTCTGGGAGTGATTGCTATGCCAGGAGTTGCCAAAATATCTGGCTGGGAAGAAAGCCTCTCTAGTCCATCCGTCATCCGCCTGCTTTTGTCCACAGCATCTGGGGATACAACATCCAAGGTGGGCTGAAGCCCAGAGCATAGTGACCACAAAACACAGCAGGTATTGATGAGGGGAGAGGCTTAACTATCAAACAAACTCAGGATGTATCTATGGCTCCAGAGATGATATGAAGCCATGGTGGAAATCCTGCAGTCCCAGATGCTGTGCTCTAATAGGGTTCTCTAAATACTGAGATAAAACAAAATCCCTCACCGGATGGGCTGCTCACGGGGCTATGTTGACGACAAGATCTAAGGGCAAAGTGACTGAGTCATCACTGACAAGACAGGAGACCTGCCATCGTGGGGGACATTTATTAGCCCCAGCAAAGAAGGTCTGGGAAGGAGCTCCATAATATGACATGATAAACGGCCCAGTGTAAACCTTTAATTGGTCTTTATTTTGAAGTATTAGGTATAGCCAGCAGGCAAGCCCTGGCCCATCACAGGATTTTTTTTTTTTAAACATCTGCAATTTTCTTTGAGTTGATAGCTGGCTTTTTTCCTGAAATTGAAGGACTAGGTTCCTAATGGGGACCTTACTGTCACACTTGTCCTAGATGGAAATGAGAATGAAATCATGGAAGCATCACTTTCAAATCTGCCTACTGCCTCTGTAAAGAATTCAGCCAGCTATCTCTGCAGGAAGTGCAACCTGGCCTCCTTGTGGGAAACGCAGGGAGACTGTCCTGGTTACTTACAGGGTGTGGCGTGGACAGTCACCAGACCCACCCCTACTCCTACTACAGTTCATGGCTTCTCTGACGCTTTCTGCAAACTTCAAGCCCCAGGACTCTGCAAACTTCGGCCACGCGAGCCACAAAGGCAGGACCATAGAGCAGGATTTATGATGTGCTCTGTGCCCGGGTTCGAGCAAAGCAGCTCCTCTTGGCATTTCCAAACTGCAGGCTTGGCCAGAATTGGCAAAAGAAAGCATGTGTAGAGGAAAGCAGTGGGCGTGAACCTGGCAACAAGGGTATTGAGCCTCAAGCCTCGAGCCTTGTCAGGGCACTAATGTGTTTTCTCCCAGGGTCAAGTCCAGAGCTTCCCTCTGGAAACCTCCCATTTGTGTCTTCCACCTCTCCTGCCTCCTAGAATGTTCAGCCCATAAATGGATGTCTCTGTTCAGGTGATAAGGTCAGGAATGGCTGGAAACTCTTACATGATTTGTATGTGTTACAGCCTGTGTGACCCATTTGCAGACAAGTTCTCCCAAAGGATAGAAAAGTCCTATCTAGATTCAGATAGCTGCTCTGTGCTCTGTATAAATATAAATGTTAATTTATTTCTGACCTGGGCTAGAAATCAGCCAGTGGGTATTAGCACCAGCTCCAGGTTAGAGAGAGTGTGATGGCTTTCCACGTTTCTTCACTAAGTCTCACCAAGACACAGTTATGGGGAGGCTCTTTGTGCAGACAAGGAAAGGCAGGCTCAGGGAGAAAGATGAGGTAGCTTGCTAAAGGACACCTGGCCAGGAGCTGTGGAGCCGGGATCAAATTTCAGCCTGTCTGACCACAAAGGTACACTGTCCTGACATGTGAACTTTGAAGCCACAGAAAGAAGCCTCATTTTGGCCCCAGAAAACATCTGATGGTTCTGCTTAGCTCAGCTCTGAAGTCCTTAGGACTCTGCACTGCCCTTTTGCAAGCTGTTGAAGGTCCTGGCTGGAGCTGGACGGTACAACTTAGGTGGGGTCTCTCTGGCTCTTGGAAGAAAGAGAACCTCACATGCACACAGCAGCTGTCCCTGATAGGGCATAGCAGCACCCCAGCAAATTTCAAGGTCCCTGAGGGAAAGGCAGCACCTCCACTCCCTTCACACTGCCTCACAGCATATGTGGGAATTTAACATGTCTTTTCAAATGAGTAAGTATGTAAGGATAGGTCCTTGCTTTTCTGAATGACTCCACTCCACCGAGAGAGGAGGCCGCCTGGATTGCAGAGTTCCTTAGGGCTGCCAAGGTCGCGTTTACTTGTTTCTCCCCAGAATGGTTCCGTCCCCTTCTCATTGTACTAGCGGTACCCTGATCTATTCTTCTAACCTGAGTTGGAGAGAGCTGAACGGCACTGGCTAAGGGGCAACGTGATGGGCGATATCCCATTTTAAAAGACATTTTAAAAATGATATCTTTGAAAAGATATCTTTTAAAAAGATATTTTAAAAGACACATGGGCTTGTTTCTCAAGGGAGAGGCAGAGGCTGCGAGCCGGTGCAGCCTGGTGGGTTTTCGGCAAGTCCACCTCACAGGGACCCCCTGAGGCAGGCAGCCACCTAAGCCTTCTTTGCCAAGCCGTGGAGAATATTAGAGAAGCTTGTGGGGCATTCTCCTTCACTTCTAATGTGGCATCTTTCTCAATTTTTTGGACTATCATTATAGGGTGACTTGAAGAAACTAGTTTTCTATTTCCTTCAAGCACAAGTAATTCTAACAAACCAATCTCTAGCGCGTGGTGCCCGCTCTCCCAGCTGAAGATGGAAATGCTGGAAGGCTGTACTTTGGCCAACAATAGTTTTTCGGAGCCCAAAGTCAACATCTGCTAAAAGCTGACCCACTGCCAGATAGCCGTAAAAAAGGGGTGGGGTGGAGACAGGCTTTATTTTCACTCCCTCATCCATCAGTCATTAACGCTTGGCTTTGTGAAACAGTGAAAAGTGTGTTTTTTAACAAGATTCTGGTTCTGCTGTTTCCTGGCTGGTGGGCAACCAACCCGCCTAGCCTCTTGACTTTTCACTTCCTCAGTTGCCTCAAAAAGAAGATGGGATCAGAAGACCCTGACACTTCATAGGGTTGCTGTGTGAATTAAACTGGAGAATGTAAATTAAACCACCTTGTAGACATTACAGACGTATACAAATATAACTGGGCACACCATCCCTGTTGGTAGCATTTGATAGTTTGTCACTATTATAACACATTATTTGATACTGCCCTAAGACCAAAGGCAAAAGGCTGTATGTAAAAAGGATGTGATAGTGTATTAAACTATCCGTAGTTATTTTAACATCTCTGGGCTGTTCAAAGCTAGGGTTTATTCAGTTCATTAATATATAGATGCTGCAACAATTTTTAAAATGCTACTGTTCCATAAATAAGGTAGTTTTCAGAATCTGTGTGTGTGCAGTACATGTTTAAAGAATGTTTCCAATTCTCTTTTCTGTGGTTCCTTATCTCCTGAGTGCTGCAAGTGCCTGGGGTATGGAAGACCAACACGATCCTTATTACATCAGTTCAAGAAAAAAGGAGAAGCATCGGTGTTTAGCAATAGAAAATGGAGTTCCCTGCTTCCAGACCTTTCAAGGTTGGCCACCCCCTTTCAAAGGGGGAGCTGAAGAGCTGCCTCTTAGACTAATGCGACTGGATTAAAGCAGCAAGTTGAAAAGGAATCAATGCTTCCATGTTGCCAAGATGAGTTACGTCTACAAGCTGGGGAGGGCAGACTGTGTCTGAAAACCCCTGCTGACTCCAAAGACGCTGCAACAAATCTCTTAATGAAACCCTAATACTGCAAACAAGGTTTAAAACTAAGAGGAATCAGGGAAAGGGGAGAAAAACAACTCTACCCGAAACAGAGTAAGACTGGAATCTTCAATAGGCTCAAATCGCCTTTGAGGAAAAATCCTTTTCTAAGAGGAGGATCCTGATGCATTAAGCAGCTCTGCCTTTTTCCCAGACACGAAGACCCTACCTGGCAGGGTTTATCAAATCGTGCCCTCATGTGCTTACATGTAAGGAATTAACATCACACCCAGATTAAAGAGCTTTGGCAATAACCTGCTCATCTGCAAAGCCAGCTGCCTGAGGGCTGCATCAGCCCCGCCGCCCTTCCTCTCCTGTGGCTGTAATGGTTGGGTGAGCACGTAACTGCTAGTAGAGGAAGGAGCAGTTAAATACCCCCCTCAACAGTTCGGACACTTGTCCTCATTTCCTTCTTTACCTGTGGCCTCACAGACAGCCATGACAGGGTCATTCCAGAGCTTCTGCTCTTAAAAACAAGCAAACAAATAAACTGCCACCTTTATTTCCCAATGGTGAGAAATCACATATTCCTCTGGTTCGTGTTTTAGTAGCTTTGGGGATTTTTGTTAGTCTTTGAGGGAGAAAGAAAAAAACGACATCTGAGCTATCTTTCTACTTCATGCACTTAAAGAAAAATCTGTTGAGTTTTAAATACAGCATCTTCCAATCTACTTGTGATAAAAGGAGCATCAGACAAGGGGCAAGTGAGCACAAGAAAAAAAAATTCGCAATTATGTGTGCTGAAGGATGTTAACTAAACTTATTCTGGTAATCATTTCATAATATAACCGAATATCGAATCATTATGTTGTATAACTAAAATGAATACAATGGTAAAGGTCAATTATATTTTGATTTTTGAAAATTAATTTATCGTTTACAAAAAGAAAAGAGGCAAGTGGCTCACAAGATTTAATTCAAACTGCATTCCAGGATATCTCTGACTCCAATTCTCAGAGGACTGGCCCAAGAGTGGGAACAGTTGAAATCTCTGAACCCTTATCCCATCCAATAAACATCAGCCCAACAAGAGGTTTCTTCATGGGTTTTTGAATTTGAAGGCTTCATCCCTACTTGAAGCCAAAACCCAAAGGCTTCTTCCAAGAGGTGGTCCATGAAATTAGATTTGCAATGCAAAAAACCTCTATCGTCTCTTGTTCAGTCAAGCTTCAGACGTACTAGCTTGGATGGGAAACTGATATTAAAACCCTAAGACATGTAACTTTTCTTATTAGGTTACTGTCATGGGGAACAAAAATTTTTTTGTTCGTTCTGAAACTATAGTAAGTTCTGATATGTGGTAGTTAATTTTTCTTCTATGTAGGAAACATGAAAATGTATTTACATACACATACATATATGTATATACAATGTATATTCAAACACGCACTCAGGGGAAGTTAGGGAGAGAAATTTCTAGTTAAACATGATCTTGAGAAATTCTTCCATATGTGGAAAAGTCCTCAGTTCGTCTGACATATAGCTATACATACATATATACACACAGGACACTATGTATACATTTATCCCACATTCATTTAACCTCAAAACATAAAATAAATTCTTTTTTTTTTTTCCTTCCCTAAGCAAAAGCTAGGAATAACAACTCCATATACAGAATCCATCTTCTGGGGGGCAATGGAGCAAGTTAAACCCCTCGTCTGTTTGTTAGAATTCAAAGGGCTGCACTTGGGCTAATCTGTTGGTGAAAGTGCAAGGAAAGCGGGGCATCAATCACAGAATCCCAACCAGCATTTCACAAAGAGGGCAAGTGGGGAATCCCAGGGCCTTGAGTCGGCTTTCTGAGAAGTAACAGGGCCCAGGGAGGAAATGCTGGGACTATTCCTTCTCTGGGGGGACAGTGAGACTCCAGCAACTCCTGTTAACCAAACATAAAGTTCAAGGCCCTGAGAGGAAGAGGAAGAGGAAGAAGAGAAAAGCAGGGGGGTGGGTGCGGTGACAAGACAGATCTGGGGCCAAGAAACACGAGGCTTGGAAATGTCACCTGCCTCCAGCCACACCTCCATGAGGACCCGACGGCTGGCAGTTCCCCTCCTATGCGAATGCTCTGCAGGACACTGGCTAATTCAATCTGGGAGCTCGGGAGTATGCAGCATGGACAGGGGTGGGAAGGACAGAGAGCAGGAAGCTTGGCTTTATTTTCAGAACTAACTCTACCTTATGGCTTTTTTGCCTGAAAGAAGAGGGTAGAGGGGACGTGTTCTGAGACCAGAAATCTCAAAACCAACGTAGCGAGCGTTGCAGCCTCTTTGAAGAGAGCATAGGTGCAGTCAGCATGGCAAGAATCACTGGGATCATTTCATTATATCTTAAAATACGACCTGTATATCTCTCTCATGACCACTAGTTTGAAAAGAAAGCCAAATCTAGGTCTGGGTTCTCTGGTGAACAAGTTATTTGATGGCTTATGGGAAAATAACATGTGTCTCAAGCAGAATTCTACAGGAATTTTCAGCAGAAAATGAAAGTGGACATTCAGTGCTCTGACATGTGTCTAGTGGTACAAACTCATGTTTCAGCTGAGAGCGAACACATGCTGGGACCACACAGTAAACAGGAGCAACAGAGAATGGACCAAACATCACCATTTACATGTGCAGGCAGATTCCGGAAATTGCCGAGTGGAGTGGGTAACATTTAGGATTAGGGCAATCCAATTTCTAGGAATAGATTAGCACAGGAGACACCCTAAAGCTGAGGATGCAAAGTAGAGAACCCAGCTTCTGCCACAAAAGGTCACTATCTGAAAGTTCTCCAATAGCCCTGGCTGATGTGATGGCAGCCCTGGGCCAAGGGAAGCATCCTCTGCTCTGCTCTGGGGGCCTGACTTGTCCCAGGCCTTGTGTGTACAGAGGCTCATGAATGAGTAAGCAACAGAATGTGGGGCCTGGTAACACTGCCAAGGGCCCACTGTAACCCGGAGCAATTCCCCTCCTTCTCTGTGCCAGGCTCTCTACTCCTTGAGGATCTCACTCTTGTGACTCTAGGGACGTGGGAGAGTTGTAAGAGGCCACATTTTCACTGGCACAGTGACAGCAGGAAGAGAGAAGAGTAAAAGGGCAAGGGGAAATGGGGGAGAAAGAAATGAATGGTCACACACAGAAGAATGGAAATAATGTCGATGAAGGCTGGGGCAAATGGGAGGAGAACTGATGGGATGACATTTTAATTCAAATTTGGAAAATAAAGCAAAATAAGAGAAAATCTGCTACAGTTGGACAGGAAAGGGAAAACACACATTTGCATTCTAGAGGAAGTCAACATTGTAGCCATGCAACCATATTTAATACATGTGGTTGCATAAATATATCCAGGCTGACATCCAAGGAGGTTTGCCCCCAGGGTACAGCACTCAGAGACTCAGGCCCTTCTCTTGGGCCTGTTGATTTTCAGGTGTGTGACTCTGAAAAATGAACAGCCTCTCTAAGCTCCAGCGTCTTTATCTGTACAATGGGGATACTCCCATCTGCCCTATTTCCCGAAGGTACTACAAGAACAAGTCATTCAACAGACATTTATCAAGTGCCTACTGTGGGCCAGACAAGTGTGCCTGTGCTTTGCAATACGTAACCAAGAGTATGAATATGACATAAGATACGGCCCCAAATTTCCCTAATCAATTTAATAAGTCTTATGCCTCCATGCTCCTGGACTCCGCAGCCCTCCTTTAGAAGTAAGATTTCTATAAGTAAAATGTGAAATTTAAATTTCAATTGGGATCTGAAAGTCTTCAAGGTGGTCAAAATGCCTTGATCTTTCCAACCCCTGTGAGTGAGAATTTCCATTCAAAGAAGGAGGGAGAGAGAGGAGAGGCAAGTTCTAGGCTTGGAAAGTGGCCATATGTTCTGGGGTTTCCAGTCCAAAAAGAACGTTTACGTTTTTGCCAGTTAGGCCCCCACAAATTAGAATCAGAATGGCAGATGCTTTACCAAACGGAGGTGCATTCTGCACACAAAAAAGCAGTAAGATCCAGGTCCTTAAAGACCCAACATCCAACTCAAGACCGAAGGACAGAAGTGTGAGTCCTGGAAGCCAAAGGGCAGTCTGAACAAGCCTGGCATTTTGAGTTGGCTGAAGTGTGGTGTTCACCCTGACGCCACACTTTTCTTATCCATGGGGTTATTAGTCCATACCTGGGAGCCCCTGGAAGGAGATTAATGAAATATGACTATGAAAAGCATACGATGCCTAGAAAAATAAGTAAAAAATCTTGGCATCATGGTAAGACAAAGAAAGACGCTACTTAAAGAAAATGACAGAAAGTGACAATGACAGGTACAGAGGGCATTTAGGAGAAGTTGCGTTTCCACTGAGCTTTTCTAAATCAGTCAGACTCGGTAACTTCAATAAAATAAAATCACGAATGAGTCTCCAGCATGTACTATTTATTCTTCGGTCTTAATTATTTCTCAAAGCTCACCAGTAGCTCGTGTCATGGGAAATATTTGTTGTCTGCCTCTGTGCCCGCTTCTTGGTTTGAAGGATTTCCTAAGGCATTACTGGTGTTTCTCTGAATGTTCGGCTTGAACATATTCAACGACTATGGCTGTCCTGGGGGTCACAGGCCACCAAATATTAACTGTTCCTTTCTTGGGTAGGGGGTCTAGGCTGTTGGACTGCCACACCCCACTGACTTCTCTTACATGTTCTCCATATTCTCTTCCCCTTATGACACTCACTTTCAATCTCTGAAGAGCCATGTATTTATGATTATCCTTATTTTCCTGGGTCCTCATTCTTGTAATGGTTCCCTTAATTCCAATCTATTGATTTTTTTGGTGGGATAACTCATTCTCAGATGTTAGAGTCTGAAGAAAAGTTATCCTAAGAAACGAACACTCTCATTTTCTGCTATGCAAAGCATAAGGAAAATTTGCCTTGAAACTTCACCTTCTGGTGAAAAACACTGATGGAAACTGGATCAGCCCTGTTTTAAACTGGGTAGTCTCTTTCTTCACCTGATACTCTGAGAACAGTATTTCTCAGAGCACAGATGTTACTAGAAAAGAAGAAGAAGAAAAAAGATTCCATGATCAAATAAATCTGGGAAATGCTGGGTTACATAAAATTGGAGAGCTTTCTTTCTTATATGGCTTTATAGATCCTTTGATCTGCTAATTGTACCAAGACTCTCCAAGATCGTGTTATAATACACAGCACTTTCCCAAAATTCTTTGCCCACCAAATCCTTATTTCAAGACTTTCCTCATGGGACTAATGTTCCAAACGTTACTTTGGGAAATCCCAGTCTAGACTTATAACCCTTGGATTCAGTTTCTCCCGAGAAAGCAAAATCATAGTAAAGGAGAGAGGGATAGGGAAGAAATGGAAAAAGAATCTAACTCTGCAAGTACCTGGCAATACTTAAGTTGAATTTCCTAAGGAAAAATTAGTTTCTCTGGAAAAGTAGAAAAGTGGCTGATTTTTTATATTTCTTCATTTTCACATGTATCTGACCTTTTAATAAAGCTCAAAAGGCAATGTCAACATTTTGTAGCCCCTCTTCTAGAAGATACAGATGGTCAGCCTCATGGCCACAGGAAGGTCAGGGCTGGAAGATTCATGGGAAGGGAATCAGGAATCCCTGGAAGAGACCTTTCCCCTTTAAGTCAGTTCAATTAACATCAAGAGTGTTTAATTTAAATCTCATCCAAATCAATCCATTATTCAGACTCTAATGTTGTCACATACTGATATGAAGCTGTCACTTTCTCCAAAGAAGTAGTTCCACTCCATACATACTAATATATATACTTACACAATTACGTGCAGCTTTTACAATCAACGGGGAAAGACTTCCCAGCCATTCAATAACTGTTACAGTCTGGGACTTACTTAGATTTATAACAATGCACATATTGATAGATGAGTTGGTGAATATGAATCTCAAAATCCCATACAGGGGAAGGCATCACTGTCCAAGACCTGGAATACCTAGTCAGAAAGGGCAACCAGCCCAGGGGATCTTGCCATCTCCATCACTGGAGTCAACCTATTCCTACCAGGGCTCCTAACTTAAGCCTCCTTCTCTGATTGAAAAAGTGCACCAAGGGAACTTTACAGCCTAGCTGACTCCAGTTTAAAACCACAAAGCTATCCTTCTGATTAAGGGTATTTCACTTTCACAGTGAACCCCACTGCAGTTCCTAAGTCATGGGCCCCCTAATTAAGTTAAAACTACCTGTTATCTGTCTGGTTCTGATTGACAAGATCCTGAACAGAACTGAATGAGACATCAGACTTTTGCTCTAAACCAGACAGCAAACCCCTCGAATACAGGGGTATTATCCATCATCCTCTTCCCCAAGCCCAGCAAAGTGGCCGGCGTGGAACATGTGCTCCAAGTATCGGCTGAATAAGCAAAGACCCAGCAGCAGGACTCTAGTCGGTTGAGGACCCCCTCCTCTCAGGGCCTGGATTTTTCATCTGTAGAAGAGGATGAGGCTCTCTGCCTCTATGTTCATGGTTTGCTTAGAGTAGTTACTGACATGGAGGATGTGAAAGTGGAGCGTCATCACCACCTTCCTAACAGTGCCAACGAGAAATGTGTACCAGAGGTCCTGACCACGTATGTTAGTCAGACATTCCTCAAGGAATGCTAATTCTTCTGTGGAGGGCACCACCCCTGAGCAATTACTTCTGCCCCATGACAACCTCTAGTGTCTGTAGACAAACTTAAGAGGGTCAACCAAACAGGCAAGTACTCTAGTCTAATAATTAAAGATCTCTGGAAAGGTATCCGGAGACTAACTTTTGTAAAAAATATCACTCACAAGGAAGGTAAATTTGAACTGGTGCCGTGTTTCTAGCAAGACGCATTAGTGTATGTGTCTCCGTGATGAAACAAGACGGTTATCTCAGCAGGTTCTTGTGCAAACCACTTCCCCAATTTGCCTCCAAACCTTCTTTCCGTCCCTATAGTGCTCTGTGTTCCTGTTTCTCTGGGGGAAATTCCAGGATGGCCTTCTAGCACCAATAAAGCCTTACACTTACACCTCATGGCAGAAGGTCAAGGAGCAAAGGGCAGGGATCAAGAGTGAGAATGAATTAGTTAGCAGGATGCCAGGTATACTGGGGCAGGTGAGTGTGGGGAGGTGGTGGTGGTTGTGAGGGATGAGAACTGAATAAATAAAACCAAATCAGACCCAAACCACAGACATATGAGATAATGACATAAAATTAATCTCTCTCTCCATTTTGCTGATCTCCAAACTGAGAATCATTTTTGAGAGCTAATGACATAAACCAGTGCCTTTCTGCACTTGGCTTCAGAAACTAAGATGTCCTATGTGGACATCTTCTCCAGGGTTGAGGTCTCTGAGGGCAAATGTTTCCCAGTACAAGGATAGGGCCAAGCTGGGGGCGGGGAGCCCTCCGATTGGAGCTACCTCACTGCACAGCTCCAGGGGGTATATTTTATGTTGTGTACTATATAAATGATGCCCCCTGGAGTTGTACTACTGGGAAAACACCTTGGAGACTTGGAATCTTAACTTCTCCTATGGGATGGAGTGACATGAGGTAAAAAGGAAACAGAGCCACCTGAAAAAAAATTTTAGGAGTACAATAAGCACCCCTTCCTCCAACAAACAGGTAAACCCCTCCTCACACAGGTAATTCAAATAAACCCTTCCCTCACATATTTAGAAATATAGAACAAAGGCATTCACATTTACCCAGATGATTCCATTCCATTACCTATGACCCCATCCCTCTTAAAATTTATTGTATACGTTAAACTACTTTAAAAAAAGGTCATAGCACAATAAAGGAGGAATTACTGTCAATATTGATTATATTATCCTGCTAGTTTGCATTTAATTTCATAATTTCCACAAAATTTACCTTCAAGAGTGTTAATGCTAAACATAAATAGTTTTTGCATGTGGTGGGTGAATGTGCATAGCGTTGAAAACCACAGAAGGGCTGTGTTTTTGTCAATCCATCTCTTCACTTCTTTACTTAGTTAAGGGAGAAGATAGGGTCCAAATCAAATAAACGGGACCCCTTGACTTCACTGGCTAAAATGAAGCAAAACTGATTTCTTTTCATGTTATTTTACCCCACTTTTAATTTGCATCACTAAGGAATTTTCTAGGACTGTTCTCACCAAACTCAAGGCTTCTCTAATTGCCAAGCTCATGGAAACAAAGTGCTTTCTCTTAAAACTCTGAAAGAGACATTCCAAAGTAAGCCACCATTAGATACTGAGCCAGCAACAGACTACATATCTATGAAAGAAGAAAGGAGAGGAGGAAAGAAAATGCATAACATAAACAAGAACAGACAAAACCTTAAAGAGGAAGGAGAAAGGAAAACATTTAGATTCCTTGAGTGATGGAAATAAATACCAAAGCTATTAGTTTCAGTTCAAAGAACGTATCACTTTATGCTGTTTATTATTTCTTGAGGATTATTTATTTTATCTTAGAATATCCAAAGGGTAAAAGGGGCCTTGGAGGTAAGCGGCAATGAAACTGACCTGGTCAGGAGAGGGCCTGTGATTGGAATGTTGCGACCTCCCAGGAGATCGGTGGTGGTGGTGATGGTGGTGGTGGTGGTAGTGGTGGTGGTCCTCATCATAGCTGTCCGCCATCAGCTTCATTCTGTTCTGGGTCTGCACAGAACAAAAACCAGGGAAGATTCCGTCAGGAGCTAGAAGACCAGCCAAAGAGACTCAGGGCATAACTACAGCACCTATAGGGCTCCCTTTGTTCCTTTTTTAGGAACAGTTCTCATTTTTAGTTACACTGAAACTTAACAAAGAATGCACCATGCCATGAGCTTTGGCGAAAGAGGTTTTGTCACATCCTTGAAGCCACTATGTTGCTGGATCTCCATTCAGAGCCATAAGTGTACTTCCCCCACGAGATTTAAAAGGCAATAAATGGACACATACTAAAGTGCTTTGTTTTATGTTATCAAGCGATCACAGAGGTCCGGAGTAAGCCTGCAATCCCATATCGTCAATGGTCACATCCCACACTCTAGAGCAAGCAAGAGAGGGAAGCCCTGGATGAAAAGATGGAAAAGGCCTGGATGGAGACACAGAACTACAGACAAACAGTGGCCTTGCAAGACAAGGCCGAGAAATCCACTTAAAAGCTGCCGAATGCAAAAATACTGGTGGGGATGGTTTGTTACCATGATGACTTCCAGGGAAAGGGCACTCGATGGACATTTTAACTGATATTGTGCTTTGAAGAAATTAAGCAAAAGAAAAGCGAAGTTGATGGAGAAGAGCTTTACTCCCTGTTATGTTTGTCACATGAGACAACTAGGTGCCAGAGTTAAACCCCAAGGGCCATAGAATTGTATTGTTTTATTATGTAGGGCAAGAAAGAGACCCACGGATCAATCGACCTAACAGGGTCACAGAATCTAGAAAACTGCCTAAAGACCATGGAAAAAGGCAGATAAAAATATCCAGCTCGGAAAGCCAGGAAATGTAGGACTACAAGTGTGGGTTTGGAGATAAGGCCGTCTGGGCTCAAGTGTCGCTCCACCGCTTTGCCGGTTCTGTGGTCTCCTGAGAGTTAACTATTTCTGTGCCCCAATTTCCTCAACTTCAAAATGGGAGTAATAGTACCCCCTTCCCTGCGGTTGTTCTAAGGAGAAAATGATGCGATGGACTTCAAGTCAGTCCAGGCTCTGGCACGTAATGGGCTTGAAATAAAAGTCATGCTGTTATTACTATTACTGTTGCTGTTGTTTACTGGAAGACACTTCTCCTTCTTAATACATGTGGTTTCCTTTGCCTGTGACACCTCCCCCAGCCACCTTCCCTTGCTTCTAACTTCTGTCTCTGGCCTTTTCCTGACCCCACCCTTGAGAGCAGGTGACGTGTGCCTCCTACTTACCACCCCTCTCTAACCACCGATTTATCTGTCCATTTGTCAGTAAACTTGAGGCTGTTTCTTTCATCTGCCTCTCTCCAGAATCTAACACGGGGCCAAGCAGATGTAGATAACATTATGCATGCTGTTGCAACCAGTGACTGAAAGAAAGAAGGGGCCATAATTCTGAGGGACGCTGCCATTCTAGAGGCGAGCTGCATGACTGTCCTTAGCCAGGGAAGGTCACTAAGAGTTGAGAACATCTCATGAGTTGCCATAACAATACCACTGGTGGCTCATGACACCAAGCCATCAGCACTTTAAGAGAGCTGGAAGTCAGAGGCTGGCAGAGCCCCCAGCCAGCTGGAATGTTACTATGTAATATAAATAATACTCTGATAATAATTCTGGACCTAGCAGTCTACTCTTATAGTATTTTTCATGTATGATCTTAATTTAACCTCAAAACTTTCCTGGGAGGAATTATTACCATTTTCATTTATAGCTAGGAAATCAAGGCACAGATTTCAGCCCCCAGAGGCTCTTTCTTGACATAGAACACGGAGATTTTCCGGGCCTTCCAATTCTCAATCACTAGGCTTTTCTCTTAGCCGTGTTGCTAGCAAAAAAGGCAACAGCCGAACAGGTAGAAATAGCTTTCTCATAAATGTTTTGGAAACACCTCACGTCGCAATTCTATGTGACAGAGGATGTCTCATGATTTACTCACTCCATTTTTTAAAAATGTGTACGGTATTCGAAAGGCCCCAGAGCGGACGTAAAAACATGCGTGTATGTGGATAAAAACAATAAAAGTAGAGGGAAAGAGCCACCTAAAAATCGAATTAAAATATCTCAGGCAACCGTTGGCAGCTGACAGCATTTCCATCCTTCACTTGTCCACTTAAAGTGTCAGAAGACCCAATGGACAAGTTACATCTTATGAGAAACAGCAGGTCAGTGGAGCTGTTGCCGACCAAGTGCTGAGATTCCCCTATCCGGGAATCTCTCATACACGAGATTGTGAAATTCAGCGTTTACACCTAAAATTCCAGTAGTGTCAGGAGCCTATACTTTTGAACTCATGAACTAATAAATCTGGAATTGTTTCTTCTAATAGAATTCTAAAAGTCTGAAGGGAGCTGTAAGATCTGCTATGGTCAAGAAGGAAGGGACTCGCCCAAGAATGAATGATGAAGCCTAAATGAACAAATAATAACTCTGCTATTGTAAACATCATAATGCCCTTATCCTTTGGGGAAGCTCCTGTGATTTTATGAGATTATTTTCTTACCAGCGACAAGCTTAAAGTTCCCTACCTTTGAACTGTATCCCATAAAAGAATGTACAAGCTAAACAAGATGCTATATGCAGTCCTAAATGTGTCTGCTGAAATGAGGTGTTGGAGAATAGGCATGTCATGGGATAAAGACTGTAAATGAATGATGTCATCTTTCCAATTTGGTGCTGAAATATAAATAAACCACGTTGTTCATGTGAATACCAGATCTGAGGGAAATGTACACAGAGCAATTGTGAGCGGAAGAGGCTTCTTTTGATTAGTCTGGGCTGGAAGAGAAGAGTGTGAAATGGAGATGAAAAATGAGAGTTTAGCCTGATATTTTAGACCGTTTTTATTTATCTTGCTTGTAGCACGTCCCCTAAACTATGACCGATTTCTTACAGGCTGGTGGCTAGTTTTCCCTTCCGTAGAAAAGTTTGACCAAATCCTGCCCATTTCATTGTGAAATTGGAAATGGATCTCTTAAAAAATTTTTTCAATCTACACTACCTATCCTCATCTCCACACAATTATATTGGTTTCCTAACACACCAAGAATGGTCTAGAAGGATAGAAAGCCATGAATAACATTCCCAAAAGGTGGATGGAAGAAAAACTGCAGAAAATTTAAAGAAGGATTGGAACAAGGATACTATTCGTTCAAATATTTCCAGACACGTTTACCAGGTGATGGTTCACATCCCTGTGGCCATCAGAGATATACAAGGTGCCCACCACAAAGCCTTAGACAGCAAATCCTCGGGGCAGTCATAACTGAAATCCCGGGAAAGCTAATATAGAGTTGGAACTAGATAGCTTTCCACAGCTCTGCACTTGGCAACTCATGGCCTCATTTAGTAATTCACTGAAGCCCATTTTTATTTCCTTTTTAGGGTTTACCAAACTGCTGACCTGACACGTTCGCCCTGGCTAACCGTGTTATATTGGTTTTACTGTATTATGTCATGACTGCTGAGACAAATCTCATCAGATTTCATTTTCTACTTCCTCTTTCTTCCAGGCCCCACCTTATTGCTCTGGGGCAATAGGTTCCTAACGGTTCTCCTGCTACACTCTTGCCTCGCATTGAACACAATCTGTAGTCAAGAGTGACATCAGACCTCTGTTACGACCTGGCTTTAGATTCCTCAGAGGCTCCCCACTGCCCTCAGGAAAGAGCCCCATCTCCTCCGTAGCTTATGAAGCTCTTGTGAGGTAACTGCTGTTCACCTCTCGGCTGCCTATCCTCCCCTCCCTGCCCTGGGACAGGCTGATCTCTGGTCCTGTCATGCCTTTTATTCTCTCCCCCTTTACCTGGGTTATACTCATTAGTTCTTCTGGTCATAGCTTCAACACCATCACCTCCAGAACCACTTTCCGTAAGTCCACCTCAGAAGGGATTAAGTGCCCCTCTACTGCCTCTCCCAGAATGCTGTACCCACCCCCACCCGCTTCCATCATAGCACTTATGGCAATGAATGGTAAGTAGTCACGTGTTTTCTGGGCTTTCTCTGTCACTAGGTTGAAATTCTCTTGAGGGAAGCACTAGGTGTGAATTACCCTTGGACTCACCACCTAGCACAGAGTCTGGTATATAAGTAGCAAGTAAATGTGTGTGGAATAAATGTGTAAACGTACGAAGGAATGAACAGGCCACTTTGGAACAGATGAAAGGAAAAAATACACAATTAGCATCTATGACGAGCCAGGTGAGTATGTAACTCTTCATGTGATAGTTTAACCTTCCCTGTTGTGCATTTGGTTTTGGTGGTGGTTGTTCTCGGGAGTGAGGGAGCAGGCTAAATGTATAGTTTCGGAGCTGTTACAAAAGTCAAATTGTTCTTGTTTGAGAAATATTCTGTTCTTGAATAAAGTGGACCTACTGAAGTACTCCCTGTCTTTGGGTACTTACATCATTCAGAATAAAGAGTGTGGGAGTGTTATGGGGTTCATTTCCTTCCTATCATCTAGCGTTTGGAAGAACAGGAATCTTTATAGAATACTTCCATTAGCACCCAAAGTCAACCATGGAAAACTGAAACTGTATCCATTAACTGAAATCCCTGATGAACACCATCTGTGAAACGGTGTCATATGCTCCATCTCTCTTGACATTTCTGAAGAGTTTATCCAAGGAGCTCTTGAAACAAAAATGAAAATCCTTGATTGACTAGAAACAGACTCAATAGCTTAACAGCAATATGTAGCCATAAAAGTGTAACATTAAAACTGCCTTTAAAATATTTTAGCAAGGTGGCAATAATGAACTATGCTTTGATCAGTCATCTGGATCAAGTTAACAATAAAACCTTCATGACTATGGTTTAAATAAGAAAAAATATATAATAAGATTTGTTGCTATGGGATATGGAGATAATACCATACAATAGCAATTACACTTTCTTCTCTCAGGTTTTCTTTCTCCCTCTTTCCTGCCAGGGAAATCCGAAAGAGTCCAGAACTCTTCTACTGGTCATGTTTCTGTGAAGTTAGAGCAAGGTCAACAGTTCTTGTCTCTGAGTTAAAGATGAAAAAACCAGACAACAACTGAACAGTGAAAAGGAAAGGGATTTCCTGAACATCCACCAGGCCCACACGGCAATGAATCATAACTGAGTGGGGTCTGGGTTCCAATGCTTGGGTCACTCTTGCAGGACAAAATGAAGCAGGAGGGTGAAGAAACTATTAGGGGAATATGCTGCATTAGGGAACCTTATGGGAGTAAGTAAGAATCACTGAAGGGCGTCTGCCTTCTACTGTGGACATTGCACAGAAATTCATTCAACACTCACCAAACTCCGCAACCATAAAGACTAAAACAATTATGTGCCAGGCTAAGGGTCTGAGCAGAATGCATTCATTGAATCCTGAGAAAGCTATTCTTATGAGCTGTCTTTTACAATTGAGGAAACCAAGCCCATGATCACTCAGCTAGTGAGCAGAAGAACAGGACTTAAACCCAGGTTTCTGACTCCAGAGTCCTACGGTAGTGTATGAAGGGTAAGGTCACAGGCCAGATGCATGCAACAAAGCAAAGATAAATATATGAGGAATTAGAGGATGGACTATAATGCAATATGAGAAGAAAAACAAGGAGAAAGGCTTGGTTTACATGCCTGTCTGGAGGCAGGGGAAATCCCCTCTAGCTAAGGGCTGTGACGTCAATAAGGCTCCATAGGTCAGATGACCCTTGAGCCAAGATTTGAAAGTTGGTGTGGACATGGCTAGAAGGAAGAGTGGACTGGGGAGATTCCATGGTAAACTCACTCTCTAATCGCCATGAGAGGAAAAACAGGTCAATGAGGGGAACTGGAACCCAAAACATCGTGTGTGTGTGTGTGTGTGTGTGTGTGTGTGTGTGTGTGTGTGTGTGTGTGTGTGTGTGTGTGTGTGTGTGTGTGTGTGTGTGTGTGTGTGTGTGTGTGTGTGTGTGTGTTTTGGGGTGGGGCTTTCCTCATTCCTTTATTGGATGTGGGGAGAGCAGGAAAAATATTTGAGATGATAATTCCTATCTTATTTCTCAGAATTTACCAGCTTGGGGCATTTTGGAAAGAAGTTAGGAAAAGCCAGAGCCATATGCTCACACATGTCAAACTATGGCATCTCTGGGAAAACGGGCCAGGCTCTGGACACCTCTGTATTTACAAATATCTACACAATCTACTGCTGCAGCATCAGTCCTGCCTTGAAAACTGCTCTGACCTCTTCCGACCCATTCAGCTCATCAGTCCTTCCTCCCGTCCATCTGCAGCCAAACAGGACATTGACGAGACTCTCCCCCGCAACTGTGCTGAAGCCGTTTTCCCTTAGTCCTTATTTATAGACAGAAAATTAGTAGCCACCATGGACGGTGTGGCTGCTCTTTTTGTACCTACTCATTAAGTACTCTTATTTTATTTTATTTTTAATTGTTATAGGGAAGTCAGTGCCCCTCCCATACCCTCTTGTTCCACCCTGGAGGTCACCTGTAGATTGAATGGGCAGTCCTGGATGTGCTGTTATCTTCCCACCTCAAGCCCCTGCACCTCTCTCTGCATGAGGTCTTTCTCTGATCACAGGGGCAAGTTTCGCCAGGGAACAGGGCAGACAGAAGAGTTGGGCAGTTCATGCCCTTAGAAAAACCCTCAATCTATGAGGGAGGGACGTGATGGATAAATAACCAGCACCCCCAGTCCCTTAGTGGGACCATACTATGGTGTGTTCCGGAATCTCTCAGTAGGTCCCCAGCAGGGTGCAGCCCTGGTTGAATACATTGGGAAACTACCCATTAATACATGTTTATCTGCCTTTCATGTCCCTGTATCACTTCTCACCATGCTTCTTGGGATCACCTCCCAAATAAACTACCTGCACCAAATCCCTGTCTCTGGGTCTGTTTTTATGGGAATCTCAGCAACAGTCTAAGATCTGCACAGGACTAACATTTCTGTGACTACCAGGCCCTTTTCATGGACAGTTCTGAGATTTCTCATTACCTAGGGAGTTAGATCTCTCAACTTTCTTAGGCAAGTAACAGAGGCCTAGCACTAACACTGTTGCTGCCAAACATTCACTCTGTGACTCAAACTGAATCACTTTTCCATGAGCCTCAGTTCCTGTATCTATAAAATGGGCAAGAGAGGAAAGAATGTTTTAGCATGAACCAAACTCCACATGAATAGATGTTGATCTGTTCTTCTTCCTTACTGTACTTTTTTGGTAGCTTTCCTTTTCTTTTCTTTTCCCTTCTAAAAGCAAGGGAGGGAGATTATTCTGATAAAGTACTTCCTGCTGTCACCTTAGGAACCTGAGGAATTCCCCAAAGGGTTATGGGCAGCAATTACAGCTGAGAATATCAACAACTCTTTTCTGCTATCACCCAATGCAGCCCATGGGGGCAGAATTATTTACAGAGAAAGAGTTCTATGTACTTTTCTAATGATGTAGAGATTAGTATCCTTAATAGTAGCAGAAGGAAGGCTGGCACTGTGAGACAGAGCCTCCCGTGAATATCAGTGGTAATAACTAGGCTTTCCTAGGCCTTGCTGTGTGCCAAGCACAGCACTTTGCTGTTGTCATCTCTTCTAGTCAGTCACACCAATGCTCTGATGTAGGTTGCCGGGGAGGGGTATATTCAAAATCTTTAATAGCTGCTATCACAGGGGCAGAAGCCCATAAGAACCAAGAGCAACTCAAATGCATATGACCTTACTATCAGCCCTACTAGAGGCTGCTATTATCCCCACTTTACAGATAAAGAAACTGAGGCTTACCAGTATGACAGCTCTATTTGCCTTCTTTGCTACAATATTGTGAGCTGAGACTGTGGGATAAGTTTGAGAAAAATGCCTTTGTAATGCATGGGTAAAAAGGGAAAGTCAAAGTAAAATAAATAATAGCAGTGGTAGTATTTAGAAAGAAAGAAAGAAACTGAGAAAGACTAAGAAACTTACCCAAGATCATACAAATGATAGATTTGGGATTATGATGCCAGAGCTTCCTAAGTAACCACACTACCCTACTGCTCAGTTTCATAAAGACTGACCCCTTTATTATAAAAATTAAGATTGAGTTGGAAATGGGCTCTGACTCTCTGGACATTGACCCCAATCAGAGCTGATGAGAGAAGCAGCTCATTTTTTTTTTTTTTAAAGTTCTCTGTGAAAAGGATGAAACTCAGACACATTATAAAATCTTGATCGAGCCCCAAGGGAGTCCATATTGCTGACCAAGCCCTAATATAAATTCAAAAGTCATTATCCACAATCCACACTAATTTTTAATGCTTTAACCAATACGATGGTTTCAAACCTAGGCTAACACATTAGCAACTGCAGACAACCAAGAAATTTCTAACATCTTGAGCACTGTTGGAGGTGGTGGGGGTCTTGCAGAAAGGGAAGGGCCTAGAAGTTTCCACCACAACGTTACTTAGTTTAGTGCAGGTCTGTTTAATTAAGTAGTGGACAGCACATGCTATACTTAGCTTTTAAACACTTGTAAAGTCCTCTTCATTCATTTATCTTACTTGTCACTGACAAGCTCTTCAAGGACTGTAACAGTATGCAGAGCATGAAGAGCCTGGGTAAACAAGGCATATTTTATGTTGAGTCTAAACTGTTTCAACTCAGAGAGTCAATAGAGGGTCTCTGAAAAAACCCCAGACTCTCCTACTAACTAAGGACATATTCTGTGCATGGTCTGTTATGAGTTTCTTTAGAAAGTGATCTTCAAAATCAAATCCCAAATTTTCAACTAAAAAGAAAAAAATAAGAAAGAAAAAAGGGAGGCCTGGAAAAAAGGAAGAAAGGAAGGGAGGGAGGGAGGGAAGAAGGAAGGAAGAGAGGAAGAAAAAAGAAAAGAAAGGAGGAAAGAAAAACGAGAAGGCTGTGTGCAGACATTAGAATTCAGACTCTAAAGCTGTGCTGAAAGGAAACCATAAACAAGATGAAAAGATAACCCTCAGAATGGGAGAAAATATTTGCAAATGAAGCAACTGACAAAGGATTAATCTCCAAAATTTACAAGCAGCTCATGCAGCTCAATATCAAAAACACAAACAGCCCAATCCAAAAATGGGCAGAAGAGAGAAAGAGACATTTCTCCAAACAAGATATACAGATTGCCAACAAACACATGAAAGGATGCTCAACATCACTAATCATTAGAGAAATGCAAATCAAAACTACAATGAGGTATCACCTCACACCAGTCAGAATGGCCATCATCAAAAAATCTACAAACAATAAATGCTGGAGAGGGTGTGGAGAAAAGGGAACCCTCTTGCACTGTTGGTGGGAATGTAAATTGGTACAGCCACTATGAAGAACAGTAAGGAGGTTCCTTAAAAAACTAAAAACAGAACTACCATATGACCCAGCAATCCTACTACTGGGCACATACCCTGAGGAAACCATAATTCAAAAAGAGTCATGTACCACAATGTTCATTGCAGCTCTATTTACAATAGCCAGGCCATGGAAGCAACCTAAGTGTCCATCATCGGATGAATGGATAAAGAAGATGTGGCACACAGATATACAATGGAATATTACTGAGCCATAAAAAGAAATGAAATTGAGTTATTTGTAGTGAGGTGGGTGGACCTAGAGTCTGTCATACAGAATGAAGTAAGTCAGAAAAAGAAAAACAAATACCATATGCTAACACATATATATGGAATCTAAAAAGAATGGTTCTGATGAACCTAGGGGCAGGACAGGAATAAAGACACAGACATAGAGAATGGACTTGAGGACACGGGGGGGGAAAGGGTAAGCTGGGACGAAGTGGGAGAGTGGCATGGACTTATATATACTACCAAATGTAAAGTAGATAGCTAGTGGGAAGCAGCCGCATAGCACAGGGCGATCATCTCCGTGCTTTGTGACCACCTAGAGGGGTGGGATAAGGAGGGTGGGAGGGAGACGCAAGAGGGAGGGGATATGGGGATATACATATGCATATAGCTGATTCACTTTGTTACACAGCAGAAACTAACACAACACTGTAAAGCAATTATACTCCAATAAAGATGTTAAAAAAAAAAAAACCAACAAAAAATCCCGGAGAGCTGAACTGACCAGAACCCAATACTTCTGAATCAAGACCCAGTGAAATTTTATATGTAATACTGCACTTGTAGTTGATTAAATATGTTTGACATTGAAAAAAAAATAAAAAGATAAAACTGTGCTGACAAGGGAAGTAAAGGTATTCATTTAATTCATATATCCAACAAATATTTATTATCACTGGCCTAGGCAGAACTGGCATCACCAAATCATCTCCTCAACTAATGAATGTTAGAAACTATCTTAGGGTATGGCCTAACAGAACTGGCCAACAGACTGGAAACTGATAGCTCGAATGACTACTCTGAGGGCAACATGAAGGTCGAGCAACCCAGCAGTGCTTCAGGAAGGGACGGAGAGCCTTACACAGGAAGGGCTAAGAAGTGTCCACATACCTGGAGATATGCAAGATGATTCACTGGGAGTAAGTGGGGTTTTTTCATAGTTATGCATTTGCTATAAAATATATTTGAATAAATTATAACAACCACATCCAACAGAGAATTCACAGAAATTATGTCATAGGACATGGAAAACCTTGGGAAGGCAGTTTTCTAAATGACAGAAGCTTGAGACACCCTCATCAGAAGGAAAGAGCGAAGCAACTGACAATGAGTTGGGTTACAGAGAGCAGACACTAGAGATTCAGAGCAGCCCAGAGAGAGCAAATGCATCCTGAAGAGCTGTGAGAGTACAGAAGGACGTTTCTCCTACAGGGGCTTTTGAGCTCAGCACAGAAATGGGAGCAAATGCAGCCCTGGCCGGCTCCAGTTCTGAAGCTGAGTGGAAGGGCACAAACCCAAGACCTCCTCTGTACCTCATCCCCTACAAAACAAAACAAATGACAACAAATCGGGTAGAGAAGGGAGGGTGTGAGCAATGCAAAACATGTGGTGGGGCTGCTGGCCAGTGCTGAACACAGAGAGAACCCCAGGGAGAGGGGTGGTGAGATGGCCAGGAGGGGTTTGGCAGGGCAGAGGGGGTCTGGCAGCCGGAGGGTGAGAGGAAGACAGAGGGAGAGACAGCTAGGGCTTTGGACAGGGAACAAACCCCTCTCCCCAGCTGGTCTCACACTTGGGTAAAACAACTGGAGAAAATGTAAACAGGCTCATTAGTACTTTTCCAATCAGTTGAAAAACAAATGGGAAGAGAGAAATGGCAGTGGAGTGTCCCAAATACCAAATCTATGAAACATTCCCTCCGGCGTTTATCTTCTCGTTGGGTTGCTTGCTGTGCTGTCCTCCCTCCGTCTGGATTTCAGTACCCTTACTAGCTTTATATGGGATACTCTGAATTTGCCCTAACTAGGACCAATTTAGTTCTACATGGAAGGAGAGTCTGAGTCACATGTTCCACTCTGGATAGGTCTCCATAGACCCTCCCAGAGACACACAAACAACACAGGCATGTCATTCGCAGGTCCCCTCACATGCTTCTCCAGGCTGATATTCCCCCAGCACACAAGAATGAAAACTCATTTAAAACCATCACCTCTTCTCCTATGAAATCTTACCCCTAAAGAAGAGACAAAGTGGAAATTCTGGGTTTTTGGATCTGAAAGCAAGCCAGTTTCCAGAAAGGATGATATTACGTTCTAATTTCATCTGGAAATGCCTAGGGTGTTGACTCATGTTGTCTTTTGGTGTGTGTGTGTGTGTGTGTGTGTGTGTGTGTGTGTGTGTGTGTGTGTGTGTGTGTCTCCCAACACATCAAATTAATTCATCAAAATATATTTTGACAGACTCTAGGTGCATCCACCTCACTACAAACAACTCAATTTCGTTTCTTTTTATGGCTAATATTCCATTGTGTATATGTGCCACATCTCTATCCATTCATCTGTCGATGGACATTTAGGTTAGAGTCTGTCATACAGAGTGAAGTAAGTCAGAAAGAGAAAAACAAATACCGTATGCTAACGCGTATATATGGAATCTAAAAAAAAAAAAAAATGGTACTGCTGAACCTAGTGGCAGGGCAGGAGTAAACATGTAGATGTAGAGAATGGACTTGAGGACACGGGGGGAGGGGCGGAGGAAGCTGGGGCGAAGTATATATCGACATATATACACTACTGAATATAAAATAGATAGCTAGTGGCAAGCAGCCGCATAGCACAGGGAGATCACCTCGGTGCTTTGCGACCACCTAGAGGGGTGAGATAGGGAGGGTGGGAGGGAGGCTCAAGAGGGAGGGGATATGGGGATATATGTATACATATAGCTGATTCACTTTGTTATACAGCAGAAACTAACACAGTATTGTGAAGCAATTATACCCCAATAAAAATCTATTAAAAAAAAGAATAAATTTTGAAAATCAATTTCTCTTAGTTATCTGTTTAAGGTTGACTCCAAAAAGCCTGGTCTTCCATGACCCTGGAGTTGAAATAGCATAACTACAAAAAAATCCAAAAGTATTTAAACTTGAATCTAAACAAAAACAGATATTAAAGTACTACGTAACTAAAGTTTCTTCAAAGCGCTAGGTGGACGTGGGTAACTGGAAAGTTGAGATTTCAGCCGCTGTTTCAAATCTCTCTCCTACAAATGAGGACTTGCCAGAACAATCCAGATTCATGTAAAGTTAGGCAAGACCACACCTTAAATCAGTGACTCCAAGTTCACTATTTTACAGAAGGGGAGAATGAGGCTCCAGGAGGTTGAACATTAGACAATCACAAACCCAGGAGAAAGCCCCAGAACACTTGACTGCGGACCCCAGGCCCTTCCCCTGCCCCTGGCTGCCTTCCCATTTGATTTGCACGTGTAGACAAGTCCACCGTGCCCATGACCAGGAATACCACAGGCCCATCTCATGTCTTTCATTTTGCATTCCAAAGTACTATGGTATTAATTTCCATTCTTGCAGTCTGAACAGCATCAAACACCTAATCACTTTGGTCTCAATGCCTACAGATAGGTTAAGGAATTTTCCATCTTCTTTGAAATATGAGCCTTAGTTTTCCAGCAGAACTACTGATTTAGCTTTCTAATTTCTTCTTTTTCTATAACATCTATACTTTTCTATTATAGGAATCAAACATGCTAGATATGAACAATTAAATAGTATAAAACAGTTTATTTTTTAAAACTCCCCCTTCTCCTACCCCAATATCCACTCCCACTTCTAAGGATTTTTGCCAGTCTTTCCAGAACATTTTTGTGCATAATGCAAGCAAGGAAATATGCAAAGCCTTTAAAAATAAAATGTCCAAGATGTCTTGGCCATCTCTCCATGTCAAGATCATGTAGAAATACCTCATTTTTAATGGTTATGTATGATTCCATTCTATGCGGTCCTCTATCAATGCACTAAAACAGCGGGCAGAAATCTTTGTTTATTTTGTTCAAAGATTTATCCCAAGCACCTAAAACGCTGCCGGGCACATAGTCAGCACCAGTAAATATTAGTTGAATGAGCGATGAACGTTTGGGTCATTTCCAGTTTTTCATTATTCCAACAATGCCTCAAAGAATACTCTTCCAAAAGGACAGCTTTTCCTGTCCTCATGCGCTTGTTCTCAACAAGGATGGATGCTGAAACGTGTAACAGTTGTTTCTATAATGTACTAGGAAAAGAGAGATTCAGTAGAGATCCCATTTTAAACTTTGAAAGATCTTACCAAATTTCCCTTCAAAAATGTTGGTCAACTTCCAGTCTGCACCTCTTTGCCTACACTGTGCCAACACAGAATCTCTTCAAACCCTTTAATCTTCAAAAGTCTAATCCATGAAGAACTGTATCTCATTCGTATTTCCCTAATTATAATTTGAGGCTGAGCATCTTCTCATTAATTTATTGGCCATTTCTATTTCACTATCAGAGGAGCCTCCTTTTCACGTCCTTTTGTCCTCTTTTTGGGGGGTTTGTTGGGGACATTTTCTTATTGGTTGTGAGAATAATTGTATACATAAGGAAAATCTGTGGGAGCTGCTTTCAGGAAGGGAAGAGCCTAACTACAAAAGGGAAGAAAGTGTATAAGAACAGGCTATGGGAGGAGAAGGAAGTATGCACAGACAGAGGTGACTTGAGGGCACCTTGGAACCCAATCATTCAAACACATTACCATCTGACATGTTCACTTAAGCAGGAGAGAAAAGGGGGAAATATTAGCTAGTTGGTGTTTTGGAATGCAAAAAGAGTCAGTCCCCTTCCCTTTGTGCCACAGCTCTAGCAGCTGGTGGTTACTGGTGGACCGTTAGCAGGAGTCCTAGCGTTAGCAGCCAATATGGTCCTTTACTCCTCTGCGAAAGACTTTGGGTTTCTTCAAAGTCTAGGCCATCCGTGGGAGAGTGTTGGGTATGTTAATGCCATTCATCATGCATGTGTTGCTGGAAAGAATTAATATAACCCTCTTTCCTCAAACAGGAATTCCCTGCATAGCAGCCCTGGTGGATGCGTTACCATTAGAGATGGGAAACTCCGTACCTAATGACACAATTTATTAAATGGCTTAAATGGGATGTTCCTCCTCCTCCGTACATATTTTGAGCTTTTTGGTTGCAGTTTTCTAATTCTGCCTTTTGGAGGGGACCCAGGTCTTTAGACATTTAAATACAGCTATGCCCTTGATCTCTAGCT
Source organism: Tursiops truncatus (assembly GCF_011762595.2). Lineage (NCBI taxonomy): Eukaryota > Metazoa > Chordata > Mammalia > Artiodactyla > Delphinidae > Tursiops > Tursiops truncatus. Next base: position 69,625,670 of record NC_047043.1, read on the forward strand.
TATATAGCCTAACCATTCTTTGCCCTCTCAACCAGTCATCCTCCACTTCTTTTAGTCCCCTCTCTGTACCCTAACATACATGGGGTTATTACAGTGTGACAGGGCTCCTCTTAGAGAATAATTCCCTGAACAGAGTCTGAATCCAAGTCTTCACATGTGTCCTTACCTGTGCTAAACACTATTTTAAAACAATCAATACATTCTTACATTTCATTGATTTCTTAGCATCTGCTGTACAATGATGACTAATATTCAAATCTGCAATTGATTAAACTCATATCCTGGTGGCAGTTTCCCTTCCATTCACACACACACACACACACACACACACACACACACACACACCCCTGAATTTTAATTCTAAATATAAACTTCATTGTTTTCATTACTGAATATTTGCTTTACATTTATCTTAACTAAACTTGCTAAGATATTTGTCAATTCTAATCTTGTCTTCCACTGTTTTAGCTAACCTTCCCAGCTTTGAGGCATCACGCTTTCAAAAAGTGTATTATCAAAGGCTGTATACGATGATGACAGTTGGGCACCTCTGGCAACCTCCCTGCTGACATGACAGGATTCCCTAACCAACCTGCCTAGGGTTGAGTTGTTTAATCATCTGGTAAGAAGTACACACACACAGACACACACACACACAAGTTGGTGTTGAATGCTTAGCTGAAATCCTGCCTTTGTATTAACCTTCCAAAAAACAGTGTGAGTTTGGCAATACCTAATCTTAGTGAACAAATAAAGATTAGAGATTATCAATTTTATTCCAAGTTTCATAAACCACTGACTGAATAACTTGTTCTGGAATCTGGGTGTGGATCAATATCAAACCTACAGTACTTCGTAAACACATTTTTCTTTTCAGCACTTAGTGGTAATGCTCAGGAGGTGGGTACAATTTAGAAAAGCTTAAGAAAAGGGAAAGTTAATTTCCCTCTTCTTTAGGCACTTTCATACACTGTTGGCAGGATCGTAAATTGGTATAAACTTTTTCAAGGGCAACTTGGCACTATCTATGAAAATTCCAAATAGGCACAGGCTGGGGTCTAAAAGTCTCCTGAAAAGCAAGTTGGACGGATACACAGGAATGAAAAGGATACAAGGATATTCACTGGATGTGGATCACAGGAGCAATTAATGAGAAGTAAACAAAATTCCTGAATATTCATTACTCATATAGTAGAATCTTCAGAAGCCATTCAAGAGTGATGTATATTTATATTCATCAGAAGGAAAGAGTATCACAAAATATAGTTGAATGGACGGTGAAGCAGGTGGGAAAACAACATGTCCATATAGGTATGTGTGTATATGGACACACACACACATACTTGCATATGTGAGAAAAGTCCAGAAAGATGAGCACAAAATACTGACCGTTACTGTTAGGTGCTTGAATTTCAGGGAGTTGACTTCCTCCTTTCTTTCTTTCTATATTATTTGAATGTTTAATAAATGACAGGAAATAATAAATGAAAGAACAAAAACTTTTCTGTGCTCCATATACAAAATTGCTGATATATAAGTTGTTTCTCAGATTAGGGGGGAATGGTATCAAAATAATTTTAGTTTAGGGGAAGAGATTCCTGAGACTGACCTTGGAGAACTTAGACTTCTGCTGTCTTCTATTTTGGTGAACTTCAAAAAACAGAACAGGCCACAGCTCCCCTCCTTTCAGCCTGGTCCTTTAAAATTCTGATTACTCTTAACCAATCTCTCTCTAGTCTAGCAAACTAGCACAGTAAACTTCCTCCAGGAGAGACAATGAACAAACCTGGCCCCTGTCAAATACTAAAGAATGCATGTCCTTCACAGTTGGAATGAATGTCCTGGCTGTAGCTACACAATACCGTTGGATGGAAAAGGAAGGGTTCCCAAGGTCAGGCTCAGGACCAATGCACTAGTGCCAAATTCAAATCCTCCCCCAAGAGCCCTAGGGCCCTCATCTGGATCAAGTCAGTGTCCATCTGAGTTTTGCATCATGGGCCAAAGATTGGGAGTATCTCTTTGCTGGGTCTTTTCAAGTTGAGAGAGTTAACAGTAGATCTCTGAGTTTAGGAAATATCTTGTAATAACACGGCATTGCAGTAATGTATAGGCTAAACTCATGCAAAAAATATTTGTCTCATTCCCACACACTGAACTTGATAATTACATAGGAGCTGGCTATTAAGGACCCAGACATAAAGGAGTGGGTTAAAAAGCATAATTACGGCTCAGAAATAGCACGTGCCTGAGGACATTTCAGACCAGGTCCCACTCCATCAACAACAACAAAAAACAGCACCCAAAATCAAATGGTAGGCACTCTCTCTAGCTCCGCCCCCACCCCGCCCCTTTCTCTCTCTTTCCCCCTTATTTTGGGAAATAAACCATGAAAAGAATCATGCACCATAATGATCATTTAGGAACAAACTTGAGATGGAAACCGGTAGCAAAATAAGGTCCTTAGTTCTGGAATTTTAAGGTTAAAGGCCCAAGGATCTCCTCTCAGGTCCTGAAACATTATAGGACACTATTTGACATCTGTGCTTCCGAGAAAAGACCGAAAATGTCCATGTCTCATGGGCTGTTTAACTGAAGGAAGCTATTATTTTATCCTTAATATGGTGGGGGTGAGGATGCATTAATGAAAGACTCAAATCATTACTGGCCAACTACTCTTAAGCATGCAGAAAACAAGACCATGACCTGGGAGGTGCCCAAGCTTCATCAAATGTAGGGCAAGTTCTCATAGGCAGAAATGACCCAGCAATTGAATCTCAGAAGCCACTTTATCATTCATCAAAAATGCTGGTTTCAAACTTGCTTCACGTTGACAGTTTTCATATCTTACTCTCCCTGAAGAATACAGAGTAGTTCCCTATCATCTTGTTTATCAGATAGAAACAGTTCAGCTGCCGGGCAAGGCCAACCTCCCTCTTTCCTCCTGAACAAGTGACCTCTTCCCAGCTTCCTCCACAGAAACTCTCCACAAGGATGCTCTATTTCTAATCCCACGTCCACACCCATTCATCTCTACCCTGGTGCTTCCCTTGTCAGGAGCGACTCCTCCCTACAAAACCAGGTCACAGCCAGGCTCAAATGTACCCTGTTAAGACAATTTCCACAACTGGAAGTATCCTGGAGAATAAAGAAAAGTAGAAGTAGAGTCAGAAGGCCTGGATTAAATGGTCAAAGTTAAGTCACTTAATAGCTGTTTAACTACCAGCAAGTTACTCAACCTCTCTGATTCTGTGCAAATGGCATTGTCAGCCTAGGCTGCTAGATATCAAGAGAGGTGCTCTAGGTACCTGAGTTCAGTCTGTGGCTTCTGATTCCTTTTTATAGCCCTAGAATGTCTGGAACAAGGCTCAGATTCTCTTTGTGCTGAGTAAACTCTGTTGATCAACTGTCTCTCTTACCCATTATCATTGTGTGCCCTGTGCTGACAGGCTTATTTCCACTCCCACCCTCACTCCTGTTACATGGTCCTGTATCAGCCCCCAGTTCCACCTCTTCTGGTTACAATTGCAGCCAAAGGCCAGCCCAAACCCTGCCATTCACTTTACGTTTACAGTAGCTGAATTTGCAAGGATATCTATAAAGAGAGAGTGAGCATTTGGTGACCCAAGGATTCCCACCTTCAGGGGCGTAAGGGTTGCTGGTCTCCTTTAGTACCTCAATGCCTCCCAAATGCTGGTCTGTCAGTGGGATCCATCAGCTTTTAGTGTCCTTCCTCTGAAATTCTGAGGGTGTAGGTCATTGGGTTGGCCCTCCAGTTGGTATTTGGTGAAGGTGGGGAAGAATCTCAAATGTCCATGTCAAAAGAGAGCCAGGTTTAGGAACTGCTGCTGCAGTTAATGTTAACTATTTTAAACTTTAAGACACACATAAATTCTTTTTGAGAATTATGCCTGAGACAGCCAGAAACATTACAGAGAACCAGAAATTCCTTTTATTTTCCACTCTAATTTGTGACCTTCCTTCTTTATCTATGAGACTATGGGGCACAGCATTAAGACTTGTGGAAGTTCCAAGCTGGGAATAACTTAGAAAAGGTCCAGTATTTTTCACTATTTGTTCTTGGTATGCTACTACTGAAGAATAATCAGGAAAGAATCCTTTCTTCCTCTTTCTCAAGTTTTCTCACTTCTTTAGGGATGCCTCTGTGAAGTTTTGGGAAGCTTACATGCCATAAAGATCCTGGCGTTGTTGAGTATAAAATCCAGCATGAGCATATTCTGACTCTGTCCCTGAATAAGTGTGTGGTTTTTGTTTGGTTTGTTCCAGAAGCTCTTTCTTTGATTTACGTTTCAGCAGTGTAAAGGATATGAGAAACACCTTAACTTCCTGGCAAATTTTTAGGAGAATACTGCTTTAAATGGAGAATGAGCCCTCTGCTTTCCCAGAACTTTTCTCTGCATTCTCTGACTTTGGGAACAAAATATAATACTTAAAAAACAAACAAATAAAGGAATCAACAAAAAGCAATAGAATTTAGACCCAAGACTTTACTTCAGAGGGTTCAAGGTAAGGAGAGTAATTGCCTACAAATCAATCAACAGATGGAGCAAAGGAGGGGAAAAGATGTTGTGCTGTTTCCTTGATCCCTATCTGAATTCCCAGAGTTCCACAGAACATTCCGAAAGTAATTTGGCTTTTGTGCACAGTGTACAGGGACTAACATTTTTCAACAGAATTTCATAAGGAGATAGGATAATTTTGGATCCTGCTCTCAGCAGAAGCTGAAAACTGGGTGCTGCTAAGAGGACAGAAATGGTCTTTTTTACATGACCACTCTTCTGAAAAACCACCCCAGGGGTGGAAAATCGCCTGCCCTAACCACACTGAGAATCATGGTGGATTTGCCCAAGAGAATTCCTGCTCATAAAAATCTGCAAAACAGATCTGTTAGAACAAAACTGTAATTACAAACAGAGCAAGAATCTCACTTAAATAATTTTGCAGCTATAATGCCAACTGATTCAATAACCGCCAAACTTGATCAAACTCATCAGAATTGACAAGATTTGAGTCCCCTAAAGGTGATTACTGAGCATGTTTGACTGACCACCAAACTATGTGAGACGCTAAAAAAAAGAATAAAGAACAGGACAATAGATTTCAATCCAAGCGATTTAAAATATTCAACGATTTTCAGTACGACCCAGCAATCCCACTACTGGGCATATACCCTGAGAAAACCATGATTCAAAAAGACACAGGCACCGCAATATTCATTGCAGCACTATTTACAATAGCCAGGTCATGGAGGCAACCTAAATGTCCATCGACAGATGAACAGATAAAGAAGATGTGGTACATATATACAATGGAATATTACTCAGCCATAAAAGGGAACAAAATCGGGTCATTTGTAGAGATGCAGATGGACCTAGAGTCTGTCAAACAGAGTGAAGTAAATCAGAAACAGAAAAACAAATATTGTATACTAACACATATATGTGGAACCTATTTGCAGGGCAGGAATAGAGACGCAGATGTAGAGAACAGATGGGTGGGCACAGTGGGGGAAGGGAAGTGTGGAATTAATTGGGAGATTAGGATTGACATATATACACTACCATGTGTAAAACAGATAGCTAGTGGGAACCTGCTGTATAGCACAGGAAGCTCAGCTTGGTGCTCTGTGATGACCTAGATGGGTGGGATGGGGGGTGGGTGGGAAGGAGGTCCAAGAGGGAGGGGATATATGTATACATATAGCTGATTCACTTCGTTGTACAACAGAAACTAACACAGCATTGTAAAGCAATTATACTCCAATTAAAAAAAATTAACTGTTTGGCAGAAAAAAAGGGAGAACTTTTATCAAGTGTATTTTTTTACCAAATTCCAGAAATGGAAGTAAAGTGACAGTAGGTGTCCAAGGTCATGTATATGTGGGTGACCTAGTAAAGAAATATGAAATGCCTGACATCTAGCCAACACCTAGCTCCTTCCACTTTGGAGAAAGTAAGAACCAAGAGTGAAAGGATGCTCTGTGAATTCTTGTGGCCGTACCTGTATCCTCATAGATTATTTCCATGCTCAGTGGAGTTATTACTAAACTAAAGCATCACACATCACTCTAAAATTTTCCTCAGAGAGAAATTATAGCTTTCTACTTCCTCAGTTCTCTTGGTCTGGGTCAGAACATTAATATTTGTTGGACAGCATGTTTTTAAAGTGGGAAGATATTTCAAAAATCAAATATTCTGGTTTGTTTCAAAGGATATGTTCTCAGCTAAAGTCTGATGCTTTCTTCCTGTGGGGGTAAGCCACAGTTGGCCACAATTCACCAAAGTTTCCACCAGCTAACAATAAAAAATTATGTCCCCTTCTAAAGAAACAAGAGAAAAATTACACTAAAGTTGCATTTCCTTTCCAGTCTCCAAAGACAATCTGAACAACTGGCTCAACATGCCAAATTAAGCCATGAGAATTTATCCATATCTAATAAGGATTAGTAAATGTTACAACATTCAACACGGCCTTAACAAAATTTATACTCCACCTTCTAAGGCGCTGGGTTCAGCGTGGTCTTGTTCCAGCCCTGACAGAGGAGGATATGCAGCCTAGTCCTGCAGTGTCCTCTGAGAAATCCCAATCATGTGTACAACAAGCAGGAGGGCTTTTCGCGTGATTAAAGAAGGTTTCTTTATACAGAAATAGTACCTTTAGAACCAGAACGTGGTAACTGAGCTAACTACCTAGGGAAGATTCAGGTGTCTCTCCCCTCAAGCCCAAGATAATTTTTTTGGAAGCGGAAAACCTAGTGATGGAACCTGCTTTGCGTCTTGCCAAAGCTGGGTGTCCACCTGCAACTTGGAAAACTTTGGAAACGTTTCTAAGTTACATATCTGGAGGGAGGAAGATTAAGACTTCTACACTTTGGGCTAGCCAGCTCTGACTGGGTCTGCTCCATTCCATTTCTCATCCATACTTGCCAGAAGTACAAAGAGGCAACTGGGACATTTGCTCATAGTATCTGCTATTAAGATAAATCGGCAACACTTAAGTGTCTTTGGTTCATAAAAAATAATCCCCCAGAGATGGCTCTTCCCCCTCCAAAATATCAGCCTTTTGTTTCCCTGCCTCACCAAGGATTGCATCACTAGAAAGCTCAGGAACACAGAGGCTCTCCCTGGAAGCCCGACCTCATCTCAAGAATTCTCAGAAGACCCTGAGAAGACCCCCAGCAGACCTCCCAGGAGCCTGGACAAGCAAGACCGGGGCTGGGAGATCTGGATACTCTTTTCCTGGAAGGAAGATGTCTGAACCCACACTGAACTGGGTTCTTTCAAGGCAATGTCTGCACCTTCTGCACTATTTGTTTTTCTTTAAGGATAAATCACGGTCTGGCTCCCAGAAAAGCAGAAGACAGAGGCCTATTTATGAACATTGTCACTCAATTTCTTTCTTCTTTGGTCAAGGGAACAAGTCATGTGGAGTGGGTCTGTGTCAATGGATTGTCACGAGAGACTGTTTGGGACCATCATTCCTCAATGCTACCCTGTGGGGGAAAAAAAACATAGCCCTGTCTTTGCACCTCAGAACTGAGATCAACATCCTGCACATTTGTGCAGCCCTCAGCGTTTTTAAAGACCTTTCCCCAGAGAAGATGCTTCATGATAATGCTTCTCTGTGAGTTAGACAGCAAACAACATACCCATTTCACAGGAAGGTAAGTTGACCTGCTCACCATCATACAACTACTAAGTGAAGATGAGTCGGGATAACACAAGCCAAAAGAGCAAAATTCAGAGCCTCCCTTCTTCTCTGTCATCTTTGAAATCTAGAATTCTCAAACATTCCCTGGTGGGAAAGATGGCAACTGTGTTGCAATGGAAAACAAAGGGGTTGACTCTGTTACCCCTAAGGTAGATTCGCTCACTAACTCTGTGACTTGGTTTCTCCATTTGCAAACTGGAGACAATGATGGTATTACCTCATTGAGTTTTTGTGAGGATTGCAATAAAACAACAAAAGTACAATGCTGTGCCTAGAATATCATTTCTTCAAGAAATAATAGCTGTGTTAATATCTTACTGAATAATATAGCTCCCCTACTCAGCTGCAGGCTCCATCAAAGCAAATACTGTCACTTTCCTGTGCATCCTCAAAGTCCTTGGTATAGAGCAAGTACTCAGCGTACTATATATATGAATGTGCTGGAATAGTTTCTGACTATCAGAACTGTGAAGAGCTAAGAGGTCTGTTAGTTTAATCCCTTCACCTTACAGATGGGGAAGCTGAGCCTGTGAGAGAGAAGCAAAACGAGCTGCCCAAGGTTCTCAGTGTGTTGGGGGTCAGAGCTGGGCTAAAACTCTGATCCCCAGGTTCATTCCCAGATCCTGCACCTTCTATTACCTGCCAGGGCTTTCTTGGCAGCCCACCTGGTGAGATGGGCTCCCTTGTTTTGTTTACAGATCAAAGATTTAACATCATACTTTCTGGATGGCTGCTGAGTCAGACATCTTAGAGAGTATCTGGCCCCCAAACCCGAGAAGACTGACAACAGAAACTCTGCCTGACCTTGTGACCCACACACCTGCTTCCTACCCTAGCACCCAAAGGGGCTTTGGCACACCCACGGTAGCCCAAAGCAGTAGGGTTTCTGGTTGGCTTCTGAGCTGTGTTTGTAATTCTAGGAGCGCTGAGCCATGAGAGAGAGGAAATAAACCAGCCTGGAGATGATTGGTTAATCGGAGGTTTCTGGGGCATAAGAACCAGCCTGGACTGAGACCTTCTGAGTCACCACTGTTGTTCAGTCAGTTGTCACTGTTTTCTGAAATGGACCGCCTCTCTGTCCAATCTGAACTTGTAAACTCCTTGCACAATTCCACTGCGCAAAGATCATCTGAGTAAAGATTTCCTGGCTGTGCCCAATGGGCATTTCCAAATGGCCATATCAGGGCAAAGATAAGAGAATGGGGTTTTGGTTGTGTGCTGATTTTTTAAAAAATTTATCTCATCTAAACACTGGTGCTGTGGGGTTCTGGCTCCCCCACCTTGTCAACTCAGCAACTGCACTTGGGATCTGACCTCAGAAGAACAGATTCCAACTCTCCTGGCTGCAGTCTGTCCCCACGGACCACTCCCTCCCCGCACAGTACTCCACATGGCCTACTCCCACCTCCCTGCAAGTCTTTGCTCACCTGTCCCTTTCTCAAGGAGGCATCCTGGGAATGCCCTATTCAAAATCACCCCCAGACACCTCACAGAACATCATCTTCATTTTTCTTCATAGCCTTTATTGTCAATTAACATGCCATATATTTGATGTCTTTATTTTGTTTCTTATTTGTGTCCTCCACTAGAATACAAGTTCTCTCGGGGCAGGGATTTTTGTGTTTTGTTCCCTATGGTACCCCCAAGGTCCAGAACAGTATCTGGCATATAGCAGATGCTCAATAAAGATTTGCTGAATGAACTGCCCATTTTGTCCCATGACTACTCCCCTTAGAAGTCATGAAAATCTGCCTCTGCCTCTTGCTCTCTAAGTTTACCTACCATTTGTCCTAGAAGAGCGACATTCTTTCCCAAATCTATGAGACTGGCATGTTATTAGAAACAAACTTAACACAAACAGTTGACATTTATGTAAAAATTTTAAAATGTCAACTACTTTGTAGAAGAGAGCTATTGCTTAATTCTCTAAAATCCTTAAAATACCCGTAACTCCAATATTTCAACTTTGGGGCATTAATCTTAAGGAAAATAACAGAAAAAAAGATTTATGTATCGAAATGTTCACCAAGTGAGATTATAAAAGTGAAAAACTAGAAACGATTGAAATCCCAACAATAGGAGAATGACAAAATTAATTATGGCAGTGATGGAAATCACAGAACCAAGATATATGTGTTTGAAGACTTTTAAGGACATCGGAAAATGCACACAATATCAAACATTTATAAAGCTAAAAAAGCTTTATTATGTAGTATGTCATGTCTTTGTTCAAATATGTATGTAGACAATGGAATGTAGGCAAGTATAAATCTTATACTTATTATATCTTATACTTACACTTATACTTATTTCCGAGTGGCAGGATTATGGGTGATTTTAGTTTTTATTCACATTTTCTAAGTTTCTATAATGAGAATACATTATTTTTACAATAAAACATTTATTTATATGCTTTCAACTGTGAAAAGTATCATTTACATAATGAGGATGGCTACAAAATTAAGTCCTTATTACTTTTTAAGAAAATTTTTATTAGAGTATAGCTGCTTTACAGTGTTGTGTTAGTTTCTACTGTACAGCAAAGTGAATCAGCTATACACATACATATATCACCTCTTTTTTGGATTTCCTTCCCATTTAGGTCACCACAGAGCATTGAGTAGAGTTCCTTGTGCTATACAGTAGGTTCTCCTTAGTTATCTATTTTGTACATAGTATCAATAGTGTATATAGTCCTTATTACTTTTTAATATAGTGCTACATTGAAAAAAAACAGTAAACATGGGGGATTCTGGAACTTGTGCCTCTGCATGTGGTAGAGGATAACAAAAGAAAGTGGCACTTCCCAAAAGGAATATGGAGTTGAGTAAGAGTAAAGAGAAATGTTAAATTCTGAGTTTGATCATTGTGTTTCTGTAATCAGGAGAGAGGAGGGTGAAAAATCCTTTTCCTGTTAATTACTTGAAAAAGCCAAAAAAGAAGAAATTCTGAAGCCAGGAAAGGGTAAACTCAGTCCGTACAACAATGCAGATCAATGACAAAATCGGCATGATTTAAACACAATTATTCAAGGGGTAGTATGAAGCAAAAAAGGGGCAGGGGAAGGACTTTTCTTTCATTTTGAAATTCAGCATCAGGAAGACACAAGGGCAGGAAGTCGGATCTTTTTTCAATTCAATTGAAATGATAAGGTGAAGACAACCTGAAAGGACTTTTAATTATATGATGAGAGGAAGGAAAGGAGGGAGAGAGAGAAAGAGACCAGGAGGAACCTGTTTTTGTATGTTAAATGATGAAGAAGAAACTGGAAAACTAAAGGAAAAAAGGCTTTCAAGCAGATATCCTGAGAATGAAACACAAAGGCTCCAAGAGGCAAATGTCAACATTTCATGCGGGAAAGCAGAAAATGCAACACACTTGATCAAGCCCGTAGCCCTTTCTCCCCTTGGCAGTGGGTGACGCCTGGTGATGCAGGAAGAGATAAATCGCCCTCCCCAGCCTGCACATGTGACCCCGGGGTCACGGCAGGAGCTGGCTGGGGCTGCTGGAGAGGCTGGGAGTGGTGCTCAGGGTCACAAAATAAAGCCTGCTTTTTATGCTCCTTTTTAACCCCAGGTCAGGGGGGCTATGACCCAAGAGGTATAGCACCAAGTTGGGGACATCTGTTGGGAAGACCATGAAAGAGTTTTGGAATGAGACCCCTCACTAGCCGTGGCATCTTTGCCTAATTCCTGGACCATTGTTTCCTCATCTCCAAAATGAGATTAATAACAACTGGTTTTCAGAGCTGTTATGAGAATTAAATGAGATAATATATTTAAAATTTCTAGCCCAGTGCCGGGTATACGTAAGAGGTCAAAAACTGTTAGCTCTTCCTACTCTAAAATGTGAGTAGAAAAACTATGATGAATAGCAAGAATGCTGCACACATTACACCCACACTTGATTTCTCTTAAAGCAATGTCAGTCTAAGGTCCCCCCAAAATCTACACAGCATAACCGCTGGATCCCTCCCTCCCCAAAATACAATGGCTCCCTGGAGGCTGACATCTTGGAAACTCTCCCCCATATACACTATCTGAATGTTCTTGGAGGCAGTAATGAACAGGTTAAAGCTGAGGGGATTTCAAACATGTCTAATCCAATAAGAGGCTTGGTAGAACATGCGCTATCACTTAAAGAATAACTGTTTAAAAATAGAGCGCAGATGTGAAATTTGAATTAAAAAAAAAGAGAAAGACAGCACGTGAGAGATCTTCTTGGCATTTGTATACTCTTCTCTGTTTGGTCACCTTCAGCTAAGCCTGTTATTCTGATGTCCTGTGCCAACGGCTAGATACTGCAGGGGGTGCTTCAAATGACTGAAACAAGGCTGGCAAATCACTCTAAAACTTACAAGTCAGACCTGTCTCCCCCTTTATGTATTTCTAAAAGTGGGGGAATGAAGTGGTAAAGTTGGTCTTTTCAAGTTTTTCTACTTCAAAAGGTATACTCCAAAAGCAAAGAGCGAGTTTTTCTAAGAGTAGCAATACTTACACTAGGATCCTTGAAAACTTAAGAAAGTATCATGGTTGGATGGTCATTTGTCACAAAAGATAGGCTACGGATTGTCAATTATAACATCCACAGGAATGCCTATTTCGGCAGGAAGTATTCCCTGCCCCCTCTAGCAAGCAAAGACCTTTGCACATCGGTAACATTTCTGCACCAAAAAGTAGCAGTTTGCTCTGTCATCTGTTTCATGAGCTAATATCTGCCTTATAGGTGGTAGAGATGATTAAAAAAAAACAACCCAAGGCTCAAGGATAAAATCAGTATCAACATCTTCTATAGCCCAAGAGTGCCCCACACAGCACCACCAAAGGTGCTCCGTGAATGTTTAGGGAAGGGAACTAAAATGGTTTAATTAATTAATTTATTAACTGGTTTTTAAAACATGGCTTCCTTCAAATGGGAGACTCAGAAAAGTGGTCCATCAGAGTCCGCCTGATGCTTTGGGAAGGTGGATTTCTAACAGGGATTTGAGAAACATGGATTCACAGAGAAAACACTTTGCCTCCACAATCTTTGAGCGCTAGTTTGTGTTGTAACTGGCAAACCAAATGGATTCCCTGAGTATTGGGATTGAGGCACCAGTTGCCTAGAGTAAGAAATGTCTCCAGGCTAAGAGAGCAGAGTAGTATCCTGGCCAATCACTTGGACACTAAGAGTATACTGTCCTCAGTAACACCAAGGAGTTCAGGTTTTACCTCTGTGAGGATGCCCTGCCCTTGGCCTGCCGAGGAGTGATCTAAGTATTTCTTTTTTAGAAAGGGGTTCTCTAGAACATACTGTAAAGACCCCTGGCACTGAAGTCAATGATAAATAGAGATGTGGCTAGATTCTACCAGTGGGTCATGAACAGCTTAACCCAAAGTGAGTCTACAGTGAAAACCAATGCATTTGCATTCCAGCAATTTGATCTGGGGCGAGTCTGTGATGCATTACAATGCTGGGATCAAATCAAGCTTTTCTGGCACTCATCCAACCACAACATGAGGCTATGGGAACCCTATTGCATGAAGTTCCTTCACTGCTGTTCAATTGTGCTCACCTCCTAAACCATAAAGGGTAATTAAAAGTCATCTGCATACCATGTAATGGAAGTGTAAATGGGGAGCACAACCAGGTGTGGCCCCAAGTACAGGGGGAAAGAAATGCCTGGTCAACCATCCCACTCAGGTGATTCCTGCTTTCCTTGACAGGATGGTTCTACCTCTGCTGAGATCCAATTTTGGCTAGAATCTCATCCTTACAACCAGCTCTCCTGAATACTTCCCAGGGCAGAGTCTGCCTTCTCCCACTCTTGGCCATACCTGTTTGGCTAATTCTTAGACACAATCCTATGATGGTCTGGACACGATAGGGGAGGGGGAGACATACCCAAATCAGTTATACTGTGCAGACCTGGCATAGCCTCCAGAATGTTAACCTGGACATAGGACTTCTCTGCAAGCTCTGGGGGAAAACACAAGAGAATCAGTGGACTAGTCTTAACGCCTTTCTGTTCCCAACTGACCAGTGGGTAACCAAAAGCAATGCCAGAACTGGTAGGAAGGGGAAAAGAAAACCAAGCACAATTTATCTCTGATCACAAAAGTATTCTAACTGGTTCTGAGAAATAAGCTGGTTCTAATTTCAACTAAACAATAGTGTCTGGCCCTCATTTTAAACAGGCATTTTCATCAAGGATGTACATTTCACTACTTCAGCACACAAGGGAGCATTTGGGAATAAGGCTTAGGGGGTAAGATTTAGTTTTAAGCTTCCTTCAAAACCCTTTAGCAGCAGGAAAATCCAATGATTTCAGAATTAATTATTTTGATGTCAGTCCTTTCTTCAAGGGTGGAGGAAAAGAGTTGGGGGGATTGGATCCAAGACACAGAAGAAGGAAAGATGGTAAATTTTAATAATATTTTTTAGAACTACCATCCCTAGAGAAAGAACAAGAAAATTTAAAAAACAAAACAAAACCAAAAAACCCTTAACTAATTCCCAATTGAGTCCCTCTCCCAATATTGCAAAAATCTAGAAGGAAGATTCTTTTTTAAGAAGAGGTAGAATAAAAGTGTCAGGGGTGTGTGCTTGTGAAGAAATGGAATCGGGAAGAACACAAAAATTGGATAGACTTATATGTCTACTACCAAACTATGATTAATCCTTTATCTTCTTGTAAGCAACAAGTAACAGAAAGTTAATTTGTACTGCTCTCCTACCTTTATACAGCGCTCAGCCTAGAATCAACTCAGATGTCAACACCTGAAGAGAGTCATAAAGATTCTTTTGGTGTTAAGCATAGTTGGAATTTCTGAACTGATTTCACATCATCTTCTCTGGCTCTCTTGATAGGTGTTTAATGGGAGTTTAGGTATTTCTAGGCAAATTAATTTATAAGACGCTCAGACGTTTTCAGGAAAGAAACGGCGGGACTCCCTTTATAACTGCAAGTAATCTCTGCCACATCTGGAAACTCAGTGGCATTTAACTCAAGAAGAACCTCCAAAATTGGAAGGGATCTGAACTAGAATACGGCAAAGAGACTGGAAGGGAAGGTTCAAAATGGACACCACTGCAAATAATTCTAGTATATGGTAAAAGGCATCTCTGCAAAGTGTCTCGCAACGTGGCAAGAAAGAACATGGCGCCAATTCTGTGGTCATGATTCAGCAAGCAGGTCTCCATGTCTTCTACCAACTCGGGTAAGTTGGTGGTGGCTTCCCGGAATATTAGGCTCAGAAGAATTACGAGGCTAAGTCTTGTCTAATGTAATGACTGATCAAAGAAGTCTCTTCTTTTAACAAGCTGCCCTGGCAATTCACTCACTCATTTATGTATACAGTCAACTAATATTTGCTGAATGCCTACCATGTGCTAGCAATTGTGTTAGGCCTGGAGACAAATGGTCAGCAGAAAAAAAGTCAGGAGGCCACATTCTCAGTCCTCATGGAGTTCATTTACTAGCAGGACAGATAGTTTCTATTCAAGTAATCACCAAAACAAATGCAAAATTGCATCTGTTCCAGTGCAATTAAATGATGTACATGTGCTACAAGAGTGCCAAATTGGGGATTTGAACCAGTTGAGAAAGTCCCAGAGGCCTCCCTGAAATAGTGATATTGGACTGAGATTGAATTGAACCAGTAGGTGTTAACCAGGTGAGGAAAAGAGGGAAATGTGTTTCAGGCAAAGGGAATTGCATGTACAAGGCAGAGAGCACGCTGGCTTGAATTTGTCTTTATCCCACCAGCAAGGGAAGCCAGGGAAGATTTTTCAGCAGCGAGAGCCAGAGAGTGATGAGCATTTCATGATACATCTTTAGAAAAGATCATGCTTCTGCCCACTGGGGTTTGAGAACGTCTGGCCTGGCCTGGACTCTGGCTGCAGTTCTCCAAGGCATAGCCACCACTCGGAGCAGGCCAATGGCATGGAGGTGGTCACTACTGTCCACCTGCCTACCTCCTCATAGCAAGGAAACGGCAGGATTTGGACTCCAATGATATGTTACTGAGACTGCCAGAAAGTCAGGGAGGGCATTTTGTCAAAGGGCCCTGTTCCTATTCTATTTGAAAATCTCAGTAGCCATAACAAGCAAGTTCTGGCATTAGTTCTCTGTGGCTCCGATGGAGTGCCAGTGCTTTTTATTTTTTTTTAATTTTTATTTATTTATTTTTTAACATCTCTATTGGAGTATAATTGCTTTACAATGGTGTGTTACTTGCTGCTGTATAACAAAGTGAATCAGCTATACATATATCCCCATATCTCCTCCCTCTTGCATCTCCCTCCCACCCACCAATGCTTTTTAAAAAAATGCAAGCTAAGCACTGGGACTCCTTCAAGGCTGGAGCCAGGGGATTTGGAGAGTGGGCTCAATTAGAGCAACCTTAAACAGGGCACTCTGAGTGGTACTGGAGGGAGTTCTCCCTGTCCTGACACTGCATGGTTGGTGTATTCTGCTTCCTAACTTTGGATAATTTCTGCTCCAGAATATACCACTCTTAGCAGATCCTGCACAGCCTACCCTAGCCCATGACTGCTGTGATGGTTCACCTTTTTGTTCACTCCAGCCTCACTGCCCTCCCTGCTATTCCCAAACACACCGGCACTCTCTTGCCTTAGGGTTTTGCACGGGCTGTTCCCTCTGCCAGAACACCCTTCCCCTAAATACCCACAGAGCTCACTCTCTCACCTCCTTCAAATTTTGCTCACGGCTTCTTCCCAGTGAGGCCCATCCTGTCTACCCTATTTTACGGTGTCATCAGCCCCTCAGTCCTACCCTGGCATGCCTGTTGTTGTTATGCTGGTCTATACTTTTCTTTTTTCTACCACATGACTTACTTATTATGTTTATGGTTTATTACCTTTCTCTCTACCCCCTCTAATTTAACAAGTAAGGTCCATGAGGAAGGGACTGTGGATACTGTGTGTAAAATATCTGTTGTGGCTGAATCCCCAGCACCCGTCAGAGAGCCTGGCACATGGTAGGTATGCAACATGTTGGGTAGTTGGGTGATTATGAGGACAAAATGAGATCACGTTTGTAAACCTATGTATATATAAAACACTCGGTATAGACCTGGCTTATGGAAGTCACGTAATCATTCACACGATAAATATTTATCAAGTGCCCGTTACGTGCTTGGCAAAGTGCAATGGCTATGGGGATTGTTGAATGAGCTACTCGAGTTCAGTCACTGGGAATGATGTGGGCAGAGAGACCTGCATGAGATGAGCTCAAAAGGCAGCCTGGGGCTTCCCTGGTGGCGCAGTGGTTGAGAGTCCGCCTGCCAATGCAGGGGACGCGGGTTCGTGTCCCGGTCCGGGAAGATCCCACATGCCGCGGAGCAGCTGGGCCCGTGAGCCATGGCCGCTAAGCCTGCGCGTCCGGAGCCTGTGCTCCGCAATGGGAGAGGCCACAACAGTGAGAGGCCTGCGTACCACAGAAAAAATAAAAAGGCAGCCTGAAGAGGGTAACACCTCTCATGAGCCCATCTGCCTCAAAATCTTTGCAGAACATTGTGCAGGTGAACACCCAGACCTATGACCTTCCCCTCCCATTAGCCTGGGTGCCTAAAAGAGCTCTGCTCTCCCAAATCAGACATGCAGGTGATGATCACTGAGGTCTGGGACTCACCCTTCTGGGGATGTCCTCTCTGATGGACGTCCATGTGGGCTGCATACACAAACCAAACAAACTTAATAAATGTTGGGGGCCTGTCCAGTGCAGGCTGGAAACTAGGGTCTAGAACTCCTAACATGTCTGCTCCCCACTCCCCAAGGGCTTGGGCTTTAGGGGTGGGGGGACCGGGAAGGCTTTAGTACCAACAACTGTCTGCTCTTTCTCCCACAGTTCAACAGTATATTCTCAACGAGCTGCGACTCCAAGGCATGTGAAAGACAGCAAAGATGAAATTGAAATTAAAATCAAACTATCTCTGAGGGCTGGTGGTGATAAAGTCAGTTAGTAGCAGCAGTAGTAGTAGTAATAGCAGCTTACACATATATAGCACATTGGTGTGCCAGGCATGTGCAAATCACTTAGTATACATTACACCTCACAAACAACCCTTTGAATTAAGTTATTAGCCCAATTTACAGATGAGGAAACTGAGGCTCAGGGAGGTTCAGTATTTTGCTCGTGATCACTCAGCGAACAAGTGCCAGAAACAAAATTCAACCTAAGCAGTGCTACTCCAGATGGCATCTACGAAACCCATTTAAGGCTGTGTGGCAAGAAAGTCTGTTTAAGTATCATGGTGTGTGCAGCTATGAAGCCTGAGCAGGGCACCCAACCTCTCTGGACCTCTGGTTCCTTCTCTGTGAGAGCATCAGCCCTTCTGCTTTGGTGGGAGTCGATGAGTTAATGTATGTAAAGCCCTTTGACCCATACCTGGCACATGCTGAGAGCTCAGAAGTATTAGTAGTTGCTGATGTGATCAAACATCCTAAGCT
This sequence comes from Tursiops truncatus, assembly GCF_011762595.2. Taxonomy (NCBI): domain Eukaryota; kingdom Metazoa; phylum Chordata; class Mammalia; order Artiodactyla; family Delphinidae; genus Tursiops; species Tursiops truncatus. The sequence goes on from NC_047043.1 coordinate 69,643,850, forward strand.
CAAGAGCTCTAGGCAGAACCTACTCTTTGTGAGTGGCTGGAGAACATTCTTAAATGGGTTTTTGGCATCTACTTCAGGTATACAAAGATAAGGGGCCCTCACAATTTCTGGAATACCCATCCGCTTGCAACTCTGAATTACTTTCTGAACATGGTGGGGTATGTGTGGACGCAGGTGGACTATACACACCTGAGCTCTATCACTTACAAGCTGTGTGTGTTGGGCTGGTTATTCCACACTCTGAGTCTCAGCTATGGCCCCTAAAAGAGGAGGTAATCTTGACACTCACACCACAGGGCTGCTGTGAGGACTGTGGGACAAAATCCCTCAGGGACACTGGATTCACATTCTGGGACAAAGTTAACCCTCAGTAAAAAAGGGCGTGCTTTTATAAGCAAATTACTCATTATCTTCAGTATCATTTACAACAAGGATACATAAATTCACATTCTTTCTTGCTCTGTGGCCAGTAGGGTGTGGGGAAGAATTTCAAACCTAAGTCATGGAAAGAAGCCCATCCTCCTCCTTTGCTGCCTCTTTTTCCACAACAGCCCTTCAGACCCTGCTTTAGCCCAGGCAGGAGACTAACTGTGCATGGCTGGGGTTTCCTAAATGTGCCCCATGATACCCAAAACCAAGCCTGTCGTGAATAATGAAGGCTTTGTACAGCTTCCCAGGAGCAAATTGAAGGGCTACACTCAATCCTTCCTGGAATCCAGGAGTGCATTTTCATGATGCTGAGAAAGAAAAAAAGCAGCCTTAAAAAAAAAAAAATTCCTTACTGGGAAGGGTAGAGGGAGATTTGGGGAGGAAAGTATCTCAGAGACAAAAAGAAAAATTTAATCCAATGTGCCTGACAGTAAGGCCTCTGGCATCTTGTCTTCACAGCAGTGCCAGGCTGTTTCAGAAGAGCTGTCCCTGTAGGGTGGCCATCAAAACTAGAACCACTGGCAAATACAAAATAATCAAATTGCATTATAAATCAAGATATAGTGCTACCATCGATGGTTCCAGACTTTATGGCCACTGAATACTGGAAATCATCAAAAGAGGTGAAGGTCAAGATGTGATGTAGGTCTTATGCACCCCCATCCCCAGTGGTGGGGGAGAGTATCTCCTTAGCAGCTGACTGACCTGAGACCTTTGGATCATGTATGCATCGTAGCTGGACCCGTGGTACTTGGCCGTAATATCTGGGCTGTAGCCAGCATCACAAGTGCATGGTATATTCGAGCTCGGGGGCTGTTTCCTAGGTCTATAAACCTGTGGGAGAAAGCTACAATGGTTAGGTGCAAGAGGGGAGGGCACAGGGCGCACAGGGAAGGAATTAAGAGAAAGCAAAGAAGGAGCCCCGACTTGACTTTCTGTGGCCCAGTGGGTGGAGAAACCGGTGTAGAAGATGCACAGCCCCAAACAAAGAGGTCAGATGTAAGCGGCCCCCGACCCCTGGGGCCAGCACTAGCAAGGCATGCTGCTCTGCGGAATGACCCCGATGTCTGGCAGTGACTGGGACCTTCCCTCTGCAGGAGAGGGCACCCAGGCGTGGCAGTGCTTGCTCTCGTGCTCTCTCTCTTTTTTTCTCTCTCTCTCTCTCACACAGCAAGGCAGCCCCATGAGAATAAGACTCTGGTTCAGGGCCAAAGGATGGCTTTTCCTTCCTGAGGAGGGAAAAAGTTGTCCCAGTTGTGAGGGGAGAGAGCTTTTCCTTTCGGGCTTCCTTTCCATTTACCTTGCACACTATGCTCAGCCCAGATCTCCCCAGCAGGCAGAGAGCCAGTCCTGGGGGCTGAAATCAATATGGACGCACTCCACATGGTGCCATGTGGCATTCACAGGCGGCCCTAGCTAAGACGTGGCAGCCACCTTGTGAGACCACAGACCATTGAGCCATTATCTGCTGAGTGGGTTTCATAATGAAGCTAGAATCCAACTGAATATCTTTAACTATTGATTCCAAAAGCCCTCAAGTTAGATATGGAGGAGAAATAATGCCTGAAGATTTCGGGGATGACTTTGCAATATGCTCCAGGTAGATATATTTCCATTTAAGTCACTACTAGAAAACCCTCCAGAAAGCAAAGAACTTTCTGCACAAGTTAGGATTTTATCTCTTCTTCCTTTTCCCTCAGAAGAAGTATAGTGGCCTAGAGAGGAGGGAAAAACAGGTTAACGGGGTAAACAGGTAATAGAAAAATATTTGACTAAATAATGGCTGAGGAGGTCTCCAAGCATAGCGGGTGGGAAAGGGTCCTTGGCCAGAAAGTCCTGGGAAATAGGTGAAGAATCAAAGTTGGAAGAATGGTGAGAAAGAAATCGAAAGAACTGGATGACGGGAGTTACTATTGGGCCCAGAAAGTGAGCAAGACAGAAGGTAACAAGTCCAATGGGAAAGAAGGTGCCCAGAATTTAATTAGTACTTTTTAGGATTTAGTCAGAAGTCATAGAAAGTCCACTGGAAGGAAGAGAGCTGAGAGCTATTTCTGGGGAGATGATGCTAATACAAAAGAAAGGAAAACAGCACTGGTTGCAAACCACACAAGCCCAGGCACATGCACAAAAACACAGAAAAGCAATAAAATATTGTTCCAGCGACAACTTGGGCCATTTCGCTCCTACCTGGTTTTAGCTGCGTGAGCCTGCAGGACGGATGGCAAAATGAAGAGTAGCTAAACCCAGAGAAAGCACCCCAAACCCCAAACCCAGCAAAACACACCATTCGTGCAAAAGGCCCCACCTGCTGCTTTAACTGATGCACAAGTCGATCTTTTTCCCGCTTGAGGGCCATCACTTCTTCCTGTGTCTTTTTCTTTTTGGAGGCAGACAGTTCCAGCAGGGCAATGTTTGCATCTTTTTCACTGATTGCCGCAAGCAGTGCTTCCTGTCTGGTAAAATAAAGATGATTGTGATGATTTTTATAAAGTGAAAAAAAAATCAGCATTTAGAGTTGAGATGAGCCATGAAGTGTTGTCTCATGGGGAGGACCTATGGATAGTGTTTAAGAAAAACTACCTCCTTGACTCTCAGAATGTACAAAGTAGTTCGGGTCAGAATCCCTGAGACCAACACACTGTGTCCTCTGAAGCACGCATCTTTTGATGGTTTCACAGACACAGCTGCATATGAGAAATGGAGGGAGTCAATCTGCCCATTCCCTTCTAAGACATCTACCCATTTATCCATCCAGTCATTCAACCATTCATCCATCTGTCAATCCTTCCATCCAGCTAGCCAGCCAGCCATCTGCCAGGTAAGGTTCTAGGTACCCCAAGACGACTCAGCAAAATTGGGCAGCAACTTCAATATCAAGTATTATTTTTATCATGCAAGGTTTTCTTTGGAAGAAAGGCATGCAGAGATATTTACTAGGGTCTCCTTTAAATTTTCAACAAAATTAGTAACTCTCCCACGCCATTCTACCAAAAACCACTCTCATTTCTCAGTCTTCCTTATCTCAGTAATTACTGCACCATCCACTAAGTAGCCCAGGCCGCCTAATTAGAAGTCATCCTTCATTCCCTTCCTATAAACTTCTCCCAACCACCAGTAACCACTGGTGTAGCTCTGGTAACCACTGGCCGCCCTGGTACAGAGACCAAAGTAGTCTTTAAAAACAATATAAATCCAGATTCCACCATTCGGTTGCATGACAAGTCCATTCCATCACCCATTAAACTTCAAATTCAGACCTTTTACTGACGCCTGCAACTCGTTACACCAACTGGCTCTGAGCATCTCCCTGAGGTCATCTTGTTCCTTTCCTCCCTCCTCAATCACTAGCCTCTAGCACATTTCGTTCCTGATCTCTTTTCTAGTCCCTGAGAATGTTACACTTGTTCTCACCTCATAAGCTTTGCTCTGCCATTCCCTCCGACTGGAATGCCTTTGCCACAAATGGCATGTCTCAGCTCAGAAAAGCCCTCTCTAGCCAGTATCCCTAGCAGTGTCTTCCCAGCTTCTACCTTGTACCCAAGCCACTGGCCTGTCACGTTACACTGTTTTTTCATGGAACGCTTTACTATTTGAAAGGATCTTAAGATACTTTTGTTTCTTTGTTTTCTAGACTTGACACTCCATGAATTGGAACCGCATCTGTCTTGTGCACCACCAATTCTCCAGCTTCTAGAAGAGCATTAAGCATAAAGCAGATGTCAAAAATGTTTCTTCGGACCTAGGGGCAAGATGGGAATAAAGATGCAGACCTACTAGAGAATGGACTTGAGGACACGGGGAGGGGGAAGGGTAAGCTGTGACGAGGTGAGAGGGTGGCATGGACATATATACACTACCAAACGTAAAATAGATAGCTAGTGGGAAGCAGCCGCGTAGCACAGGGAGATCAGCTCGGCGCTTTGTGATCGCCTAGAGGGGTGGGAAAGGGAGGGTGGGAGAGAGGAGATATGGGGATATATGTATGTGTATAACTGATTCACTTTGTTATAAAGCAGAAACTAACACACCATTGTAAAGCAATTATACTCCAATAAAGATGTTAAAAAAATGTTTCTTCAAGAAATAAGTAAGTTCCCTTTATACTTTCTAAAAACTGTGGAAGACACCACTGGATAACTCTTGCTCTCACTTAAAAAAATTACAATGCTTTGACTGCTGTTTAATCACTGATCATTGCTCGCTCAGAAAAGTATTACAGTTTCTTGCTCCCATTTTACAGTGCAATTTTCTGTCAACATCTGTCACAAATTTTAACCTGGAATTTTCTGAGACCATTATTGACTAAGAAATGGCTCTCCTGCTATGTTTCATTTAGTCCTCCTTTCCTCTGAGGAGGACTTGTCTCAACCATTTGTGTCACTTCAGCAATATTCTAGATAATTTAGAAGACCCTAGAGACCCAGGAAAGCCTCCATATTGGGTACTTTCTTGCACACAAGTCCTAGGACTAAAACCTGGTCATGATGCTGTTTTGCCTTTCTTTAATCCCCACCACCAGACCAGGCCCTCTCCAGATGTCTGGACAAGATGGTCATTATTTGGATCTCAGATTTTTTTCCCTTTCCACTATAGGGATTTGTATGGACTTTTCTGGGTCCTGCTCATGCCAGGCAGTAGGAGCTTCTGTCTGAGGATCGGTCAGATGTGAGCAGCAGAAATGTCAGGAAATATCTCCACTTTCCAGAAGAAAACCAGTGCAGGCTGGACTACAAATAACAGCATTAATATTCAGCTTCACAGAGCCTGTCTTCCTCTGGAGAACATCTTGAGACAACAGACATGTTGGCCATTCCTGGCCACTGCATATACATAAGGCCAAGGTGAAGAGGCTGCATGGACTTCAAATCGGGGGGAACCCAAATGCCATCTACTCCAACTTAGCTACAACACACCCAAAGTCATTGCATTATTTTTTGCCACTCTGCCCCAAATAGAAATTTCCAAGTTTTTAAAATGGAAACAACCGAAAAGACCATTATTTGGAAAACTGGAAGTTGATAGTACATTTTGCTATATCCCAATGATTCCCTCTTTACAGCTATATGCAGCCATTTAAAATGCTGATTGAAAAAAAAGCAATGACATATGAAAAGATTTATGTTTGTTGAGAGACTCCATGAGTCTCATATTTCTGCACATTTTATGAGCAAAGGTATTATCTTCTATTCTCACAGTTTTCCAAGGGTGTTTGTAGAGTGAATAGCCTTGGGAGATAGATGTAGTGTCTCCCTTAGGATCTAAGGGTAAACATGCTTACTGCCATGTACGATAGTGTCTCCCTCCAGAGCAAAAGGCAGACATGTTACTGCCCATTATAAAAGATTCAAGTTCCCTAAGCTCAGGGTTGCTCTCCTTTAATGAAACCCATTGCACATACAGCTATTCACCTGGCCCACCTGCCTTGCCTCCATGAGACTTGGGGAAAGGGGTATGGACATAAACATGCTGATGCTATTCTCTGCACCTTGAGCAATAAAGCCGTTGCCTCTGACCCCAAAGCCTCTGGTCTTCTGCCTGCGTCCATGAAACTGAGGCAGGCTAGCCTGTTAGCAATGCCAATAGGGAAAATCTCAGACCCTTCACAGTTTTTGACTTGCAAATGTACACACAATAATATTCCCCAAACATAAAACCATATGCATAGAAAAATAAAATGAGAGGGAAATACACTAAAATGTTAAAAGTCATTATCTAATGGTGGTGGAATGGATAGGCTAGTTTTTACTCTTTTTCTCCTTATACCTTGCTGTGTTATCCTTCCCTCCCACAAAGTATCATAAGAGTAAACATTAAAAAATTGTAAATGAAGCTTTTCAGTCACCAAATAAACTGCAGGTATACATGCTTCAAATCCTTGGCATACCTGAAATGTCCTCATTTTCCCATCAAGGTATGTATGTTCTCTCTGTCCTTCTCATTCTTTAGACACAGGTAGGTGCACACACACATTTTCACACACATACACGTCTGGTACGATCCACATCATCTCCCACTTGGACAATTACAATAATCTCCTAACCAGGCTCCCTATGTCCACTTTTATGTTCCTATGTTTCGTGACCTTTTTAAACCCATTTTCCTCTGCCAGGTCAAAATTCAGAATGAGATAGCTTTAGTAGCTGTTAAAAGCCATCATCGACCTAAAGAATGACCCTTCTAAACTCCTTTTCTCCTACAATTCTATAACTTGGGCTCTTCATCTATTTAACATGCATTGCTCCTCTTATAATACCATCAAAAGCCCCAATAAATTAATTTAAAATTCCCAGTTTTCTCTTGATCAAAGAAAATCATTAATTCCTAATTCTCTATAGATATTGTCACTAAATATAGCCCCAAATCTAATTATTCTTAATTACTGAACCTCAAATATATTTAAAATCATTTTTATAAAAGTGTGTTTAAAACCACTCATCAACACTCATATCCATACAAAATAACAATTTTGTTCTTTGTAACCTTTTCCTTATTGATTGCTTGTTTTTTGGTTTGTTTGCTTTTGGCTAACGAATCTGTTTTATAAGTACTGGTATTATATAATGATAGAACTCTGAATAAAATTAGTGTAACAGGATTACACATATTTGGAAACCCTCATTTAAATACTGGTCTTAAACTGATGATAATTTCTTCTAAAATACCTTGATTGAAATCTACATTCCAGTAATTCCAGTCTACTTAAATCAAAGAGTAATTGGCAGAAGATTTTTTTAAAGTATATAAAACTAGAGAAATATGAACATTTCACACTTTAGGATATCTGGAGAGATGTTCTTAGTATGTTAAGGTTATATCTAGCCATTACCTATTTGTACAGGGATGCCAGGTAAAGCGAATTCTTAATTCTGGGCTGACAGAGCCATTATGTTGTGGGTTTTTTTTAAGGAAAATCTTTACAAAATGAGTTTAAAATAACTTTTTATTAATCTGATACTTTTAAACAAATAGTTTAAATCATTATGAGCTAATTCTGCATGGTTATGGATTTTCATTAACCTTACTTTGAAAGTCAGGAGGTTTTTTTTTGAGGGTGAGGGATACTAAGCCTAAGGTTTTTCTAAGAATAAGTTCATCTGCTAGCCCTACATTAGCTTCTAAACTTTTACAATTTCCATAAGCCAATGAGCTGATATATCTTAAAGCACTTAATAACAAATACTTCACAGTTTTTAGAAAATAGCAGACATTGAAATAAACTAGGAAGCTTAAATTAAATGTTTCTGGGTTGTTTTTTTTTTTGACTCAGCCTTTCAAAACTGAGAAAACTGAAGTATTTGCAGCTCTGTAAAGCCTCCTTTACATCTACATCTTTTTTTAAAAAGGCTCAAGTATAAAGAGCATATACACTTGGCTATAAATTGGAAACACAAAGAAAAATCCTCATTAATTTCTTCATCAAGTAAGCCACCTTTTAGATTCAAGGCCAGATTTACATTGCTTCAGAAATTGTCACTGTCCCATCAAACTGAAGAAAGTTTCTATAAGCCTGAAGTCACTTTCAGCACTTAATCTGTCCGTTTTGCTTATTCACAGACAACATAAAAAGGAACATATATACTCATCTTTAGATAGTTACTGGGGTTAAGTATATGCCAAAAGCTTGCAGAATTATCTTTAGAACACTGCAATGCTGCAGTATACAATTACTAAGGTAATCTGTCTATGCCGCAAAACGTAACTTAAAATATGAAAAGGAAGCCCAAATACGCTAGAAAGGAAGATAAGATAATGCAAAGAGAAATAAATCTATAAGAGTCTGCTGAATGCCAAGTTAAGAAAGTGGACCATAGACAGCATTTTATCAAAGTGCAGCCTAAACAAACGTCAAGGGGAATAATTTCTTTAACAAATATGGGCAACAATGGAGGAAAAAAGGGGGGGATTCTGTGCCCCTGCATGCATTTAGTCAGGGTTAACAATGGATAAAAATATGTGCAAGAACACATTTAATAACCCTAAGCTGTCATTCAGTTTGTAGGAGGTAGTCAAGATACAGCTAATAAAACACCAAAAAAATGGTCTTAGCCACCCTGAAAAAAAATCCTCAAGGGAATAAAACAAAACAGGACTGAAGGGCATCTCCTGCCAAGATAAATGCCTTCTTTCGAGAGTTGCCTGTGGCTAGCCTTCACAAAGAGAGTTCCAGAATCCTCCGATGGTAATACATCTCTACGTCACTTATCACAGTCTATTTAAAAGGGAGCTTTATAAACATTTCTATTTCACTCCCCGTTGCTGTCGTTCTATTAATGATGACTTGGGCCCTGCGAGAGGGTCTAAAATTAATTTTAGGAGTTGTAAATGAGGCGGGCCAATTAGGAACTGTCATAAATTAGATTGGGAGAGAAGCATTAACACAGTTTTTCCTGTGGGCTCTTGCTTTAGTTAGCTGACCCATCTTTAGGAACACATTCGATTACAAAAGCAGATGCTTAAAAAAGGCATTCCATTAAGAAATGTTTGGATAATTTCAAGGGAAAACCTACATTATGTATGGTGCTCAGCCCACAGTCATGTTCTAATCATAATGTGGGGGAAAAAATTCCGCTCAATCAACTTTTCCCAGTTAATTACTGTTTTCTTTCCCTCTTGACCCTGAATCTTCAACCGTAAGTTCAGTAGGAGGTGACTTAAGACAGACGGTGACGAAAGACCCTGTTCAAAACAGCCTCTCTCTTACCCCTGGCATGAGGGTGGGTGAGGTTCGCTATGATCAACCCTGGAGATAGATGCTCATTTGCCTAAATTTTAAAAGCTGTATTTTCAAACGGCATCTTGAGAAAGAAAAGGCTTTTGATATCAATTAATATCAACACTACCCACCAGTAGAATGATGTACTGTGTATACAGAAGGCCCACGCAGAAAGTGAAGCAGCTTGCATGAGGTGGGCCCACAGGGTGAGATATATTTGAACAATGTGAGTTTCAGCAAGGACAAAGAACAGACCAGATTTGTAAAGGCCAGGCTTTGGCAGCCCAGACTCAATGTGGTTTGCTCTCTGTCGCCCACCTAAAACTGACCTCAAGAAATCGTTTACTCCAGTTACAGGGAATTTTGTCTTTGAAACTTAATAGCACACGACTTAAGGGACCACGAGTCTTGTGGAAGTTCTTTGCTCCGTGCACCGGCTTCTACCCCACTACTCTCTCAGGGCACGACCCAGGGAGGCAGCTGGCTCATCCTTGAGCTCCTCCAAGTGCAACCAGTCCAGGCAGCTCTAAAGAGCCAGCATCATGTGCTTCAGGATACAAAGATGTCGGCACCTCTCAGCATCCTGCTACAAAGGGGTATTGGTGAGTCTGAGGCCAGCTGATTTTCCCGTGTGGAAAAGGCCTGAGGTCAAAGGAGGCTGAGTGCCAGGAAGAGGTACTGCCCTCATCCTAAATCGCTTTCTCCATTCCCAGCCCTTTGGAGATTGATAAAAAGGCAATAAGGGATGGGGGGGACCTCTGTCCAGGTCCTGGCAAGGACATGTATGAAGTATTATTGACTACTGTGTGCCTGATCCAGACAGACAGAGAGACAGGGAGGGAGGGAGGGAAAAAATGAGAAAATACTTCTTTTGATTACCTTAGTCTATTTTGAGTTTTTAAAACTTACCCATACAAATAAAATATCACTGAAGTCCTTTAGAGGAGAAGATACTTAGTGCCTTAGTTTTGGAATTGAATATAACTCGGTTTGAATCTCAGCAATATCTTTTGTTTCTGTGCCCCTGCACAAGTTACTTTATGCATCTGAAACTTCAATTTCCTCATAATGAACTAAGAAGGATAACAGTAACTCTCTCAGACTGTTGTAAGAATTAAAAGTGATGATGCAAGTAGAGATGCTGTCCAGTGTCGGACAGGACCACACAAATGTTAGCAATTACTTGTTATTACATAATATGGACACCACCAAATGCAAAGACTCAAAAGTTTTGCATTAATTTCTACTGGGGTCCTCTTTGTAGAAAACATAACTAAATATGCCAATGGGTCTCTTATTTTCAAGATAGACTCTCAGAGAAGCCTCTGAAATTGGTTTCTGTTAAGTTGCCCATTTGACTTTCATGAGGTGATGTTTGTTTTGCAAACAAACTTAAAGGAGAAAATAGAGCTTGAATGTGGAGAAGAATATGTCCGTCATAGAAGAGTTGCATCCAAGAGCAGCCCGGTCTGACTGTTCAATATCATCCCGTCTGAACTGATAGGAAACGCCACACAAAGGTGGGCAGGATGTGATTCATGCAGTGTGAGAAATGGAAGAGTGTTCTGAAAAGTGACCTTTGAAAGGGCAAGGTCAAGTGCAAAATCTAACCAAAGTCAAACAACTTCAAAACAACAACAAAAAATTCTTTCATTAAAGAAAAGACCAAAACTTTAAAAAACTGGTAAAATTGGAAGGCAGTGAGGGCAAGTGAAATGAAAGGGCTCCCTGACCCAAGAGAATACCCTGTGTCAGTGTAATGTTCTATGATGCTCGTTCATTCTTGTTATTCCCATTCAGTGATGAGAAGGCTTCTGTGTTGAGCATTTAACTCTGCCAAGGTAGCTTTCTATATAAAATACACCCAACTAGACTCCCTGGAAAGGTTATTGATGATTGATAATAAGAAAACTAAATACATCTGGACTTCACTGCGGGCCGGAGCTTTGCCAGCATCTACCTAAACTAAACCTGTTGTCCACGGATGATCAGTTACTGTCAAGAGACTTGCCTCATCACATTAACTTTTTGGTTGACTTCAAGGCTTGGCCCCCAAGGCGACTGATCAATTAATTTTTTCTTATTGGTAAGATGTATATGTGTGTATGCATGTGTGTATTATGTAACTATCCCAAAAGATAGTATATTTTAATTTTCCCTCTATATTTAAGGCTACTGAGAATCGTTAGTGAGTCTTTGCACAGAGCAGCAAATCGCCCTCCTGTATCTTGAACTACATACTTCCCTTCTTAATTTGAAATTTTTGTGTTAAGTCAAACCTCCCTTTGTTTATGTTTACATGGAATAGAATATCCCCATAGGCTATACTATAATGAAAAACAAAGCAGATTGTCATGTCATTGCTCTAAGAGGGATATAAGCAGAAGGAAGCACATTCCAGAATTTCGTTAATGCAACATATGAAGAAAATCGAATTAAGGTTCTGTGGAGCAGATCTTTGTAGAGAGAAATACAAAAAAATCGAGTTTGTTGGAAGCAGCTTCTTTGAGAGACCTCCTATTCATGGGAAGGAAAAAGGCAGCTGTGCTCCTGTGTTGGGAGAAGGAAACATGGAGTGATATGTTTACGTGTGCTGTGGATGACCGTAGCGGCCAGGTAAAAAGCAGGCTTCTAGGAGGGGCAGGAAGGTGATACGTGATAAAAAGGAGGGCTAAACAGATTCCCATCAACTTGAATCTGTTCTCCCTTGCTGTGCCTGCCACGGAACTGAACAACAATTCAGGATAACCAATAGAAGTTTCCCTTCGGAAAGCTGATGACTTTTAAGGCATCCTCAAAGATGAGATTTGGCACGTAAATCTCTTTGAGAAGTCTGGATTTTAGGTCTGCCATCTCGTGGCCATTGCAATAAATTCTATCCTTTTCCACTTTTTTTCCAAAGTAGTTACATCTTTATAATCTATATTCTAAAGAGATATCACAAAGGGTGCTTATTTTTTAAAAAATGAACTTTAGCCATAGGAGAGCTCTGCAATGCAGAGGGAGCTAGGACATTTCACATTCTAATCCTCTTTCCACTCACATTTTTCATTCCTTGATGAAAGCCTAGAATCAAATTATCACTTATCAAATTATCAAATAATCATCCCATATGGGATTCGGCCTGCTGAGAAGTCAATTAAGAGGTGATAGGTACGTTTTAGGTACCTTTTTTTTTTTTTTTTAAAGAGGTAAATTAATTGACACATAGTTGCCCACAAATGAAAGTCTCAGCATTTCTGTTCTTGCCATAGATTTGCTAAGAGAACATATAGAATAAAATAGATTGTAAATCCAACGGGGCTTTGCACCTAAAAATTAGGAGGATGTGTCTTTCTGGAAATAACTTAAAAGTCCAAAGGACAGAGATTAAAAATACACACTTCAACATAGTGAGGGGAAGAAGTGAGACCAAATTCATCACAGTTCTATGCTGGCAAGAAATTGCTAAAATGCCTCCATGAAAACAGACTGAACCTGTCTAAAGGACACTCACTGACCACTTGTTGAATGTGGCAATGGGAGAGAAAGCAAATACACAGGGCCGTTTTCTTGGTAAGGCCTCACCAATGTACCATAACCTATAGACTAAAAAGAGATGCAAAAACGTATCCAAAGACGATAAATTCATTTCAGAGCCCAAATTAAAGAAGTATAGAACTATAAACACACACACACCTAAACTACTGCATTGCTAAGCAACTGATTTAAAAGATATGCAGAACAAAGAGCGGCAAAAATCAGCTAATGAGTCCAAAAATAATGAGAATTTATATCTGTTAGTTTCCTGAAATTTCTGTATTCATGAATACAATATGTGGGACACTACGAGGGCTCCTTCTCAGAGGGTGAGGGAACACGAAACCAGACAGCGGATGAGGAATGAAAGAGTCTGGTAAACTACCTGAAAGCACTCCACATCTGGAAAGAATCGTAGGGGGAACCAGCCCAAGACACAATGGTATAGAAAGCGGTCTCAGATTTACAGTATGGGTGGCCCTGTGGCTCATGGAAGCGAAATTTCCACTCTGGGAGGAGTGATCACTAGAGGCAGGAACATTTCTGATGTGAAATTATGAAGTCCAACCAGAAGCAACTGAAATGAACGTGTTCCTCTGGGGTGGCTGTTTACTGGTCACACAAGGAAGAATAAACCAACCAGATGATCAGAGCCCAGTTCTTCAGTCCCTTCAACATGAGTGCCCACTGCACACCAGGAACCAGAGATGAAAGGACAAACAAAACAGGCACAACCCCTGCTTCCTTAGAGCTTGCCACACAGCAGATCCCAGAGACTCTCTATCCACATAGTCATGAGATGAGCTGACCCTGCAATGATGCCACAAAACACAAGGAAATACCCTTCGACTTCCTTTAGGAACAAACACCAGCTCGTCAGCAGTACCATGCAAAGAAGATATCCATGAATCCTATTTACCAATTTGAACGCTGGGAATAAGAATCCACGTGGCATCTCCACCCACGTGTATCAAATACTGGGATAACTGATTCAAAAGCTCCCTCCCATCCGGTCCTCTTCATTCTCAGTATCCAGTGCAATCCAGCTACAACCCAGAAGCTCAAAAACAAACAAATAAACAGAAACACAAAATCTTATATTTACAGCTATTAGACTGAATGATATGAAGCGTTTTTGTAGGTCAGAAGCAGTCAAATGTCAGCAATTTCATGTAGTTCAACCTAATAGTTTTCTTCCATAATAAAGGCAGCTCTACTGGTTTCTTTGTTTGCTCGTTTATAATAGGTGCCCATTTTCATTCTTTACCACTTTCTACTCTCAAAGGTTTCAAAGGTTGAGGCATTTCCCTCTCCACAATATCCAACTCTTTTTTTTTTTTTTTTGCTGTTAAGGAACTTTTTATTTATTTTAAAACATCTTTATTGGAATATAATTGCTTTACAATGTGTGTTAGTTTCTGCTGTATAACAAAGTGAATCAGCTATACGTATATCCCCATATCCCCTCCCCCTTGCGTCTCCCTCCCACCCTCCCTATCCCACCCCTCTAGGTGGTCACAAAGCACAAAGCTGATCTCCCCGTGCAATGCAGCTGCTTCCCACTAGCTATCTGTTTTACATTTGGTAGTGTGTATATGTCCATGCCACTCTTTCACTTCGCCCCAGCTTACTCTTCCCCTTCCCTGTGTCCTCAAGTCCATGCTCTAGTAGGTCTGCGTCTTTACTCCTGTCCTGCCCCTAGGTTCCTCAGAACCTCTTTTTTTTTTTTTTTTTAGATTCCATATATACTACGTGTTAGCATACAGTATTTGTTTTTCTGTTTCTGACTTACTTCACTCTGTATGACAAACTCTAGGTCCATCCACCTCACTACAAATAACTCAATTTCGTTTCTTTTTATGGCTCAGTAATATTCCATTGTATATCTGTGTGCCACATCTTCTTTATCCATTCATCTGTCGATGGACACTTAGGTTGCTTCCATGTCCTGGCTATTGTAAATAGAGCTGCAATGAACATTGTGGTATGTGACTCTTTTTGAATTATGGTTTTCTCAGGGTATATGCCCAGTAGTGGGATTGCTGCATCGTATGGTAGTTCTGCTTTTAGTTTTTTAAGGAACCTCCTTACTGTTCTCCATAGTGGCTGTATCAATTTACATTTCCACCAACAGCGTAGGAGGGTTCCCTTTTCTCCACACCCTCTCCAGCATTTACTGTTTGTAGATTTTTTGATGACAGCCATTCTGACTGGTGTGAGGTGATACCTCATTGTAGTTTTGATTTGCATTGCTCTAATGATTAGTGATGCTGAGCATCCTTTCATGTGTTTGTTGGCAGTCTGTATACCTTCTTTGCAGAAATGTCTATTTAGGTCTTCTGCCCATTTTTGGATTGGGCTGTTTGTTTTTTTGATATTGAGCTGCATGACCTGCTCGTACACAATATCCAACTCTTAATCTCACATATACCCAAGACTAACCACTAGAGGCAATTAATCCAGTCCACAGGAGAGAGACTGCTACACAAATCAGAGGGGGAGGAGGGAGATTAGAAGCCTAGAAAGGTGACAGACCTCAGTCCCTTTCAGACCTGGAAAACCACTTAGTGAGAAACATCCTGGTGACCAGACCCCAACCTGAGACTAATTACCACTCCCTGAGATACTGACCTGTTGACTGATTGCTTTGAGATCAGATCATCTATCTCCCAGGACAGCCTTGAGGCTGTCCAGCCCCGCTGAGCAGCAATGGAGTACCTTCTTTTAGATTTGAACTTCAAGTCACAGGACCTAAGGCAGAAGTTCAAAGAAGAATGGGGCTGCAGAACTCTTAATGGGGTTTCCAAAGGCTCATTGATGAGAGGCCCAATAACAAAAAGCACCTTTGAGAATGGCAACACACTCCTGGGTAGTAGCATAAGAGAGCTGTCTAATGTTGTCAGCCAGTGTCTTAATCTCCATCTATATCTGAAAAGAATTTACTACAGACAAAAAAACTATGCTAAGTGCTAAGAGGGATCAGCAAGGGATGAGGCTTGCAAACGCTTCCAGTAAAGAAAGCAAATGCATATGAAAACTTAAATCACAAAAGATAAATAATAGTTGATTATGAATGACTCCATTGTTAGGATGAAGGATAAATGATTATTAATAGTTATCACTGTGTTTGCTGTATGATACACAAGGCATAAGTAAAGCACATTATTTCATTTCATCCTCTCAAATTATCCTCCAAGGAAAATGTTATTATTATTCGTATTGTAAAGTTGAGTAAACTGAGTAAGTTTTAAGTAGGTTGCCCAAAGTCACATTACTTTTTTTTTTAATAAATTTATTTTATTTATTTATATATTTTTGGCTGTGTTGGGTCTTCATTGCTGCGCGCAGGCTTTCTCTAGTTGAAGCGAGCAGGGGCTACTCTTCATTGTGGTGCGCGGGCTTCTCACTGCGGTGGCTTCTCTTGCTGCGGAGCACGGGCTCTAGGCATGCGGGCTTCCGTAGTTGTGGCGCACGGGCTTAGCTGCTCGGCGGCGTGTGGGATCTTCCCGGACCAGGGCTCGAACCCATGTCCCCTGCACTGGCAGGCGGATTCTTAACCACTGTACCACCAGGGAAGCTCCCACATTGCTTTTAAATGGTGGAACTGGAATTTGAATCCAAGTCTGTGTGACTTGGTTATTTTGCTAAAATGCTTGATTGTAGGAAGTAAGGAATGTCCCTTTGGTCCGGGATGATGGGGGGTAGCCTTCAGAGAGGGCAGGGGTGACAGCTGAGTATGATGGAAGGCTGGACTGGAAGGGCTCTGGAGGGAAAGAGAGGCTTCCAGATGGTCATAAGCCTTTGAGGAAACACTAAGAGGATTCGGCCATTTAAAATTATTTCTCCCTTGCTTATTTATGCTTATTTCCAGCTGCACAACTTCCAGGAATGTTAGGGTACCACCAAGGAAAAGTGTGGCCAAACTAAGTAATTCCTAAGTGCCAACCCAAAGACTGGTACTGGCTCGTACTGAAGTTTTCATACATGCACGCACTCACACATACACATACAAGTCCCTGCGCACTCATTCACATACACACACGTGAAGACACAGACAAACATTGTGGGAGTAAGATTGCCAACCGCTTTGTAAGTAACAGCAGCCTTTTATTCTGAAATTAGGTAATGTCCTTCCTACTTTCTGCTGTTAAAACACCCTTTTATGCAATGATGATGATAGTAGTTAACATCTGAAGACTCTTATTTAATAGCTTTATGTTGTTTTCAAAAATATTTTTTCCTATTATTGGTCCATGACATCCAAAGTCTAGAAAGCATTCATTTGATTGACGAACATTATTCTAATGAGGGTATCTATGAGGAATATCTGGGGCATTCCCTTTGTCCCCGCATTGTTCTACGTAGATGGGCGCTTGTCTTTCACTTTGAAAAGTGCTTGACATTTCCCTAAATATTGCTGAGGCTTCCAAGCAGTCTGCCTTACAAACTTATAAATGCCATGTTGAACTCAAATTGTGATTACTAAGTAACTATCCCTTTGACAACAGGAGAGTCTGTTTCAGATATCGTATCCATAGGATACGTGGAGAATAATCTTTTATTTCACAAATAAGCCTTGTCAGGCATAAAGTCCAGGTCCTTCTGGGGGCCCTCAGTGATCACAGAAGGAAAGAGAAATTGAGTTGGTCAACATCAGTCTTTAGGAAAACCACATCTAAAGGTGGCCAGAGGATCCAGTGCGAACCTGCTTCCCCTCCCGTTGCCCATTTTGTTGGATTTCTAATGCAATATGTATATGTATAGAAACTATGAATGTGGGAATAATCAATGTCTCGGGCGACTTAGGAACATGGTAGTTATTCCTTCAACTATTTCCCGACGTGACTACAGACAAGGCTTGTTCCACGGGGCTCCTAATATTCGAACTAGGACCTAAGGATGAAGCCACAGGTAGGTGAGGCTGATAGCAATTCAATAAAAGGAAGAGCTCTGGCTAAGTAACAGATGCCCAGCAGTAGCACAGACTGCCTCATTCTCATCTCAGAAGGTACTGGTACAGACAACACTGGACCATCTTGAGCAACTCCCAGAGAAAGAATTCTAACAAAGGATGAGTGACGCGACTGAAACTGTATTTTAGTTAGGTTTCTTTGGATTATAAGCAGCAGAAACTGATTCTGGCTAACCAAGCAAGGAGAGGACATGTTAGAGGGATGCTTGGATGGGACAAAGGAAAAAAAAAAACAGCTAACAAGGGAGTTTTAGGAAGGTCAGTGAGAAAGGCACTCCAGGACCCTCACAGCAAGAAATCCCAAATCTTTCTTAGGAAGTTTATGTAATAACTCTGCTACAACCTTTAGGCTTAATAGAAAAAGAGTGATGTCCGACCTTTCTGGAAAGGAAATAGATTAGCCCAACTCAGATCAGTAAACTACCACCTGGGATCCCTATCAATGGGAACCCCCCCTAAATAATTGGGTCGCATAAACAAACAGGGATAGCTATGATTTGGGAGCAATCACTAATTGGCAATTACTCTAATGATCTTACAGCCTGAAGGGTCTATTTCAGTGGGGTGGCTAGAGCTGTCTGTTACTGGCTAGCGAGAGTCAATGATGTGCATCTCTTTCCAACTCCACGGTCCGTCTTTACCTTTGCCATGGTAGGAGTATTTACACCGTGGAAATTGGCAAATATTACCAATCGGGGCTTTTTTTTCCTCACTGACATTGTTTAGCAGCACACCGTTGCCCTATTTCAAGATTATGAAACCATCTTGCCAAGATTGCTATACACCCAAGAGGACATGCCACAGATCCCATAACTGGGAATATTTTCTAATATTTGCTAACACTCATCAGCACTTTTCCTGTGCTGAATACATTATTCTAAAGCACTATACTCCTGTGACACTACACTATACACTATACTATTCTAACTTCTTTATGTGTATGAACTCATTCAACCTGCACAACAATTTAAAGAGGTAGGTGCTTGCTATCTTTCCCCCGTTTGACAGATAAGGAAATGGAGCCAGAGAGGGGTGAATCAGCTTGCCTGAGTTCACATGGCTAATAAATGGCAAAGTGGAGATCTGAACCCAGGCAGTCTCTCATTCGACAAGCCCTCAAAATAAAAGAGACAATGTGTAACTATTGTTCTGAGTTGTGATATTCTTGACACAGAGAAACTAGACAACCCAATTACTCTGAATCTTGTGAGGACCTGGCTGAATCTCAATAAGAGGGTCATCTGTCAGTCACAATGCTGCGGTCAGCGAGACCAGCCCAGAACAGCTCCCAGCTAGTGCTTGGTTGTTCATTCCTTTCATTACCCAGGATGCCCAGTGCATCGAAGACAAATCCAAAAGCTGCTACAAATCCACAGAGGAGAGAGAGGTTCACAGTGTACAGTGCTAGAACTCCCGAAGCGAGCGAAAACAGCACTCCAGGACTCAGTGGGCGGTGCATATCACATGGATGTTCCTGAAGAGGCCCTGACGCCACAATCCCAGGAAGAAAGGGGAGAGAAGTCTGAACCTTCAACCTACCTCCACCACTAGTACTACTGGGAGGTAGGCATGGAAAACAGGAAGCAGGGGCCTAATAGAAAGAGTCACCTGATTTTAGTTGTGCGTGTTGGACAAGTCACTTAACATTATGCATCTTAGCTGTGGGGCCTGTAAAATGAAAATGATGTTACCTACTCCCAATGTCACTGGGAGGTTCAAATGAGATAATCCACAGGAAAGCATCTGATAAGCTGCAAAATCTCACAAAACTGGTGAGCAATATCCCTACTCACATAACTGTGGCCCCTAAGGCACGAACAGCAATAATGTAGATGATTCATTTCAAGCAGTATCTGTTATACGCACTCACTATGAGCTAGGCACTGCTTCTATCAATTAAGCCAAACCGTTAAGCTGGTGTAAAGTCATCAGTCCAAATGGCTGATGGGAGTTTCAGCTGGGATAAACCTAAGTCCATGAAGGGAAAATGACTATCTGAAGGAAACACAAGACAGCTTTCCTTCTCTAATGATTTATTTAGAGAAGTGACCACAATCCATTGACAGGAAAGACAATGCTGTCTGTAAACAGTCTTTAAAAATTATCAATTATTTAAATCCACTGAAGAGTCAATGAATATTTGTTGAGTGAATGAATGGGATCCCACAGATCTGGATTCAAATCCTAGTTCTGCACCACTACCATCTGTGTGATTTTGTGGAAGTTAATTAACTGGGTGAATCTCAGTTTCTTCATCTATAAGATGAGAATAATACTACTCTCATGGGGTATTATATGAGATAGAATATGTAAACCATTTAGCACATTTACTTGGATGCAAGCAGTTATTATTCTTATGAACACAAGCTGTAGTTATTATTGCTATAATTATTAGGTTAGCTTGTTAGTTTACTATTAATATCAGCTACAAGATAAATATGTTCAAATCACCAACTGCCAAGGGAGTAATATGAATATTCCCAGCTGTTAGAGCCGAAAAAACTATTTAAAAAAAGAAAAAAGAGGAATGTTGATTAACAATATTCTCAGTTTTCTGTATTTGTATCTAGAGATTTAATACGTTCCTAGGGTTTATCACGGTATCACAATTCCACTTCCACTCGCTTAAGCAAATGTAAATTGGAGAGTGGAAAGGAATTTTCTGATAAGTGCAAGAAGAACCACATTATAAAACTGAGTGTAGCCAAGACAACATTTCCACTCTAGACTCTGGCTTCCTTTTTTTCAATCACTTAGCAGGACTCTTTTGAATATCCAAACTCAGTATTTCAGTGGATCTTCAGAGCCAAGAAGCTTTCTGCAAAGGATTAAAGAAGTAGCAAAGTGTTAAGAATACAAAGTTAATTCACTCGAAGAAAAAAACAACTGTGAAGCTGTGACAGTTGCCCATTCTTGGGTAAAGAATAAAAAATAAAAAACACCACAAAATTTTAACAGGGAAAATATCAATGGACTGCTATGGTCAAATCAACGAAGCCCCATCAATTTACTTGTAGCTTCTCTTTGAATTGCAAATAGAAACAGGTGCTAAATGTCTTCCTTTGTCCTGTTAAAGAAGTCTGAAATTCTCAGGCTTTTCTATACTAAACAACACAACGTGAGCGGTGACAATTCTTGGCTCAAATTGAATCAATTTATTGTAATAATATAGCACAATAACTGCATTACATTCTTAAGTGATAGCTGCATTCTTTATTTTTTAGTTTAAAACAGGGAGGATGAAGGAGATACAGCAATTGTCCTGATAAGAAGACAAAAATCTATCTCCATTTTAAAGCGTTTAAAAAGCTAATTACGAATAAAATGCTCAGAGTTCTAGTGATTGGCTATTAATCTTTTTTTTTCCTCAACCATTTCCTCGAAGATCCATCTGCACTTCATTTATTTATTTCCACATAAAGACAGCTTATAATTCGCTTATCCCAAATTTGAAATACCGGTTTGTCTGTAAATATGGAAGCCTAGAAGAAGCCCCAGTAATTGGTGCTTTTAGCCGCCCACTTAATCTTACTTAAATTACCAGCATTCACAATGAGGAATGACCGAGAGGCTCAGGTTGAGTAACCACCAGGATGGCGAACGCAGGAGATGAGGTTAATAAAGATTATTGTCAGGAATCTGAACATTATTCCAAATCACGGTTACCACCGAGTCACAGATGAAGAGTTTTGCTAACTAGAAGCAAGGTGATGGCCAACTGCGGTAGTTAAGACATTATTGCTTCTGTAAACGCTAAACCCGAGTATAAAGTAGACGTGTAATCTTCAACTCCCTGAACACCCCAATTTGGCCACTAAAGATGCTGTTTTACATTTCCAAGCATTTTCCCCTGTCACTACTTTTTATACTTCAGTTCTCAGGTTGTAAGTATTTGTTACTTGCAAAGCAGGCCCCTTTGAACACTGAATCACTGGAGGCATCTGTAACTCACTGCCAATGCCGCCTGCCAAACAAAAACTCCCTGCTGGTGACATGACCACCTAGTGACCTCTAAAAATGTTGTAACAATGTGAAAAATAGCTCCCTCTTGTAGGAAACAGCAATTTTTTAAATTAAACGTACATCGAACGTTCGCTTATATACAGATAAATGGTGTTCAGAGTCACCTTCTCTGTTTCCAATTTCAATCTTTTGAAACCCAGCCCAAACCTAAATAAATAAACGTTGATACTAAGAAGAAACTAAGAGCTCAAGAGCCTTGTGATTTTGCAAACAGCTTTTTTCCATTTTCGAAAATCTAAACTCTGGGCCAGACACAGAACAGGTAATGAAAAGGAACAGTCTTGGCAGTCCCTCTGTGGTTCTAAGCTGAAAAATACGTCAGGCAGAAATAAGTGGCTATAATTTGGCAGGCTTAATGTCTTTAAAAGTTTGCAGCTTGCTAGAGAAAAAAAAATTTTTTTAAACAGTTATAACGTTTACAAATTGAAACACAATCACTAAGCTAAAAAGCCACCTTGACATAATTTTCATTACCCTCATACTTTTAAATATACTTTTATCATCTTCAAGTGTTTTTCCACCTACATAATAGTAGCACTGGTGGTTATTAAAACTGAGGGCACCAGGAGGTTTTTGATGCTAACGTGATGTTAGGCGACTGTAATACTGGTGAATTTTGTTTATGCCGTTTGACATCAAAATATTCAAGGCTAGTGTCAGTTTAAAAGGTGCAATGGAGCTTCCCATAGGTGCCCAATGGGACACAAGAAATGGGAAATTGGACTTGACAGTAAGTATTTTTGAGGCTGTGGATCACTGTTTTTCCAGTTAGCTTATCTTCCTAAATTTCAAAATTAAAAGTCTCAAAGCACCAGAGCTATGACATGTCAAAGGCTGTTTGACTTTAATGTGTCTATTGTTCATCCTGACAACTTCTCCTGATGAATTATTTCCAAACACTGGCCCGAGCCACGAAAAATCAAATCTGCTTGAAAACAAAGTGGCACCAGCAACTGTTTGTTTCCAAGCCGTGAAAATGCCTGGAAGATGACCCGTTTTAGAAAGAAAGGGTAGTCAGTCCTTTTGCCTCTGAATCTTTCTGACCTATCACCACACTTCACCCTCCCCCTACCAAGGCAAAGAAAACCATCTGAGTTCCCTCCCTCAAGGCAAATGTACCTACTCTTAACTCTGATTTTTTAAAATAATAAGATATAAAAAACAAGAAAAAGCATGCCCAAATTCATGTTAAAATATGCTTTTACCTTGTCAAATTTTAGCTTAAAACCTACTTTGTTAATATGTGGATGTACCAAATTCAATATGTTCTTGGTGAAAGTGCTGCACACGGCACTAAAAACTATTTCCCTTAAAACTAAAGTGAATTTTGGCAATCAGAAAAAAATGTCAAATGATATTAGTGTTATAGCATGGTGAATTCCTACCGTTTCCAACCGAGGATGGCTTCTCCTTAACTTGTGACACTTTCCCCAACTTTAATTAACAGTTCTATAATATGTAAATTGTTCTGGAAAACTTATGGTCTACAAAAGAGCACTCATACTACTGAGCATAAAGCAAATTTGAATTCTTAAAGAAATCTGAGAGGTAGCAGGGGAACTGCCTTCCACCCTGACCTCTCTGTCTCAGGCTTTGTGGAAAGGCAGTTCATACTGGCAATATGATTTGACCAATGTTACATCCAAATTCATGCAAATTATAACTATGCATATAAAATCAGTATAATAAAATTATATTAGGGGGATCTATATGAAGTTTCTAGTCTCCAAACGACAATACCACTTTCAACCTAACAATAAAGTACCTTACTTTCTGCATCTATAAAATGAGTCTAATAATTATCTCACAAGACTGATATGAGGGGTCAATGGATATTGTATATAAAGGAGTTAACACAGTGCCTGGCACATGGTAATCATTCAGTAAATGAATGTAGTAGTAGGAAGAGAAATCATAATTCTATAAATATTGTTCATTTTGTACATTCTAAGTTTAGGCTACTACTGCTTATGTAAACACAAGGTGTTTATCAAATAGCTTACAATTTAAGAAATGTAAGTACTTTACTTACAATTCAAGAAATGTAATCAATTCTTAGTTAATATCAACTAAGTGTTCTCAGTAAGTATGATATCTTTAAAAGTCAATTTTATTTTAGGTTCAGGTAATACTTCTCTTTTGTAAAAGACAATTATATCAAATCAAGATAAATATCATATATACATACACACATTTATGTCTCTGAGTTCTTATTTTCTGTATTCAAATAACAGTAGAGACCATTTTCTCATCAGGAGAGAATTACATTTGATCACTACAAGAGTGGCTGAAATATTAACACTTTTCTAATTTTCTGTCTATCCAATATTTCCCAGAAATTCCCCGTACTGTGTTAGGTGACTCTAGTAATCTGCTATTCTCCCCAAAACAAACATGGAGTGTTCTAAGTTCATGAAGAAGAGACAGAGTTCCATAGTTTAAGTTTCATCATGCAAAGGAACAGTATCACACTAAATTATCCACTTCTCCAAGATTAAGGGTCTGGAGTATACATCTGAGATAGTCTAGCGCTCTGAAGTTAATTAAGCCAAATCATGTGAATTGGTTTCCTCAACTCCAAACTATGTACACCACAGGACCTCCACTCACACCCAGGAAGATCACAGAAACCCCTCCCTGCATCTTCTCATTTTCTGCTTTTCCTAGAAATCTGTCATTCTCACAACCACTTCTCTGGCTGGTAATCATGAAAGTTGAGAGGCCGACTAATGAGGAGGAGGGCTTCCTGCTGTCCTTCAGAGCCCTCCAGGGCCCCTACATGCACTTTAGGAATCTTTGGACTTGAAGATCCTTACCCCCATTATACAGCTTTCTGCATTAGATTTCTTTGTCTCCTAGGGTATTGCTAGCCTGCACATTGAGGGCTGGCATTCAGACAAGGTGGGTCATGTCTGTAGCCAAAAGAAATTCAGCTATTTAATGTAAGAAATTGTGGATATTGGATCTTTCCACTCTTCTTATTGTATGTTAAAAGCCAAACCAACTCCCTTGCAAAAAGTTCAAACTATATACTATTTTCCAAGAAGGTTACAGTGGGTTTATGTCAATGCAGGTGAATGGATCAAATATATTCTTCAGTAAGGTCTCCAACAACAAATAAGGCTTAAGCATATTAAAAGACAGTCCATTTTGGAAATTCAAAACACTTGGCTTGCCAAGGTAAGGGCTAACCACCAAATTCCACCAGATAAGGTGGTTTCTCTTTTTTCTTTTTAGATTATACGCTCTAATTCTTGAAATTTTTAGTTCTTTGCAGTGGAATTTCAATTTGGAATAAAATTTTACTCCCTAATAATTAAGCCAAACCTCAAAAGGAGCTCTGCTTTATGACATTTCAGTCTCCCCCAGTTTACCTATCTGTGGAATTCCTCCTTTTGTACCAATCCAATTTACAGAGCGTAAATTAAAGCAAATTGTGAGCAGTATCCTAAAGGAAATAAATCATCCCTGAGTTGCTGTATTGTTGTGCTATGTCTCCTTGTGATTTTGCAAATTACAATCATATTATAACCTTCAGAAACAGCTTTCAAAATATTTCATGCATACAAGGAGATGACTACTTCCACAGTTCACTTAAACCACTCAGGTCTTACTCCATCTTCTCAACATTAGCAAAGGAAGAAGGTTTCACCATTGACTCCTCCCCCTCACTGGGAGTCTGACCAGCTGGGACATTTTAAGTCTCTTTCATTAAAAAAAGAAGGTTAAGGTCAAAATAAGTATGATAAACATGGTAGTTTCTATTCTCAATACTCAAGGACGAAAGACTAAACAACAAAAAAATGTAACATTAAAATTCACTAAATACATGATGAAGATTGTTTTTTCTTCCCTTGCAACATAATCATGGAGTTTTGAAAAACAGAAGATTTTACCTTTAGTAAATCTAGTCTTCTAAATGAATCCAGTAGTTAATTTTACAGCTGCACATTCCTTAAATTTATGTTTCCAATTATCTGAGTGACTGACACTTTTAAGTTTTACAGTTGATTTTGAAGAGCAGTGCACTTAAACTCACATGAAGAATATTTTTACACAAAGGAAAAAGTAATGAAATTGTACTTTAACGAGTTCATCTTTGTACTTCTGAAGTTTTAGCATTTTGGTTGAAGTTTCTTTAAAAGTTAGTAAATTCCAACGCTGTGACTTTTCATAATACAAACTTTGTTATTGGGTTTAACCTTTTTTCCTACAGTGTCAGCATCCCTCCCTGACATAGACCCCCTACCAAACAGTAGTCCAGTGTCAAGGTTATCACATGAAAAGAGACTGTAGGTTTCAGTCTCTCGTCCTTTTCCAATAGCTGAAAAAGGAAAATTCACAGCACTGACAGACTAACACGTTGACATCAGAGAGTCTGTGATATCAGAGGTAAATTAATGTGCTTCCCACTGCCCAAAGCCAAGGAGCAGACTGGATTCTTCAGAAACACATTCTGAAGCTGTTTTATCTCCCAATCACCTTCTTCCTTAAAGGTAATAGTCTACTGTCTGTAATGTAAGCAAATATCTCAGTTAGGTTGTAAAAAATTGATTAGGGGCACGCTGGAGACCCCAACCCAGTGGTGTTTTTAATAAAAGATACATGGATCAGCTCTTTGATATTTGCCGCATATAGGAGCATAAATATTTACTTTTTTTTTTTACTTTCTTTTTAACTTTTACTCTTTTACTTAGCTCAGAAACACTTGAAATAGAATGAGTAGCAAAACTTAGTTACCAAATCTAGTTGTTATCCAATACATTATTATTAAAATATTTTCACAAATATGTTGGGGAGAAAAATGAGTGAACAATGATGCACAGTTACTACATGGCTTCACCACCAGAGGACTGGATCACAACTGTAGATAAAGTTGGGAAGACTGCCCTGAGGACATCCCTATTCAATGCTTGTTCATATCAAATCCGGCTTCCCACAGGGTGCCTCTGCTGTTCTGCATGGAGGTGATTCAGTGCCTGAAAATGTGCCGTATAAAAACAACCCTCCGATAAAATAATCCAGAAATAACGCTACAATTATTTGACACGTATAATAAGCATATGGAGTCAGTTAACCAAGGAATG
Organism: Tursiops truncatus; assembly: GCF_011762595.2. Lineage (NCBI taxonomy): Eukaryota > Metazoa > Chordata > Mammalia > Artiodactyla > Delphinidae > Tursiops > Tursiops truncatus. Next base: position 69,670,593 of record NC_047043.1, read on the forward strand.
AGATACAGCAAACGGTAGTGGTTCACAGGGTGCCTTGATTTGTTTCTGGAATAGGAGAGACTAAAGGGTGTGATATAAACCTGTGGGAAAGAACACTGATAAGCCACAAACCCTCCTCCCAAACAAGTAGGTAGGTCCGGGTGGATCAGAACATGCCAAGTGAGGAGACAGGTGTCTACCAACTTTAAGGTAGATGCTTTGAGGATCAACCGAGATAACACACTAACGCTGATTATGCAAATAAGAGAGGTGTTGCTGCTATTATTATTGGTGTTGTTCTTAATCCTGCTACTCCTATCGTCATCATCATCGTTATTCTTAACATAGCTCAGGTGTCAGCAAACTTTATCTGTAAAGGGCCAGATAGTAAATATTTTAGGCTTTACAGGTAGAGTTGCCAGATTCAGCAAATAAAAATACGAGAGTCCAGTTAAATTTGAATTTTAGATAAACAGTGAATACTTTTATTTTTAGTATAAGTATGTCCCAGGCAATACTTCGGGAACTGCTTATACTAAAAATTTATTCACTGTTTATCAGAGTTGTGAATTTAACTTAGGCTTCTTGTATTTTATCTGGGAACCCTATTTACAGGCCATGGGTTCTCTGTTGCAACTTCTTGACTCTGCCATTGTGGTGTGAAAGCAGCCATGACAATACATAAATAGTGTCATGTGGCTGTGTTCTAATAAAGTTTTACTTACAAAAGCAGATGACAGATAATGGTAGGAGTTGGTCCATGGGAAATAGTTTCCTGGCCCACACCACAGCTCAAAATTAAGCCTACACTGAGTAAAATAACCAGATTTAATAAAAGGATGGACTATTCTAAACATTGAGAATGGAACTTTTTTTTTTCTCATTTGTATAAACAGTATAAAACCTTTGCCACTGCCTGGGTTCAATTTCCAGGTCCTCCCGTCTGCTACTTTGCCCAGGAAATGTTTCTTACGTTACAATGTACCTGAGAACACAGTCATTGAAAACCAACATTTGACAGACATACATGTTCCAACATCGGATCAACTATAACAGATACACGAATGAGACCCTGTCCTCGCCATCAAAGATCTCCCACCCAGGTCATGAGAATCCATTTTTTTTTGAACAGTAGTACTAAAGGTAATCAATATTGTAAGCTAGGTGAGTCAAGCAATTTTTGACCAAGGTTGGTAGAAGAAACTGACTAAGGGACCTGAAAAGGTCTTGATGACAGATGACATGCACTCAGGTAGTTCACCTAAATGATAAATGAGGCAGAAAAATACAATCAAACTGGGATATTTATTCAAAGAAAAGGCTACGAAAGAGAAACAGTGAAGAGTGGTTGAGTATTTAAGTGATACTGGTGGGGGAGAGATCCCATTTATCCATATAGGTTCCAAGGGACGTGAATTCTTTCATGTAGCTTGAGATGGCAGAACTAGAGTTCAGTTCAGTTCGATGTAACAATTCTGTACTGAACACGTACTAAGTAGGTCAGCCAGAACCTGGCCACATGTAGGTTACAGTCTAGCTGGGAAGATAGAGGTAAATACATAATTAAATAGGGCATCAGGAAAGGGACGGTTGAGGAAATGGCATTATCAAGGACTTCAGGAATCACCAGGATTTGGCCAGAAGAGGTGGGAGGCAGTCTGCAGGCAGGTGGGAAATCATTGGCAAATGTCAAAAGCGTAGAGACAACATGGCAGGTAGAAGGAACAATAAGAAGTTCAATGTGGCTAGAGAGTGGGGACTTAGTAGAATTAACTCTCTCCCAGGAACGCTGATGAGACCGTAAAGGGTTTAAACTAATTAGTAGGTAGGTATTAATTTTACAGAGGTGGAATGTGGCTCAACTTAAGCATTGATGGAATGCTCTCCATCCACTGAATTCTCCAAGAAGGGGAAGAATGGCTATCTTGACAGAGCCTGTGGAGAGAATTCTGCTCTAGGCAGGACATTGCACTCATGATGAAGACGTGTGGGCTGTGTCCGGCATTAAACACACTCAGATTCAGGGATGGACTCCACCTCTTACCAGCTGGGTGACCCTGGGCTTCAGTTCTGCCATCTTGAAGGGAGGATAATTTTATTGTCCTTGCAGGGTTATTGTGAAATTTTAAAACGATGGCTATCCAGTACCAAGCATAACTGGCTGGCACATACAAGTATTCAGCAAGTAGTATAGGTATAGACTTCCCAACTTTAAACTATGGACATTTTCCAAACAACCAGAAATGGAGAGGAGAATAGTATAATAAACACCCACAAGCCCATCACCAAGACTTAATAGATGCGCCATATTTTCTCATCTTTTATTTCTGAAATATTTTAAAGTGAGTTGGACATGACATTTCACCCCTAAATACGTTGGTATATGTTTCTAAAAAATAAGAGCCTTTTCCTATATAAGAACACCTAATAAAATAAAGAATAATATTATAGATATTTTAAGCCTCTCTCTTTTTTAAAAAAAATGTTGGATTTTCATGATACAGTTCTATGAGCATTATTTTAGTGCATTCACTAATTCAAACATGCAGACCTATCCCTTTTAATCTTTTAAGGTCCCCAAAACAAGTTCCCAAATACTAACATTCTCAATATTACTTTCATTCACTGTTTCCCTTACCATCTTTAGTTCAGAAAAAAAATTTGCAGTTCTTACTTTGGAGCCCTGCAATGTTCTCCAGAAAGTGTTTACCTCTCTGAAGACAGACAGTTTTAACTGAAATTATGTCTCTGCAACAGTCATGACAGATTATTAAGCGCATTTGTAATTAGGGCCCCATTTCCAGCAATTTCTTTTCCTTCTCAGGTGAACACAGACCACTCCTTCTTCTTATCTCCACTACTGCCTGTAAGAGGACTGACTTCTGTTGCATCTGCTGTGACATTTGCATTGTGTTTACTTTTTAATGGCTTCTTTTCACCTGGACTGTATACATAGGGCCTGTGTTCATCAGTCTGCAGTACTTCATCCAGAGCCTGGCAGATGTTAAACCCACAGTAACTGCTGGCTAAAGGACTACATGAATGAATAAGACGCCTTACAGCTCTGATCATGCTGTCATTTTGTTTGTCAAACATTCCTTTCCTAGACGGGACAAAAGCAAAGTTCTGCTTAGATCATATGATCCTAAAGTCTGAATTAACAGATTCTAAACTGAGATTTTCCGATAGTTTCCTAGGCATTCCTAAGACATTTTGGCAATCACTGAATAAATCCTCACTTATATTTATTCACATATCTCCCAAGGATTCATTTACAGACCAACTAACACCCAGTAAAATCTAGAGGTCTAAGAATAAAGATGGGGACCTCCTTTCTCCTTTCCCCTTTCCCTTAAATGAGGGAAGCATTTTTCCACTGTGTGTAGCTGAATGTGACTACGGCCAACAGAACACAAGCCAGCCAGGCCCATTTTTGGTGGGGCTTTTCTTCTTTTTGGCAACACGTAAGGTTAGAATACGGCTGCCAAATTCTAGAGCCCTTCAACTCTGTGCCAAACTGTCAATTTCAAGAATTACCTATCAGAATAATTTCTAGGAGACCGGTTTTAATCCAACTCAATATAGCTTCTTAGAAGTTGTCAACATACTACTCGTTCTTCCAATGGTCATAAAAGTAAGTCATAATCAAGTCTCCTCACAAGTCTACATGATCTCTTTCCTTTTTTTTTTTTTGACTGAATGAAGCTGAAATTCCTAAGGTAGAGAATTCAAACCAGGTCACATACGTGACTGTAGTATCTTCATAAATCAAATTATGCAAAACACATGCAATTACCAGAATTACCTGCTTGAATAAAGGAGACTTTTTTTTCTCCCAAGACACAAGAACAATCTGAAATCTACTTTTCTTGGCAGATTAAGTTGCTCATCCATCTCTAGCCATTGGTACTTGTTCAAACTGGTGTAATGGTTCTGCAAAGGCTGATCCTAAAGGGTCCCCAAATTCATATTTAATCTAGAGATAAATGCAGCAATCAATCTTTCCTAGGGTCTAAGAGAGCCATTGTATTCCACTCCATGACGTAGCACTTGCAACTATTGTTATGGCTTTCTGCCCTAATGCCTCAAAATGAACATTTTTAGACAGTCTAAACTGGCAGAGACATCCTCAACAGAGGGAATGAGCATCAGGGAGTGGGTTGTTACTTGAGATTTTTTTCCCCGAGGTTTAGGGAGTAGCTGTCACTGGAGCTATGACATCATGCAGACAGTATATTAATGCAAAACACTGCAAAGCCTGCTTTAAAAGGGGATGGCCAACTAGCTGGAAAGCCTGGGTAAATCTTGCCCGCATCGCATCTGTAGAGCTGCTATTCCTTGCCTGCTTAGGTGAGTTTGGTTTTAGTTCATTTTGCTGAATTATGAAGTGACCCCATCGCCTCTGTTTTACTTTTCATTAATCTCAGAGAAAAACAGTTTTTAATAGAATGAGTGTGAGATGGCAGTAGAGTTGGATGTGGATTTTGAACGAGCTGGCTTCAGGCCAGACTCCAAACTTGGGGAGGAATCTGTTAAGCCACTCAAAGCCCACACAGGGTGTGCCCAGGTCCCGCATCCCGGAACACCAAGGGAACTGTGAGAATCTACTTCCAAGGCCTGCCGGGAGGAGAGGCTGATTTCAAAGTCCAGACCATACACAGCAGCACTAAATCCCAGCAGATAATCAAGATTATTGCTGTCTCCCAGGGCTGGTAACAGGAAACTATAGATTTGGAGAAGGGGCATCTGTTCCACTGGAAGGTTCGAACATGCCTCCTGGCTCTCTCCACAAGGAAAGGGAACAAAGACCCAAACAAAATACAAGAGGAATGGACAAAGGAGTGTTTGGGGGGCTGATTTTAACAGAATCAAGTAACAGTACGGGAGCTCTCCCTGTTCAGCCTTGGAAATGACCTAAAGACGCCAAGCAGGGTTGGCATTTCAAGTGGATATGGAGGGAAGCAGACTGGGCTCATCCCAGAAACAATGAGAAGGAAGGGGCATGGGCCGAGCTTGGGGGACAGGCTGAGAACCCACAAGGGAGAGTATCTTGGAAGGCAGTGCTCACCCTCTGGACCCACCTCTATGTCTGGCACAGGCTGGGAACGGTTGATGACCCTCTTAGAGACCGTGGGCACACTGGGCACTGGTTATGTACAGAACTCCGGGACTATCACCCAGAACTCATCTTCTCAGAAAGCCCAACATCTGGGGAGAGAGAGCTGCCAAAAAGCACACTATATTCCTTTTTGCCTTCCCACCTCCACTTCCTGGAACAGGAGTCGTGAGGGTGGGCCACCCGCCTGATCCCCCACATTGTAGCCTCCTCCTCCTATCGCGTCCTTCCTGTCACCTACGTACCCCAGGTCATATCATCTTGAGGTTTAGAAAGGCTTCATTTGTTCCCTCATTCATTCAGACAGTGCGTATTTATTGAGCACCTACTGTGTGCCAGGCCCTGTACTGGGAATCGGGGATAAAATGGTGAGCAAAAGTAGGCAAGGGTCCTGCTGCGTTCATGGAGTTATTATGACTTAATGGGTGGAAGGGGGGCAATGACAAGTGGGGAAGCGTTAATTAAGTCATACAGATAAAATGTAAACTTTGAAGCTCCAGTGGCATAATCAATTAGCACACAGTACTTACAAAATGTAAATTGCTCAGAGGGCTTTGGTTTCTTGCCAGGGGTGCCAGATTCCAAGTCACTGGCACCTTCTTCCATTGCTAACGTATCTGCCTGCTCCAAAGTGGCTGGTTCCAGGGGCTGTCAAAGACCCCAGAGGCTTCAGCAAGGCAGCCTATTCAATTTTCACTGACTGTCCTAACTGCAGCCTTGTTGCCTTCAGGTACAAGTGCGAGGGAAGTAAAACAGAAAACTTCCTGTTTGACAGATGTCCAGCTCCACTCAGAGTCACTCCTCCTCTCTCAGCCCAGATTTCCTTACGATGCTTGAATTCCCAGGACTCTAATGCAGGAGTCCTTCATGCATTAGACCTCTAAGGAACCTGCCTAATCAGACATGCTCAGATACATGAAGACTCAGCCTAAAGCAGGGATGGCAAATAGACTTGCTCTGATCTATGGGTGATGCCCTCCAGGAGTATTAAGGTTGAAAAGGGTTTTGAGGCTGAACAAGAAACTATTGCTTTGAGTGATCAGTGATGTCTGCTATAGACATGAAAATGCAATATCTTGTATGACACTCAAGCTACGAACACCCTCAATACTCCTTCAACGAATATTTGAGTACCTACTATGTACCAGATGTAGCAGGATGTGAAGAAGGCTGCCAGCCTCTTCACACATTCATTCATTCATTCAACAACTAGTTGATGATCACCAACTCTGTAATAGGCACTGTGCTTGGTGCTGGGGATACAGTGGTGAACACAAAGGACTAGATTCTACCTTCCTGAAATTCAAAGACTGTAAAAGAGAAGAACAATAAACAAGTAAACAAATAAATATAACTTCAGATAAAGAAAAGAGATAGAGTTAGAGGAGAGAAGGTAGACTGTAACTAGGCTAGCCTCTGTGAAGGAGACATTTGAACTGCGCTCCAGAAGGGGAGATGGGGTCACACATGGGCAGATTAGAGGGAAAAGCATACTCGGCAGGAGGAACAGTAAGTGTAAAATCTGTGAGGCGAGAGGCGGATGACACCAGATGGATTTGGGGAGGTAGGCAGTGGACGGGAACAGGCTGCATATCCTAGTATGGGGTTGGAATTTTACTGTATTTTTATGTTTTAGTTTTATTTAATTATAATAAATACAGAGATATGCATCTGAAGATGTAGTGCAGCAAACAGACATGATCTAACTTGTGCATTGAGATCACTCCTGTGCCTATTGTGAGGCTGGATTGTAGAGCTGGGGTAAAAGGAGGACCATGGTTTCCTGGTCTATAAAATGGGGGTGTTGGACTATATGGGCTGTAAAGTCCCTTTGGCTCTGAAACTCTAACATCCGTGATGCACCAGGCTGAGCTCTAGGGCCACAGTGAGCCTGTCTGCCTTGTTCACTGTTATCCTCCTTGGAGCCCTGCCCAGGGCCAGGCACACAGTAAATATTATACTAAATTAACGTCTGCTCTCTATATACATAAGACCTGTCCTCCTGCCATTTAAGAAGTCTGCCCTTCTGTACCTAAGAGCTCACCATCACTGTTGATGAGGTGAAGTCATTCAACATGTATTCAGGGGTGGGCTGGGGGCTAATAGCCAATCCAGCCTGGGCTAGGAGCTCTGAGGCACGCCAGGCTATCCTCTAATAGTTTATACCCCTTCCTGCTGATCCTGTGCCTGAACACATTTTAGGGGTGAGACCGCAGAGTCTTTGCCTGGGGGTGGGTGGGAGGTGGAGAAGGCCATACAGGCAGAGGGAACGGCAGGAACAAAGGTCTGCAGGTGGAAATTACAGGATATTGTTAGACAGTGCTGGAGAATCCAGCCTTCAGCTCCCAGAGGATAAAACATTACAAATGTTTGTTTGAAGATTATGAAATTGTCATTTTTCAGATTAAAAAAACAGCTGAGTATCAGCAATTTCATTCAGTTCAACCTAATATATAGGGGCCAAATTATGGAAGGCCTAAGTATCATGTTAAGGGATTGGGTATTCACCCCCCAAGCCACAGCGTCATACTTGGTTGTAAGGAAATCTGTACACATTCTGATCTGGATTTTAGAAGATAACTGGGAACAGCTGAACAAAACTCTGGACAGGGGAGTGAATGGAAGGCAGAGGATCAGGCAGAAGGTTTTTGCAGTAGATTATTTTACCACTCCCAATTATTTGCTTCCTACTTCGCTGTAAGAGCAGTCAATATCCCCTCCCGCTGCCAGGTGATGTGCCCGGCCTTCTGTAGGAAGAGTATGCTCCCCCTGCCCACTACCCAGCTTGGCCTTATGATCTCTTTTGGCCAATAAGAGGCTAGGTAATTGACACATGCCAGCTCCAAGAAGAAACTCTAAGAGCCATCTTGTGCTCCCTCCAACTCTTTTCTCTCTGTCACGAGAATGGTATGTCCGAGACAGGGGCTGCTACTTCATCCTGGATCCTCAAGTGAAGGTGACAGTAGAGCACAGCCCCCAGTGACTGATGACTGCCGTGCAACCTCTGAGGTGTGGGGGTCACTTGTTATACTGCAAAGCTGACTACTGTAGCTTGTAAACAGGCAGCCTTCAGGCCATACCCGACTCATAGGAACATTTTATTTGATGTGCATGGAATTTTAAAAGTTTTTTCTTTTTAATTAGTTGCTATTATGTAAAACTCCCAATGTGGTGCTTTCTTTAACAACTGGAAGAATTAGTAATACCAAGGCTGTGTTCCTGCATGGCAGAAATCACTTAGAACTGAGTAGGACCTGCCCCCTCCAATGTGGAAGATGCTTTCCAGTCCTCACTATTCCTTAGTGTCTCTTCAACTGTTTGTCACATTTATCACAACTGGCAAACTGTTGTTTTTGTTATACCCAGCCCAAAATGGATTACTCAGATTATAAATTGTCTTGATTATTTGTCTTAAAGATAAAATGAAGAATGACACGAGCAACACCCACCCTGCTAGGTACTTTCCCTGCATTATTGTCTCACTGACTGTTCATGTCAACTCTATTGTACAGATGGGGAAAATGAAGCTTGGAAAAGCTAACAGCTGCTCAGAGTTAGACAATCAGTAAAAAGTGAGGCTAGGACTTGAACCCAGATCTGTCAGCCTCCAAACTCCATGCTCTAATCCTCCCTTATTACTTGTTCCTAATAGAAAAATTAGAAGATGAAAATAAGTGGAAAGAATGACAGAAAAAACACTCACAACCAACTAGGACATGACATTACGGTTCTTTCTAAAGTCTGGTATGTGTGTGCTTCCTTTTCACTTAACAACCTTTCATACAATCTAAATATGCCTTTGTTTTCCTCAGTAATTTCACTTGCTGTGGCATCCTTATCCCGAGCTTTTGTATTATATGGGAAGGCTACAGGAATGGCTTCCCTCAGGAGTAATCAGGAGTAAATTAAAGCAATAGATTAGTTGGGATGATTTAATTATCAGCTCCTGCCACAGAGCCGCGCTCTGGGCCTGTCTGCTGATGTCCCTGAATACAAGACCTTTCTTTCTCCCCAGGCCTCCATCTTCACTGCCACCTGCATGTTGAGGCCCAGGCTCTCCTAGGCTGGCTAACTGTGTAGGCACAGAGCCCGGGCCACCTAATCGAGTTGGGCTTCCAGTTAACCGCCGCCCTCTCCTGGGACCCCGTGGGGGCAGCAACAACTCTCAGTCCCACTGAGCTGAGATGACGCTGTTAACCCTGCACATCTGATGGGACCGTACCTTCTGCAATTCCCACCTTGCTCCATAACATGCCTGACGAGGCAGGTTCTCCACCTGCTGTGGGAATTCACCTTTGAGTGGAGCACCAAGCGTGTTGGTAGTTACTGTTTCATCAGAAGTCCCAACTGCGTTGGTCTTTTGCTCTTATCCAGTGGTGAGCCTCACTAATAGCCACGCACTTTGGAGGGTGAAATAAGACATCAGCAACCCAAGAGCACCTCAGAAAGGCTCTGCTCTTCAAAGCCTCACATCTGTGGGCTTCTCCACCCACCAGAGGGGTGGTTGTGCATATTAGATAAGAAAGTCCACGCCCCAAAGTTCAGCATGGTGCTCCTGGTGTGCTACCAACAGTCAATATTCTTGGAGCTGCCATTTATTTTTATTACTGAAAAGACTATTTAAGGTGATTTCCCTTCCTTTCCCTCCCCTCTGCATTTTCACTCATCACAACTGAGCCCAGCCTACTGGAATGATAAAATCTGCCAAGAAGGAGGAAGCCCCTTAACCCACAAGCAGCTCCTGCTAGAGTCACCCTCATTTCAGCTCAGGGCAGCTTTTCCCGTTGCTCTGACCCAAAACACGCCCCCCACCCCCCGACTCTCTCCTGTCCCACATCTGATCCTTCAGCATTTCCAGTTGGCTCTACCTTCAAAACAGATCCAGAAGTGGACCAGCGGAACCACCCTGCTGCCACCACCTAGTCTGGCTCACCATCGTACACTGCCTGGATTTCTGTGATGGCCTCCCAGCTGGTCCCCCTGCTTCTGCCCTTACCCCTGCGGCCTTCGCTCAACACAGGCATCATGCTGAAATGCTACATCGGAGCAACTCATTCCTCTGCTCAGAAACTTCCCACACGGCTCCCCATTTTACTCAGTCAAGACAAAGGCATCCTAATGGCACCAGCCCTACATGACCCGGCTCCTAATTACTTTTCTAACGTAATTTCTACTCTCCTTTACCCACTTACTCTATTCTCACTACACAGGCCTCTTTGCTGGTCCCACCTTAGGGCCTTTGCATTTGTTGTTCCTTCTGCCTGGAATGCTCTTCCTCCCAGATATGCATTTGGCTGGCTCCCTTACTCTCTTCAACCTTTGTTCCAACCTCACCTTCTCTGTGAGGGCTTTCCTTAACTGAAAGTCCCTAACTGCAACATTCCATATATCCCTTTTTTAAGTTTTTTCTCCTTAGTGCTTATCACCATCAAAACATCATATGCTAAGCTGAAACTTAACAAAATTGCCAACTTTTAAATTTTTTGACCTGTGAAACTGACGATGTCATATGGGTCAACCTAATACTTATCTTACTTATCTTGTTGATTGTTTTTCTCCCTCTAGAACATCAGCTCCATAAGAGTGGGGATGTTGGTTGTGTTCACTGCATTTCCAGCACCTATAACAGTGCTCGGCACAAAGTATGTCCCAGTCAATAGTCATTCAATGAACAAAGATGGTGGCTTGGTGCTTCAGTTTCAGTTAAAAATGAAAAAAAAAAAAAAAAAAATCAAACTGCTGACAGGTGTTCCTGAGAAAGGCAATTTTGGTTAAAGTATCCTGAAAGTGCAGTGGGAAAAGCTTTAAGTGTATTTTTCGGTTCACTAAACACCCAGAATATACTGAAAGGAACAGAGATTACAGAGGGAAAGGAGGCTGCCTTTGTATATATATTTATCCAATTTGAGATTCTTGTCATTTTATTCTCCTCTTCCTCAAATTTGGGCTGCTACTCCTGCCTGATGCCCAAAGGACTCTAACCAGAAGTCCCATAATCATAATCTTTTTAAAAAAAACATCCTTCTGGCTGCCCTGCTTAAGTTCAAAGCAGCAATTAACCCCACAGCCTTTGAGACATGGCACACCCTCATTTAACACACAGTTTTAATATGATACTTTCAGTCTCAAACAGGGCTGGGTGAAACATGGTCCTTACTATAGGGAAAGGGAAGACAATGGGACATAACCGCAATGCTCCCAGTAGTCCAAGAACCACCTAGCTGGCTGGGAAAAGCACCCGCAGGATCTCATGCAGGGAGGCCTTATGTCAACACTGGTTCTTCTAGCAAGTTAATATGAATTCCACAGCCCAAGTTCAGAGCCGAGCACTCATTTAGACACTGGGAAAGTGAAATTCCCTGAGCTGTGGCCTGGAGCAGGATGACAAAGCGCTCAGGGACTCCCAGACTCCATGGTCTTTTGTCAGTTTTATGGTGCTGCGGTACACCCGGCCCCACCTCGGCTCTCCTGTTGGCAGGCTGGGCTCTCCCGGTCCTGCTCCAGTGGTTTCCCGCAGACTCGGTTCACACGTGGTGACACTGGTCCTCACTCTGCAGGTTTGGTTTTACAAGGCCAGGCCTTTGGAGGTGCTCATCCACCTACACCCTCTGCCTTGAGCCTTGAGGCTGGGTCGCTGCCACCAGGTAAACAGCATGGTCTGGCCCAGCCAGGGGGAACATGATACTCTTTTCCAGTCAATTTGCTTTATTTTCCATTTAAAAAGAAAGACCTTCATTAAAATATCCATTAATATTAACTAATTACTAATATTTATTTTAACATGGTTAAGAGAATGGTGTGTTTTACAAGTTTTAGAGACATTAAAACACAAGCCCAATTTGGTTCTTGCCTCATTAAATTTTAAATTGTTAT